>NC_080108.1:44338358-44660858 GCF_950005125.1 Chionomys nivalis
GGGGTTTTCCACTGCAACTTGCTATTCTAGTGATAGGAGGGAGATTCAGTATATTCTATGTCAGATCTCAGACATGTTCAGTTTCTGAAACTCTAATATCCAACATCTGATGAGATTTACTGAATGAGAAATATTTTATATAATACAATTTTTGAATTATACCAAAACACCAATTGATAACTTCAAAAATCATTTTAATACTTAGCATCTAACTTCATTTCTGACATAGTCAATGTCTGTCAAACATTCATTGATTTAGTGGGTGTTCTGTGTCCATTGTGTTTCACTATAAGAAGTTGAAGAATGTGTCTCTCTGCTGTTCTGCTTCTCAGAGAATACCCTGTTTCCCCAAGAGCTAAGACACTCTTTATTCACTCCAGAGAACAAAAGGATGTTGACTGAGGTTTATGTCCTGCCCAGTTCCCGCAGTTAAGTCCCAAAGAAATCACACAGAGGTATACATTAATTATAAACTGATTGACCTAGTAGTTCAGGCTTTTTATTAACACTTATAACTTATAGTAGCCCATAATTCTTGTCTGTTTTAGCCACGTGGCTTAGTGCCTTTTTCGGTGAAGTAGTCACATCTTGCTTGCTTTGTGTCTGGCTTTCTCTCTTTCTGCGTGATGAATGAAACTTCCCTCTTCCTAGAATTCTCCTTGCCCCACCTCTACTTCCTGCCTGGTCACCTCACCTATACTTCTTGTCTGGCTACTGGCCAATCAGAATTTATTTAAAATACAAGTGACAGGATACAGACCGTTGTCCCACATTAAAAGGCAATTTCTTTTTCTAATTTTCTAAAGTGAACCTCCATTAAATTAATAATTTAAATGTTTGTATGTCTCTGCCTTCCATATTTTGTTTTTATGGTGATTAACAAAAAAGAGCTTAAAGAAACACCTGCTACTTCATTATAAAAAAAGTTATATAAAAAGGTTTCTAAAGAACTTTAAAAATTGTCACTTACAGTGTGATTTCCTGGCAGCTATGACTGACTGAATATGAAATAATAACGAACAACTCAATCTTCTGTCAGATCACAGAAGATGCTCAGCCATGACTGATGAGACTGCTTCTCTAGGTGTCTGCAGACCGGAGAGACTGCCACATTCTCTTTAATTCTCCTTTTCTTTCCTCATAATCCCAGTAAGTTTTACACTGGGCATATGAAATGAAAGAGCATCCATCAAAGCACTCCCAAATCTTTTTTCATTTCTGACTACAATGTGTAAAGGGAAGAGGTGCTTCATTCACAATTTAGTGTAAATATATGTTACTGGTAGAATTACTGTTCACACATACGGTAAATGTGAATTTCTGATTCTGAAAATTAAAGATATTTTATAATTTACTTGTGTGGAATCGAAACTCTTTAACTGTTCTTTAGTGGGCTATGGGAATTGTGGTATTCAAAAAAGAGAGCATCTTTAACAAATGGTGCTGGCAAAACTGGATGTCAGCCTGTAGAAGAATGAAAATAGATCCATATCTATCACCATGCTCAAAACTCAAGTCCAAATGGATTAAAGACCTCAATATCCGTCAAATATCTTTTTGAAATTATAATTTTGATTTCTTCCTAATGTAACATTTGATACCCAACTTCAGCTTTTGTCACATAAGAATTCTTTCCCAAATTATTTAATAAATTGCAAGGCAACTCTTCTCTTTTCCCACCTTGATTCTTTGAAAGACAAAACAGAAGAAATATGATAGATCAGCTAGACTTTGGCATAGGCTCCTTTCTACTCATCTAAGGAAGGTTTCACTTTCCGTAGCCCTGTAAGTCAGGAGTTTCCAACCTTCCTAACACTGTGACTCAAGTTCCTAACATTGTGGTGATCTCCAAACATAAAATTATTTCACTGTAACTTCATTACTGAAATTTTGTTAATGCTGTGAGTCATGAAATATAAATACTTTTTGTTTGGAGATAGAGCTTTGGCAAATAGGTTGAGAACTACAGCCTTAAGTATTTAAATAAGTATTTGCTAAGAGCAACTACTGAATGAATATATCTGCCTACTGTTCAGAGAACAGCCTCAATCACTAAGAGCTGAAAATGTTACCTATTTTCTACAGATAGCCAAAGACTGTGAAAACCCAGAAGTTCCCATGAAAGAAAACAGATACACTGACAATTGCCCAGGAGCTCAGCAGGTTCAAGCCTAAGCTATGAGGCACCATCACTGTGCTGATTCCTTTCCACAGACCTTGTTACCTTTTCTCTTTACTCAGAATCCTCTCATCTTCATGCAAATGAGCCTCAGCATCTGTTCTCTTTATGCCTAGAGAGCTTTTATACTCTTAACAATCTTTGGGCTAAAAGTGCCCTGAAAAACATCCAAGCTTATCAGTAAGGATTATCTCTCGTGAGCATTTACACACATTCCATCAAAGAGAAAGAAAGCTCATTTTAATAATTCTGCCATTGAGGGTATAAGGGATAAAAGCTCCCTTCACATGTTCTTAGGCTGTGAGTCCCTCTCGAAGATGGAATGACATAAATACTTAGTATTCTTGTGGAAGAGGACCTAAAAACTAATGATGAAATGATACTTTCTGCTACTCTTGAGAAAGATCATTATGAACTCGAAGATCAGGAAATGGAGTGATGATCATAAAATTTTACACAACCTAAAACCATCTTCCTCTGAAATCACATGAAGATACCATCCCTGAAGATAAAATTTAAAAAACTCACAGTTCAGTGAGAAAAGAAAATAAACTATTGCAAACGTAAAGTACCAAAGTCAGTTAAGAGAGAGGTATGGTCAGCAGCCTTGCTTCAGTAGCTAGCTCATTCTGTGAGTACATGTGTATGTGTGCTTATATATGTGCATGTATATGTGTTGTGGGATTCACCTAGTATATGCTGTAAATATGTTTTGTTACCATTGGTTAACAAGGAAACTGCTTTGGATTGTGGCAGGGCAGAATATAACAAGGCTTAGATTTCCTAATCCAAGCAGAAATAGAGGCAGAAAGAAGGCAAAGTAAGAGAGATGCCATATAGCTGTAGAAGGAGAAAGATGCCAGAATCTTACCAGTAGGCCACAGCCTCATGGTGATACATAGATTAATAGAAATGGGTTAATTTAAGATGTCAGAGCTAACTAGAATTACACCTGAGCCATAAACCAGTGTTGTAATTAATATAGTTTCTGTGTGATTGTTCAGGTCAGGGAGGCCAGGAAACCAACACAGAGTCTCCATTTACATATATGCATGTATTATATATGTGGGAGAATCTCTGTGTGTCACACTTGTATATGTGTGCATTGATGTGTGTGCATTGATATGTGTGCATGTTTATGCATACATTATGTATGAATGTTTGTGTGTATTTAGTATTTATATGTATGTGTTTATATGCAAGTATTTGGATATGTGTGCATGTGTATGTGTGCTTACGTGTGCATTTGTGTTAATTAATGATTGTTAATTCCCATCATGTTTTGGTGGTAGTGTTTGTGTGTTTCCCTTCTGTGGGGTGTGTTGGGGTTAGGTGTGAGGTTATCTATTACCTGTGCTTTTTGGGGTACAGTTTACTTCCTTAGTTGGAGTTTTCCTTCTAGACTTTCTGTAAGGTTTGATTTGGTATTCTTTAAATCTGGTTTTGTTTTGGAATATCTTTTTTTCTGTGTCTATGATTATTGAAAGTTTTGCTGGATATAGTAGTCTATGCTTGCACCTATGGTCTTTAGTGTCTGAGGCATATGTGTCCAAGGCCTTTTGGATTTCAGGATTCCCACTGAGATTTTTTTCTTTCTTTTTTATTATTACATTAAAAAGTACCAATCCAAATTCCTATTCCCTCCCCTCCTCCTAGTCCCCTCCCTCTCCCTCCACAGATCCTTCCCCCACTCCTCCAACTCTAAGGGAGTGCCATACACCCTGCCCTGTGGAAAGTCCAAGGTCCTTCCTACTACAGGTTAAGTAAGGTTTACATCCAAAGAGAATAGGATCCCATGAAGCCAGTACATGCAGTAGAGACACATCCCAGTGTCACTATCAGTGGCCCCTCAGTCTGTCCCAGCTGTCAACCCACTTCAGAGGGGCTTGGTTGTTCCCATGCTCATTCTCTCCCAGTCCAGTTGAAGTTGGTGAGCTCGCATTATCTCAAGCAAACTGTCTCAGTTCCCCTCATGATCTTGAATTCCTTGCTCATACTCTCAGTCCTTTCCCTCTTCAACTGGATCTTGGGAACTCAGTCCAGTGTTCCGATGTAAAATTGAGTGTAATTTTTATAGGTCTGCCTTTTTATGTTACTTGAAGTTTTTCATTTGTGGCTGTCAATAGTCTTTCTTTATTCTGTATGTTTAGTGTTTTGATTATCATATACTGAATGGACTTTTTTTATTCCAGGCTATTTGGTGTTCTATAAGCTTCTTTACCTTCATAGGCATATCTTTCTTTAGATTGAGAAAGTTTTCTTCTTTGATTTTGTTGAATATATTCTCTGTGCCTTTGAGCTGGTATTCTTCTCTTTCTTCTAACCCTATCATTCTTAGGTTTTTTTCTTTACATGGTGTCCCCAATTTCCTGGATATTTTGTGATAAGGATTTGTAAGATTTAACATTTTCTTTGACCAGTGAATCTATTTCCTCTACCGTATCTTCAACATCCAAGATTCTCTCTTCCACCTCTTGTAATCTGTTGGTTACGGTTGCCTCTGAAGTTCCTATTCATTTACTCAGATTTTTCATTTCCAGAATTCCCACTGTTTCTGTTTTCTTTATTGTCTCTGTTTCAATTTTTAAGTCTTGAACTGTTTGCTTCACCTGTTTGATTGTTTTTCTTTCTTGGTTTTCTTAGCTTTCTTCAAGAGATTTATTGTTCTCTTCCATTTTTGTCTTTTTTACCATTTTAAAGGTAATTTTTCCTTTTCTTTTTAAATGTCTCTATATTTTTAATAAGGTTATATTTAAGGATATTTTCTTCTGCTTCTTCTGGGTTAGAATTTTCAGGTCTTCCATTTGTAAGACCACTAGGTTCAGGTGTTGGCTTATTGCCTTTTCCATTGTTGAATGTGTTCTTGGTACGTACCCATCTCTTCTTTCAAGGGATTTAGGTGGGGCCTGTGCTTTGGGATTTCTCTTCCTCAATTGGAGCAGATGGGGACTGTGTCTTAGGTGACCACTTTTCCTCCTGGTGCAGGCAGAGCTATGCCTCTGGTCGTGACTGTTGCAGCTCTGGGGGCTCTTTTTCAGGTGGAATCAGGGCCACAACTCCAGAGGTTGTAGATGCAGTGGGGTATGGTTGTAGGTGTGGTGGTTGTTCCCAGGTCTTCACTTGGTGGGGATAGCCGAATATGTCCCAGGGAGCTAGGGTCTAGAGAATTCTGGACTGTTCTTTCAATAATTACTTTTCCAATCATATGCTAATTCTAGTCTCTCCTAATGTACTTGTTTACAGTTTAACTCCCATATTTGTAAAGTTGGTTATCAAATACACAATGCATATTTCTCATAATTGAGAACTTGTGCTTTATTTATTTCTACAGCACTTCTGTCTCTTGTTTCATGGAAATACATTTTTGTATTTTAATCAGAAAGAGTAATTCTTTCAAAGATTTCTACTTGCAGAGATCATTAGACATGCACCTTTACACAAAGAACCACAGGCAACCATGTGATGCTAAGAGTGGGAGAAATGGTCTACTCTAAAGGATGTGCACATGAATAGGCTATTCAACACTAAATGATCAGTGTGAAAATATATAAAGAAATAACGGTATACAGACTGAACAGGTTGTGTATAAAATATATATGTGTAACAACAATGAAAAAATTTCCTATGATAGAGAGCAAAGGGGGTGAGTAATATGGGGCTTTGAATGGATGAAAGGCAAGAAAAGTGATATGGTATCATTTTAAAAATAATTTTAAAATGTATACAAAAGAAATGCTGACAGTATAAACAAACAACAAATATATTGTCAAGTGTTAAGCAGGCATATTATCAATGCAGTTCACACCTGTCGTAGTTACTTGATAATTGCTTTAATGTATAGATCTCAAGCATAGAGATTCAAAAGAGGATTTTATTAAGTTTTACTGGCCTTTTGAGTGGCCAGATATGAATTTTTGCACATGGTCTACAGAAAATACCCTAAGTCACCTTATTTCCTCAAAGGATATATGTACTAGGCATCTCCAAGTAACTGTACTTTGAAATTTATCAGATAATAAATTTGTGTTCAGGAATCTACTCATTTTAATAATGCAGTGTAAAGGTCATGTTTTCAGATGCTAAATCACAGAACGTTCAGTCTAAAACCTTGACAAGTTTGACCTTTCAGGAAAAATGTAGATCCATGTGACCATGCATGGTCTGTTGAAAACATGTCTTCACTCATCTTCCAGTTGTTTATAATAATTCTTAAATACTTACTTTACTTTTATACAAAAGGTTCCAATACTGCATACTTTTAATACTAGTTTCCATACCTAATGCAAAGAGAAAAATGTTGCTGATAGAATCATTTTACTTTTCTGCACTCATGTTTCCACAACTTGGAAATAAGATGAAGTAAAATGAACAAGAACAGTAGCATGTTTTCTCTTCCTTTCTGTTCAGCTTTGCATTGTGGTAGCATTGATTGGCCTTGAACTACACTCACAGAGCATCCACTGTATCCTCTTTTCATGGTCCTTGGCTGGAATAAGCTAGAATAGACCCAGAGACTGTACACTCATGGTAGATGTAGGAGTTGGCTAGTTTTGTGTCAACTTTATACAAGCTGGAGTCACTGGAGGGGAAGGAGCCCTAATTGAGAAAATGTCTCTAAGGTTGGGCTGTTATCAAACCTATAGAAAATATTCTCAATTTGTGATTAATGGTGGTGGGTCCCTCTCATTGTTGATTGTGCCACCCTCAGTTGGGGTCTATTTAAAAACAAGCAAAGCAAACCATGAAAATTAAGCCTCCAAGGGCTCTGCATCAACCCTTGTCTCCAAGTTCATGCTCTGTTTGAGCTCCTGTCCTGACTTCCTTCGTTGATGTGGAAGTTTAAGCCAAACAAACCTTTCCTCCCCAACTTGCTTTTTGTCATGGTGGTTTATATTCATTCTAACTAAGACAAAGTATAAAACGAAAAGTCTATGATGAATAGGTGAAGACAAGAAAAAAATCATTCAAGTACAAGAAAATGGAGTTTGAAAAGAAAATACTAGGGTTTTGTAAGATGACTCAGTTAGTAAAGGTGCCTTCCACCAAGCCTGATGACCTAACTTCAATCCCCAAGACCCAAATGGTGGATGTAAAGAGATACATGTGTGCTGTGACTTGCACTGATGTATCATGTGAGAATATACATGCTTGAATGCACATACACACATAAACCCATACAATAAATGTATTGTCCTAGTTAGAGTTATTATCACTGTGATGAAACACTATGACAAAAAAAACTTAGGAAAATGTTTATTTGGGTTATGCTTTCATATTGCTGTTCATTATTAATGGACATCAGGACAGGAACTGATAGAGGGCAGGAATCTGGAGGTAGAAGCTGATAGAGAGGCCACGGAGGAGTGCTGCTTTCCAACTTGCTCACAAGGCTTGATCAGTCTGCTTTCTTTGAAACCCAGGACCATCAGCCCAGGGAAGGAACCATCCACATGGGCTGAGAACTCTCTCATAAGTCACTAATTAAGAAAATTCTCTAAATTCTTGTCTACTGTCCAGTCTTACAGAGGAAATTTTTCAATCAAGGTTCCCTCTTGTCAAATGACTGCAGCTTGGGTCAAGCTAACATGTAACTACCTAACTCATATACATAACAGAATTTTTGAGAAGAAATGTTCTAAAGTCAGAAATTTTACCTTTAACATGAAAATGAAGCAAAGGACCAGTTGCACCAAGATGACACATTACAGAGTGAGTTCATGTGTACAAGCATTATCAAGGACCAACTAGCCAGGTTACAGTTATTGTGGAACTCAGAAAGGTTTTCCACATCCTGTGGATTCCGTGGCCAATCTCTCCTATATGACTTTCTGGCCACCAGAGAGCTCCATCATCATTCATCCATTTGCATTTCTTGTCAGAGGCAAGAATGTCTTTCATTTTCTTCAGAGTCTCATTGTGGAAACTCTAACAACTGTCTAAATTCTACAGAGATGCCTTCACACCTTCTCAGCTACATATGCCCAGTGTTGTCATCTGAGAAATTAGGTCATCAGTATCCTAGGAAGTTCCTCCTTCATCACATCATGAATCACTTCATTCCCTGCATTATTAAGAAAGTTCCAGCCATGTGCATCAAAGGTGCATGTTCTGAAAGGAAGCCCTGGCAGCAGGAAGTCCTCAAAAGGACCATTTTCTACTTTCTATGTAGTATTTCTCTCAGGTGATCAGTAATGTAGAGGAAGAATGAAAATAAATCAGAAGGAGGATGTGGGTAAAGACTGATATATGAAAAAAGAATAAACTTTTAAAAAGTATATAATATAGCAAGACACTATATTAAGCATGATACTGAAAACAATAAATAAAGGAATAACAGATAAAGTTGACCTATTTGTGCTATTCTGAAACTCACAGATTTTTTCTAAGTCTTTTTTATTAGACAATGAGCCTGTGGAAATGACTTGCTTACTGATACATTTTATCTATAAAAGGAAAGCCTCAACAAAGGCATATTGGACCAAATTGCTGAAATAGATTAGGGATTTTAAAATAAAATGTTAATACACAAAACACTGAGGGGAAACAGGTCAAATGCCAAAGGCAAAACATTATCAAGAACACAGTTCCACAGTGAAAGCAGAAATATTCTGTTTTGCTGCTTCAGAAATGTGTGCTCCAAGGGAAGTCCAAAAATATGGAGCACAACTAGCATAAAATCTCTTCAAGGACCTCTCACAGTTGCGCTTAAGCTGTGTTTCAAAAGCATCCTGAGAAAATTACAGCCTGGATTTCTATCCTGGTTCAAGTCCAGGAACATTGAAAGCCATCTTTATTTCCTCTAAAACTGCAAATTAGTAATTTAACACTGTTCATCAAAAGTCTAGCCAAATGCCTGCCTGCTGCCACTCCTCTTCAGAACCAGGTGGAATAGGAAACCAACTCACCAACCCTGCTCAGAAGTATGCAGAGTAGGAAAGTCTCTTTAACTAAAGGACTAAGAGCATCCTTCTTTCTCCTGTAAGTGACTTAGAAGTAGGAATCGATTCATCTTCCCCACACTTTAGAAAGCGAGCTGAGGTGCTGTGGCAGTGAGATCACCGAAAGGACACTGGGGACAAGATCGTGAGTCGAGGAGGTGGGTACTTATGCAGGCTCACCATGCAGAATTAAAAGGACAGCAGCAACCATGCAGTCTTCTCAAGATCTAAGAATTAGGAAATGTGAATGCACTTGCTTGTGCTTGAGACAGACTCTTAACCAATCTGAGGTTTTAAACTTCAAAAAACCCAGAGAAAAACAGAGCAGCACACTCTGGGTGCTTTCTTCAAAGTCCTGGCAAAGCATGGATTTGACAAATGTCATCCGTTAGTGAAACGGTCTTTCTCTGGACATGCTATTCAAAGACATACTGTGTGAACAGTTTCAGTAAGACGAGTAAAACCCTGGAGAATGATTACAATGAGGGTGCAGAGCAGTGGAAACTGAAGACTCTCTGTACCAAGGTCAAGCAAACTGCCTGCTCCTCAAGTCTGACTTTCTATTTCTGTGAGTGGAATTCTGTTACAACACAGTAAACCCACTACAGATATCATGTCCCTTTCCAGCTCTGACTTCTGCTCCTAGATCCTCCTGCATCATCAAAAGCTAATTTTTTTTTTGGATTTTCAAGACAGGGTTTCTCTGTAGCTTTTGGTTCCTGTCCTGGAACTAGCTCTTCTAGACCAGGCTGGCCTCGAACTCACCAAGATCCGCCTGCCTCTGCCTCCCGAGTGCTGGGATTAAAGGCGTGCGCCACCACCGCCTGGCTGCTAATAATTTTTTTGAGGGAAACACCCATCACCATTAGTTTTGACAACACCTGTATCTGAAGCCTGTCGTCACACAAAGAAAGTTGAGCTGACCTTTTTTTGGATGCCAGGGTTAACAGTGTCACCATGAATAAATTATTTCTTTTCTTATTCATCCACAGAGAAAACAGCAAAAGGGAGCTGGATGGCACAGAGAAGTGAACTGATCCCCTATTTGCTTTTAACCTCTCTGATGCACTGTCTTTCACTGACAATAGAGAAAAGGCTAAATTTAGAACTTTTACAGAAAACTCATTTTACCCAAATGTTGGCATTTGGACACTTCTTAGAGTTTCTATTACTATGAAGAGACATCATGACCATAGCAAGTCTTATAAAGAGAAACACTTAATTGAGTAGCGACATACATTTCAAAGGTTTAGTCTTTTATCATCATGGTGCAGCATGGCACATGCAGGCAGTGTGTTGGGGAAGGAGCTATTACATCTTGATGCAGCAGGAAGTGATCTATCTCACTAGGCATAATTTGAACATATATGAGATGTCTGACAGCCTCCACAGTGACACACTTCCTCTAACAAGACCACACATACTCCAACGAGGTCACACCTACTAACAATGCCACTCCTTTTGGGAAACATTTTTTTTTCATACCACTACAGTCATGTTTCTGCAGAAAACCTTAGATAATGAACCTTCAAAACACCCTTCAAATGTCAACTCAAATGGATTATTTCTTTACTTTCTTATACAGGTGAACAGAGCCCTCCTGTTTCAGTTATACCATGATAATAAGATAAATATGCCTTTTACACACAATTTTCACATGTAGATGTCAGAATTTCCTTTATGATATCCAAATGAGACATTTTAATGAGGCATTAATGTCTTTTGTTATGAAGAGTATAAAATCATACCCCCCAATATTTAAGGTCTTTGACCTGGAGTTCAATGGACGAGGAGTTCCCCTAGTAGATCTGACTTAGATTCAACCTACAGCTCTGGAAAAGCAGGACTCTGATGAAGAATGACTGGGACTAATATTGCATTTCCTCTTATGGCTAAGGTTTTCCCCAAAGAAGCTAGTAAACATGAAAAATTGACATGAAACAAAGTTAGCTGAACTGTCACTAAATATACAATTTACACACACACACACACACACACACACACGCAGGACATGGAAGGGAAGTGGGAATAACTAGCTGGGAAACAGAAAATGATCAAAGGGACTCAGAGAAGAAGAATAAAAGTCTATGGGGAGGAGAATATGATGAGGGCATATTGTGTTTAAGTAAGAAACTGATAAAAATTAAATTAAAATTGAATAAAAATAATTTATACTTCCAGCTTATCTTATTCTCATCTCCTCATACCAGGTTTTATGAATTCTCCCTAAAACATCAATCAGGTACTCAAGTATGGTTGTATCAACTCTATTGTTTCTTCTCTTTTTTTTTTTTGACAAGGAAACCCTTCTGATTTTTTTTATATATATACAGCTGCTAAAATCCAATACATCTTGTAGTTTCTCTGGTCATATATTTCCTTGATCCATTTATTGATGTCAATGAGCACATCATTTAAGCTAAAGGATTTTCCCCATCTTGACTGCAGCATTTTAATGGGTGAACATTTCATTTTTCTGTCAGAATTTGCTAGTGCCCTTACAGATGATTTTTGCACGCCTGCTGCAGCTTTTTGTAAGAGTTAATTGAGAGGCATACTGCCTCTCTCTTCTTGTCCCACCCAGTTTGCATCCAGAACCCTTCTTCCTTCTGCCCCCTTTCCTCTTTGGGCACATAACACCATCCAGCCCAGTCTGTCTGGCGCTGGGGGCAAATCCTCAGGGCAAGTAGGCAGGCGAGACTTCCTCTGTGTCTCCAGCCTGCCTGCACCAAGCAAGGTAGGGCCTTTGTTTACAAACTACCCAACCTGCATGGAGATCTGATCTAGGCACCAGGAGAGACAGCAGCTGGGTGAGTTTGTGACCTGACCGGCGGCGGCGGAAGCAGCCCTGGACAGGGAACTCTGAAGTTCCTCATCCCCCACCCTATACTCCCTGGGCTCCCTGCAGGGGCTCTACACCCTGCATACTGCCTCTCTCTTCTTGTCCCACCCAGTTTGCATCCAGAACCCTTCTTCCTTCTGCCCCCTTTCCTCTTTGGGCACATAACACCATCCAGCCCAGTCTGTCTTGGCACCAGGAGAGCCATCAGTGGGAGAGCTAATCTGGGTACCAGGAGAGCCGTCTTTGGGCACGGAGATCTGATATTGGTACCAGGAAAGACATCACTGGAGTACCAGGAGAGCTATCACTGCAGGGTGCCATCACTGGGAAAGTACATCAGTAGGCAAGGAGACCTGATCCGGTAAAAGAAGATCCATAGGGGAGCATTCGGAGAAAGAGATGGGCAGGCGCCAATGCAAGAATTCACCCAACAATCTGAAAAACTATAGGAAACCACCAGAACCCAGCGACCTCACAACAAGAGGACATGAACACCTTAATCATGAAGAAGTAGATAAAATTGACTTTATGAAAGTGATTGACGCCCTTAAACAGCATGTAAAAAATGCCCTTATAGAAATGGATGAGAAGTATAACAGAAAGTTTGAAGAATTGAGTAAATCAGTAAGTGATACCCTAGGAAACCAAGGAAAAACAATCAAACAAATAATGGAAACAGTTCAAGACTTAAAAACTGAAATGGAGGCAAAGAAGAAAACACAAACAGAAGGCCAACTGGACAGGGAAAATCTAGGTAAACGAATAGAGACTACAGAAGCAAGCATAACCAACAGAATACAAGAGATAGAAGAAAGAATCTCAGATTCTGAAGATACCATAGAGAAAATAAACACGCTGATCAAAGAAAACAGCAAGGCCAACAAATTCTCATCACAAAACATTCAGGAAATATGGGACACAATAAAAAGACCAAACCGAAGAATAATAGGAATAGAAGAAGGAGAAGAAGTGCAGCTCAACGGTCCAGAAAATATATTTAATAAAATTATAGAAGAAAACTTTCCCAACCTAAAGAAAGATATACCTATGAAGGTTCAAGAAGCATACAGAACACCGAATAGGCTGGATCAAAAAAAAACATCCTCTCGCCATATAATAATCAAAACCCAAAGCATACAGAATAAAGAAAGAATACTAAGAGCAGCAAAGGAAAAAGGCCAAGTTACTTATAAAGGTAAACCTATCAGACTTACACCTGACTTCTCTATGGAAACCATGAAAGCAAGAAGGTCCTGGATAGATGTACTGCAGAAACTAAGAGACCATGGATGCAAGCCCAGACTACTATACCCGGCCAAGCTTTCGTTCACTATAAATGGAGAAAACAAAATTTTCCAGGATAAAAACAAATTTAAACAATACGTAGCCACAAATCCAGCCTTACAGAAAGTAATAGAAGGAAAATCACTAATCAAGGAGTCCAACAATGACCACAGTAACTCAGACATCTAGAGACCCTTTACCAGCACATCTCAAAGAAGGGAAACACACAAAATCTACTACTAAAAAAAAATGACCGGAGTTAACAACCACTGGTCATTAATATCACTTAATGTTAATGGACTCAACTCACCTATAAAAAGGCACAGACTAAGAGATTGGATACGAAAACAGGATCCAACATTCTGCTGTTTACAAGAAACACACTTCAACCACAAAGACAGGCACCTACTCAGAGTAAAGGGCTGGGATAAGGCTTATCAAGTAAATGGACCTAGGAAACAAGCAGGTGTGGCCATACTAATTTCTAACAAAGTTGACTTCAAACTTAAATCAATCAGAAGAGATGGAGAGGGACATTTTCTACTCATAACAGGAACAATTCATCAGGATGAAATCTCAATCCTGAATATCTATGCCCCTAATATAAAAGCACCCACGTACGTAAAAGAAACATTGTTAAAACTCAAGGCAGCCATCAAACCGCACACATTAATAGTAGGAGACTTTAATACTCCTCTCTCACCAATGGACAGGTCAAGTAGACAGAAACCTAACAGAGAAATAAGAGAATTAATGGAGGTAATGAATCAAATGGACTTAACAGACATCTATAGAATATTCCACCAAAATAGGAAAGAATATACCTTCTTCTCTGCAGCTCATGGAACCTTCTCAAAAATCAACCACATACTCGGTAACAAAGCAAACATTCACTGTTACAAAAAAATATTAATAACCACCTGTATCTTATCAGATCACCATGGATTAAAGCTAGAATTCAGCAACAATGCTACCCCCAGAAAGCCTACAAACTCATGGAAAATGAATAGTCAACTACTGAACCATACCTGGATTAAGGAAGAAATAAAGAAAGAAATTAAAGTCTTCCTTGAAGACAATGAAAATAAAGAAACAACATACTCAAACCTATGGGACACTATGAAAGCAGTCCTGAGAGGAAAGTTCATAGCACTAACTGCCCACTTAAAGAAAACAGAGAAAGCACACATTGGAGACTTAACAGCCCACCTGAAAGCTCTAGAAAAAAAAGAAGCAGACTCACCTAGAAGGGGTAGAAGACTGGAAATAATCAAACTGAGGGCTGAAATCAACAAAATAGAGACACAGAAAACAATTGAAAGAATCAATAAATCAAAAAGCTGGTTCCTGGAGAAAATCAACAAGATTGATAAACCCCTATCCAAACTAATCAAACGGCAGAGAGAGAATTTGCAAATTAATAAGATCAGAAATGAAAAGGGAGACATAACCACAGACACAGAGGAAATTCAGAGAATCATTAGATCTTACTACAAAAGCCTGTATGCCACAAAACTGGAAAATGTAAAAGAAATGGACACTTTTTTAGATAAATACCATATACCAAAGTTAAACCAGGACCAGGTGAACAACCTAAATAGACCTGTTAGTCGTGAAGAATTAGAAGCGGTTATCAAAAACTCCCTTCCAAAAGAAGTCCAGGACCAGATGGTTTCAATGCGGAATTCTACCAGAACTTCCAAGAAGACCTAATACCTATACTCCTTAAGGTATTTCACAATATAGAAACAGAAGAGTCATTGCCTAATTCCTTTTATGAAGCTACAGTAACTCATACCAAAACCACACAAAGACCCAACCAAGAAAGAAAATTACAGGCCAATCTCACTCATGAACATCGACGCAAAAATCCTCAACAAAATACTGGCAAACCGAATCCAAGAACACATTAGAAAAATTATCCATTATGATCAAGTAGGCTTCATACCAGAGATGCAGGGCTGGTTTAACATACGCAAATCTATCAATGTAATCCATCATATAAATAAACTGAAAGAAAAAAAACCATATGATCGTTTCATTAGACGCTGAAAAAGCATTTGACAAAATTCAACATCCCTTTATGATAAAAGTCTTGGAGAGATTAGGGATACAAGGGTCATACCTAAATTTAATTAAAGCTATATACAGCAAGCTGACAGCTAATATCAAATTAAATGGAGAGAAACTTAAAGCCATCCCACTAAAATCAGGAACACGCCAAGGCTGTCCACTCTCTCCATACCTCTTCAATATAGTTCTCGAAGTTTTAGCAATAGCAATAAGACAACATAAGGGGATAAAGGGGATTCAAATTGGAAAGGAAGAAGTTAAACTTGCATTATTTGCAGATGATATGATAGTGTACATGAGCGACCCCAAAAACTCCACCAAAGAACTCATACAGCTGATAAACGCCTTTAGTAATGTGGCAGGATACAAGATCAACTCCAAAAAATCAGTCGCCCTCTTATACACAAAGGATATGGAAGCAGAGAGGGAAATAAGAGAAGCATCACCTTTCACGATAGCCACAAAAATCATAAAATATCTTGGGGTAACTCTAACCAAGGAAGTGAAAGATCTATTTGACAAGAACTTTAAGGCATTGAAGAAAGAAATTGAAGAGGATACCAGAAAATGGAAGGATCTCCCTTGCTCCTGGATTGGGAGGATCAACATAGTAAAAATGGCAATTCTACCAAGGGCAATTTATAGATTCAATGCAATCCCCATTAAAATCCCATCAAAATTCTTCACAGATCTTGAAAGGACAATAATCAACTTTATATGGAGAAACAAAAAACCCAGGATAGCGAAAACAATCTTATATAATAAAGGAACTTCTGGAGGCATTACCATCCTTGACTTCAAACTCTATTACAGAGCTACAGTAATGAAAACAGCGTGGTACTGGCATAAAAACAGAGCAGTCGACCAATGTAATCGTATAGAAGACCCGGATTTTAACCCACAAACCTATGAACAACTAATTTTCGATAAAGGAGCTAAAAGTGTACAATGGAAGAAAGAAAGCATCTTCAACAAATGGTGCTGGCACAATTGGATGTCAACCTGTAGAAGAATGAAAATAGACCCATATCTATCACCATGCACAAAACTCAAGTCCAAATGGATCAAAGACCTCAATATCAATCTGAACACACTGAACCTGATAGAAGAGAAAATGGGAAGTACCCTACAAGATATGGGCACAGGAGATCGCTTCCTATGTATAACCCCAGCAGCACAGACATTAAGGGCAACATTGAATAAATGGGACCTCCTGAAACTGAGAAGCTTCTGTAAAGCAAAGGACACTGTCATTAAGACAAAAAGGCAGCCTACTGACTGGGAGAAGATCTTCACCAACCCCGCTACAGACAAAGGTCTGATCTCCAAAATATATAAAGAACTCAAGAAACTAGACTTTAAAAGGATAATTAACCCAATTAAAAAATGGGGCACTGAACTGAACAGAGAATTCTCATCAGAAGAAGTTAAAAAGGCCAAAAGATACTTAAGGTCATGCTCAACCTCCTTAGCGATCAGAGAAATGCAAATCAAAACAACTTTGAGATATCATCTTACACCTGTCAGAATGGCTAAAATCAAAAACACCAAGGATAGCCTTTGCTGGAGAGGTTGTGGAGAAAGGGGCACACTCATCCATTGCTGGTGGGACTGAAAACTTGTGCAACCACTTTGGAAATCAGTGTGGCGGTTTCTCAGAAAAATTGGGATCAACCTACCCCTGGACCCAGCAATAGCACTCTTGGGAATATAGCCAAGAGATGCCCTAGCATATGACAAAAGCATTTGTCCAACTATGTTCATAGCAGCATTATTTGTAATAGCCAGAACCTGGAAGCAACCTAGATGCCCTTCAATAGAAGAATGGATGAAGAAAGTGTGGAATATATATACATTAGAGTACTACTCTGCGGTAAAAAACAATGACTTCTCGAATTTTGCATGCAAATGGATGGAAATAGAAAATACGATCCTGAGTGAGGTAACCCAGACCCAAAAAGAAGATCATGGGATGTACTCACTCATAATTGGTTTCTAGCCATGGATAGGGGCCACTGAGTCTATAATTTGTGATCCTAAAGAAGCTAAACAAGAGGGTAAACCCAAGGAAAAACATATAGATATCCTCCCAGCTATGGGAAATAGACAAGATTGATGGGCAAAAAATGGGAATCTTGGGGGGTGGGGTGGGATGGGGATGAGGGGAGATGGGGAGAGAAAAGTGTGAAGGAGAGGATGAGGGGAACTGGGGGAATCGGGGTAATTGGGGGTAAAGGAAGGTTGGATGGGGGAACAGGGAAACTCATACCTTAGTTAAGGGAGCCACCTAAGGGTTGGCAAGAGACTTGAACCTGGAATGGCTAACAGAAGCCCAGAGCAATGTCCCCAGTTAGTTCATTGGGGCACCTGAGGATAGGGAACCTGAAATAAACCTATCCTATAATCATACTGATGAATATCTTGCATATCGCCATAGAACCTTCATCTAGCGATGGATGGAGATAGAGACAGAGACCCACACTGGAGCACCGGACTGAGCTCCCAAGGTTATAATGAGGAGCAGAAGGATAGAGAACATGAACAAGGAAGACAGGACCATGAGGGGTGCACCCAACCACTGAGACAGGGGGGCCGATCTATTGGGAGCTCACCAAGGCCAGCTGGACTGCTACTGAAAAAAACATGGGATAAAACCGGACTCTCTGAATGTGTTGGACAATGAGAGCTGACGAGAGGCCAAGGAGAATGGCACAGGAACTTTCATCTGGCGATGGATTGAGAGAGAGACAGAGACCCAATTTGGATCAACCGTCTGAGCTCTTAAGGTCCAAATGAGGAGCAGAAGGAGGGAGAACATGAGCAAGGAAATCAGGACCACGAGGCGTGCACCCACCCACTGTGACAGTGGAACTGATCCATTGGGAGCTCTCCAAGGCCAGCTGGACTGGGACTGTATAAGCATGGGCTGAAACTGGACTCTCTGAACAAGGCGGACAATGAAGGCTGATGAGAAGCCAAGGACAATGGCACTAGGTTTCGATCCTAATACATGAACTGGCTTTGTGGGAGCGTAGCCTGATTGGATGCTCACCTTCCTGGACCTAGATAGAAGTGGGAGGACCTTCGTCTTCCTGTAGAGCAGAGAATTTAGACTGCTCTTCAGTATCGAGAGGGAGGGGGAGTGGACTAGGGGGAGAAGAAGTGGAGTGGGGATAGGGGGAGGGGAGCGGGGGGGAGGGGGCAATATGTGGGAGGAGGGGGAGAGAAATGGGAAACGGGGAGCAGTTGGAAATTTTAAGTGAAAAAGAATAAAAAAAAAGAGTTAATTGAGACTCCATAAATAGATTCTCTTGCATTTCTTTTTTTTATTCTTTTTTAATTAAAATTTCCACCTGCTCCCCGTTTCCCATTTCCCTCCCCTCCTCCCAAATACTGCCCCCTCCCCCCAAACCCTTCTCCCTATCCTCACTCCTCTTCTCCTCCCCCCACACCATTCCCCCTCCTTCTGGATACTGAAGAGCAGTCCAAATTCTCTGCCCTGCAGGAAGACAAAGGTCTTCTATCTACATCCAGGAAGGTGAGCATCTAAACAGGCTAAGCTCCCACAAAGCCAGTTCATGTATTAGGATCGAAAGCTAGTGCCATTGTCCTTGGCTTCTCATCAGCCTTCATTGTCCGCCATGCTCAGAGAGTCCAGTTTCAACCCATGCTTATTCAGTCCCAGACCAGCTGGCCTTGGTGGGCTCCCAATAAATCAGTTCCACTGTCACAGTGGGTGGGTGCATCCCTCGTGGTCCTGATTTCCTTGCTCATGTTCTCCCTCCTTCTGCTCCTCATTTGAACCTTAAGAGCTCAGACCGTTGCTCCAAATTGAGTCTCTGTCTCTACCTTGATCCATCGCCAGATGAAGGTTCTAAGGTGATATGTAAGATATTCATCAGTATAGGATAGGGTCATTTCAGGTTCCCTCTCCTCAGTTGCCCAAGGTACCAGCTGGGGACATCTCCCTGGACACCTGAGAACCCCTCTAGAGTCAAGTCTCTTGCCAACCCTAAGATGGCTCCTCCCTTAGTTAGGATATATACTTCGCTGCTCCCGTATCCACCCTTCCTATATCCCAACCATCCCAATACCCCGAGCTCCTCCAATCCTCTCCTTCTCATGTTTCTCATCCCATTTCCCCTTTGCCCCATGCCACCTAACCTGCAAGTTCCCAGGTTTTGCCCTGCAATCTTGTCTACTTCCCCTCTCCAGGCAGATGACTATACGATTTTCTTTGGGTTCACTTTCTTATTTAGCTTCTCTAGGATCACAAATTATATGCTCAATGTCCTTTATTTATGGCTAGAAACCGATTATGAGTGAGTACATCCCATGTTCCTCTTTTGGGGTCTGGGATACCTCACTCAGGATAGTGTTTTCTATTTCCATCCATTTGCACGCAAAATTAGAGAAGTCATTGTTTTTTACCGCTGAGTAGTACTCTAATATGTATATATTCCACACTTTCTTCATCCATTCCTCCATTGAAGGGCATCTAGGTTGTTTCCAGGTTTTGGCTATTACAAACAATGCTGCTATGAACATAGTTGAACAGATACTTTTGTCATTTGATGGGGCATCTCTTGGGTATATTCCCAATAGTGGTATTACTGGATCTTGGGGTAGGTTGATCCCAAATTTCCTGAGAAATCGCCACACTGATTTCCAAAGTGGTTGCACAAGTATGCATTCCCACCAGCAATGAATGAGTGTGCCCCTTTCTCCACAACCTCTCCAGCAAAGGCTATCATTGGTGTTTTTGATTTTAGCCATTCTGACAGGTGTAAGATGGTATCTCAAAGTTGTTTTAATTTGCATTTCCCTTATCGCTAAGGAGGTTGAGCATGACCTTAAGTATCTTTTGGCCATTTGAATTTCTTCTGTTGAGAATTCTCTGTTCAGATCAGTGCCCCATTTTTTAATTGGGTTAATTAGCATTTTAAAGTCTAGTTTCTTGAGTTCTTTATATATTTTGGAGATCAGACCTTTGTCTGTTGCAGGATTGGTGAAGATCTTCTCCCAGTCAGTGGGTTGCCTTTTTGTCTTAGTGACAGTGTCCTTTGCTTTACAGAAGCTTGTCAGTTTCAGGAGGTCCCATTTATTTGATGTTTTCCTTAATGTCTGTGCTGCTGGGGTTATACGTAGGAAGTGATCTCCTGTACCCATATGTTGTAGAGTACTTCCCACTTTTTCTTCTATCAAGTTCAGTGTGTTCAGACTAATATTGAGGTCTTTAATCCATTTGGACTTGAGTTTTGTGCATGGCGATAGGTATGGATCTATTTTCATTCTTCTACATGTTGACAACCAGTTCTGCCAGCACCATTTGTTGAAGATGCTTTCTTTCTTCCATTCAATATTTTTAGCTCCTTTATCAAAAATCAGGTGTTCGTAGGTTTGTGGGTTAAACTCAGGGTCTTTTACTCAATTCCATTGATCGACTTCTCTGTTTTTATGCCAATACCAAGCTGTTTTCAATACTGAGGCTCTGTAATAGAGTTTGAGGTCAGGGATGGTAATGCCTCCAGACGATCCTTTATTATATAAGATTGTTTTGGCAATCCTGGGTTTTTTGTTTCTCCATATAAAGTTGATTAATGTCCTCTCAAGATCTGTGTAGAATTTTGATGGGATTTTAATGGGGATTGCATTGAATCTATAAATTGCCCTTGGTACAATTGCCATTTTTACTATGTTGATCCTCCCAATCCAAGAGCAAGGGAGATCCTTCCATTTTCTGGTATCCTCCTCAATTTCTTTCTTCATAGACCTAAAGTTCTTGTCAAATAGATCTTTCACTTCCTTGGTTAGAGTTACCCCAAGATATTTTATGCTATTTGTGGCTATCATGAAGGGTGATGCTTCTCTGATTTCCATCTCTGCTTCCTTATCCTTTGTGTATAGGAGGGCAACTGATTTTTTGGAATTGATCTTGTATCCTGCAACGCTACTAAAGGTGTTTATCAGCTGAAGGAGTTCTTTGCTGGAGTTTTTGGGGTCGCTTATGTACACTATCATATCGTCTGCAAATAATGAAAGTTTAACTTCTTCCTTTCAATTTGAATCCCTTTGATCCCCTCATGTTGTCTTATTGCTATTGCTAGAATTTCAAGCATTATATTAAAGAGGTATGGAGAGAGTGGACAACCTTGTCGTGTTCCTGATTTTAGTGGAATAGCTTTGAGTTTCTCTCCATTTAATTTGATGTTAGTTGACGGCTTGCTATAAATAGCTTTTATTATACTTAGGTACGACCCTTGTATTCCTAATCTCTCTAAGACCTTTATCATAAATGGATGTTGAATTTTGTCAAATGCTTTTTCAGCATCTAATGAAATGATCATATGGTTTTTTTCTTTCAGTTTATTTATATGATGGATTGCATTGATTGATTTTCGTATGCTGAACCAGCCCTGCATCTCTGGGATGAAGCCTACTTGATCATAATGGATAATTTTTCTAATGTGTTCTTGGATTCGGTTTGCCAGTATTTTATTCAGTATTTTTGTGTCGATGTTCATAAGTGAGATTGGCCTATAGTTCTCTTTCTTGGTTGTGTCTTTGTGTGGTTTTGGTATCAGAGTAACTGCAGCTTCATAAAAAGAATTTGGCAATGACTTCTCTGTTTCTATATTGTGAAATACATTAAGGAGTATAGGTATTAGGTCTTCTTGGAAGTTCTGGTAGAATTCTGCATTGAAGCTGTCTGGATCTGGGTTTTTTGGTGGGAAGGTTTTTTATAACAACTTCTAATTCTTCGCGACTAACAGGTCTATTTAGATTGTTCACCTGGTCCTGGTTTAACTTTGGTATATAGTACTTATCCAAAAAAGTGTCCATTTCTTTTACATTTTCCAATTTTGTGGCATACAGGTTTTTGTAGTAAGATCTAATGATTCTCTGAATTTCCTCTGTGCCTGTGGTTATGTCTCCCTTTTCGTTTAGATTTTGTTAATTTGCGTATTCTCTCTCCGCCGTTTGATTAGTTTGGATAGGGGTTTATCAATCTTAGATTTTCTCCAAGAACCAGCTTTTTGTTTCATTGATTCTTTGGATTGTTTTCTGTGTTTCTATTTTGTTGATTTCAGCCCTCAATTTGATTATTTCCAGTCTTCTACTTCTCCTAGGTGAGTCTGCTTCTTTATTTTCTAACGCTTTCAGGTGGGCTCCTAAGTCTCCAATGTGTGCTTTCTCCGTTTTCTTTAAGTGGGCACTTAATACTATGAACTTTCCTCTAAGCACTGCTTTCATAGTGTCCCATAGGTTTGAGTATGTTGAGTCTTCGTTTTCATTGAATTCAAGAAAGACTTTACTTTCTTTTTTCATTTCTTCCTTTATCCAGGTGTGGTTCAGTAGTTGACTGTCCAGTTTCCATGAGTTCATAGGGTTTCTGGGGATACCATTGTTGTTAAATTCTAACGTTAATCCATGGTGATCTGATAAGACACAGGTGGTTACCGATATTTTTTTGTAACTGTGTAAGTTTGCTTTGTTACCGAGTATGTGGTCTATTTTCGAGAAGGTTCCATGAGCTGCAGAGAAGAATGTATATTCTTTCTTATTTGAGTGGAATGTTCTATAGATGTCTGTTAAGTCCATTTGATTCATTACCTCCCTTAATCCTCTTATTTCTCTGTTAGGTTTCTGTCTGATTGACCTGTCCATTGGTGAGAGAGGAGTGTTAAAATCTCCTACTATTAGTGTGTGTGGTTTGATGACTGCCTTGAGTTTTAGTAACGTTTCTTTTACATAAGTGGGTGCTTTTATATTAAGGGCATATATATTCAGGATTGAGATTTCATTGTAGGGACATAGCCCCACCCATTGGGGGCGTGTTCGCCTCGGGCTAATGTTTACGGATAAAGCTGCCGGGCGTGAGCCCAGCAGCCCCTTTTTCTTTTGCTCCACTTTTCCAGTGCTCCGCGGGAACCTGTGGTCCTGTAAGTCTATTTCATTATTAAAGCTGTATATATCTATATAATCTGTCTGCATTCATTTGCTCCGCCACATTTTGGCGTCCCAACGTCGGGCTATATTGCCCCCGACCCGGCACAGGGGGGGCGCAAGCTCCACCTTTCCCAGCTAGTTACCTGAGCTCAGGAAGGCGATTTACAGCGCACTCCCTGCTCGCTTTCCCTTCCCCCACTCCAGGCCACTACAGTCGCAGAGCAGCAACCCCACACAGAGCAGTTAATAGCTCCCTGCTTCTTCCAAACCCTCACTGCCTGATTTAAGGGAAGCACCTGCGGTTTTGAAGCAAAAGCCGCCAACCCCTTCCCTTAACAGGCAGTAAAATAATTTTTGTTTTGAGTTAATTGTTTCAGACCGGCTCTGGCTTAGACCATGTGGACTCAGGTGCATTTCTTTAGCCACCACTGGCAGGAAAAATTCATTACAGGTACATAATTTTCTTTAATAAATAAGAAAAATGTCTGAAAACATTACCATTCAAGACTTTAACAGCCTTTTCAGTTGTACCATGTGGGAGATTTTACAAGAAGTGTCTGTCAGCCCACAGATATGGATCTTTCTGGGATTCGTAGTTTTCCTTGGTACTGTATGGTTTGATAATAGAAATATGATAAAGTCTTTACGAGACGAGGTTGAACGCTTAAAAACAATTGAGAATGACAACAATCTTCTCAAAAATCAGTTTGAAGTTCTCCAGGCAGAAAACAGATCTTTGTTTAACACAACTCGACAAACTGAAAAAAATTTAGAAGAGGTACAGGCTGATGTTAAGGAGAAATTCATTACTATGGAAGAAGGAACAGCTGATTTGGATCGTAAGCTTCAGTCCCTTTCAGTAGGAACTGAAACATTAACGGCTGATATTAAGAAGAAATTCATTACTATGGAAGAGGGAACAGCTGATTTGAGTCATAAGCTTCAGTCCCTTTCAGTAGGAACTGAAATATTAACGGCTGATATTAAGGAGAAATTCATTACTATGGAAGAAGGAACAGCTGATTTGGATCGTAAGCTTCAGTCCCTTTCAGTAGGAACTGAAACATTAACTGAGAGAATCAAAACTGCTGAATGTGACAATCGGATTTTGTCTAAAGCTTATGACAGATTGACAGAAAGATTATCTATACAAGAAGGCACGGTATATGCTATAAAAATTATGTCCAAAGATGAGACGTTATCTCTAATGGACAAACTTCATACTTTAGAATCCTCAATGAAGGCTTTAGAACATAATTCTGGACAGGAGATTCAGACATTAAAGAAGGCAATGGTGAATAGAATTGAAAAGATTGAGGAATTTCTAAATTCTGAGGAAGAAGAGCAAGAGGTAGAAAGGCAAATTTTAACTAAATCTGTGGGTAAATCCCTCCGGGACATTTCCCACAAAGCTCTACCTACAGTTCTACCTGCCTTTCCAGTTGTAACAACCGAGAAAGTAGTTGGTTCCAGAAACCCTAGGGTCATCAAGGAAGATACATGGGAACCTGTCCGTATGAATGATCTCAAAGAAATTAAACAGGCTGTAATGACTTTTGGAATGAATGCCTCTTTTGTTAAAGAGATGCTAAGATCTTGGGCCACAACGAATAAGGTCACGCACTCTGACTGGTTTCAACTGAGCTCTGCTGTCCTTGAGAGTGGAACACAATTGAAATGGAAATGCTTATTCAGGCAAGAGGCTAGACTTTTAGAACAGCAAGAAAGAGCAAAGGGAATTGAGATTTCCATAGATCAAATTTTGGGAGAGGGGCTATTTTCTGACCCTCAGGAACAAGCTAATTTGGATGAAAACACACTCTCCGTGTGTACTACAGCAGCCTTAAGGGCTTGGGACAGGGTGCAAGACCCAGGACAGAGGATGGAATCATTTGTCAGAGTTAAACAGGGTCAGAGAGAACCCTTTACTGACTTTTTACAAAGAATAACTAAAGCTGTACAAATAGGGATATCTGACCCAGAAGCAAGATGTATAATGATCGAGACTTTGGCTTATGAAAATGCAAATGTGGAATGCAAAAGGATTTTGGGACCTTTAAAGCTCAGATCAGCGCCATTAGAAGAATGGGTCTTGCATACACTAGATGTTGATACATTTGACTATGGCACTGAAGCATGGGTAGAAGAAGCAATTTCCAATGGTAAAAGGAGACATCAGAATACCAAATGTTTTAATTGTGGCAAAATGGGTCATATGAAAAGGAATTGTAGACAACGGATTTTCAGAAATAATAATAATGCATCTTCTAGAAATAACAGAAATAGGAGGACTCAGCCTTCAGGTTTATGTAGAAGATGTGGAAAGGGCAGACACTGGACGAATGAGTGCAGGTCTACAAGAGATAGACAAGGCAACCTGATACAGATGGGAAACGTGAGGGGGGGGCCTCACAGGCCCCCATGGCAAACATGGTTCAGTCATTTCCAGTTACTACAGAGAACGTGACTCGTCAGGACAATTAGAAAGCCCCATGCCTACTGTTACAAGCAATAATGATCAGAAAGATGAGTTCCGTGTGTTTTGGCAAACTTCTATAAATGACCAAAGACCAAAGCTGAGAGTGTGTGTAAATGGCATTTTTATTACTGGCCTGCTGGACACAGGTGCCGATGTAAGTATCATTACCCCAGAATCTTTGCATCCATATTGGCCTCTTCAGAATGTAAATGTTCAGCTCCTGGGAATTGGAACCCTATCTCGAGTAAGGCAGAGCACGAGATGGGTTGAATGTATAGGACCAGAGGGACAAATAGGAAAATTAAGGCCATATGTAGCCAATATTGCAATGAATTTATGGGGTCGTGACCTATTACAACAATGGAATACCCAAATTAACATTCCTGCTACTTCTAGAGCCTATATTTCTGGGGATAATATTAAAAGATATTACAAACGGATAAAACTGGCCATTCGGGCTGTACAAGAACAAGCAATTGATGTCCCTTCAGAGATACCAACAGCCTTGCCTTTAAAATGGTTGACTGAGAAACCAATATGGACAAAGCAATGGTCTTTAGCTGAGGAAAAGTTACAGGCTTTAGAACAGTTGGTACAAGAGCAATTAGATGCTGGACATATAGAAGAATCTACCAGCCCTTGGAATTCTCCTGTATTTGTGGTTAAGAAAAAATCAGGTAAATGGAGAATGGTGACAGATCTCAGGGCTATCAACAAGGTTATTCAACCTATGGGCCCTCTGCAATCTGGAATTCCTTTGCCCTCTTTATTGCCAAAAGGATGGCCTCTCATAGTTATTGATTTAAAGGATTGTTTTTTCACTATACCTTTACAAAAAGAAGATAGAGAAAAATTTGCCTTCACAGTGCCTACTTATAATAATTCTCAACCTTCGAGGAGGTACCACTGGGCCGTCCTCCCCCAGGGTATGTTAAATAGCCCGTCCCTGTGCCAATATTTTGTGAATCAACCATTGCAAATAATACGCAAGAAATTTCCCAAATCGATAGTATATCATTACATGGACGACATTTTGTTATCCGATTCAAACATGGATACCTTGAACAGACTGTTTGAAGAAATAAAAATACTTTTACCAAAATGGGGATTGCAAATTGCTCCTGAAAAGATTCAGAAGGGAGATTCTGTTAATTATTTAGGTTATAAAATAGGTTTACAAAAAATTAAGACACAAAAGGCACAAATTCGGAGAGATCGCCTAGGGACTCTTAATGACTTTCAAAGACTATTAGGGGACATTTCCAGTCTACGGCCAGCTATTGGGATAACACCTGATCTAATAATTCATTTGAACAAAACCTTGGATGGTGACAAAGATTTAAACAGTCCCAGAGAATTAACAGCTGAAGCAGAAAAGGAACTGACGATGATTGAGGAAAAATTACAACAGGCACATGTGGATAGGGTAAATCCAGAGCTCGATTGTATTCTCGTCATACTACCATCAAAAATTTCCCCTACAGGAATTTTAATGCAGAGAGATGATATTATCTTGGAATGGATCTTTTTACCACATAAACCAAGTAAGAAACTGAAAACTTATGTGGAAAAAGTCTCTGAGTTAATTATAAAAGGCAAGTTGAGACTTCGTCAACTAGCAGGCATAGACCCAGCAGAAATTATAGTGCCTTTCACTGCTGATGAACTAAGGAAATTATGGGAAGATAATGAACCATGGCAAAGAGCTTGTGCTAATTTCTTGGGAGACATTAATAACAACTATCCAAAAAGCAAGAGGCTTAACTTCATAAAGAGAACTTCTTGGATCCTTCCTCGAATCGTCCGTGATACTCCAATAACTGGAGCCCGTACGTTCTATACTGATGCCAATAAATCAGGGAAGGCAGGTTACAAATCAGAAGATTTGGGTAAGGTGGAACAAAGTCCTTATGATTCTGTCCAGAAGGCAGAATTATATGCCATTCTTATGGTGCTAAGGGATTTTAAAGAACCTATTAATATAGTTACTGATTCACAATATGCAGAAAGAGTTATTTTACATATTAAAACTGCTGAATTTATACCTGATGATACAGAACTAACCTCTTTGTTTATCCAGGTGCAAGATTTGATTAGGAACAGGCTTTGCCCTATGTACATAACACACATCCGATCCCATACGGGTCTGCCAGGTCCTCTAGCACAAGGTAATGCAGAAATTGATCAATTATTAATTGTTAGTGTGCTACAAGCCTCTGAATTTCATAAAAAACATCATGTTAATAGCAAAGGTTTGAAGAAAGAGTTTTCTATTACATGGCAACAAGCTAGGGAAATTGTAAAGAAATGCCCTACTTGCTCTTTCTATAACCAAACGCCACTGCCTGCAGGGACTAATCCAAAGGGCACCCAAAGGAATGAAATCTGGCAGATGGATGTGTTCCACTTTGCAGAATTTGGCAAATTAAAATATGTTCATCACACCATTGACACGTATTCAGGCTTTCAGTGGGCAACGGCTTTAAGTTCAGAAAAGGCTGATTCAGTTATCACTCATTTATTAGAAGTCATGGCTATCATGGGTATACCTACACAAATAAAGACAGATAATGGTCCTGCTTATGTCTCTAGGAAAATGAAACGGTTTTTTGTTTATTACAATATCAAGCATGTTACAGGTATACCATACAATCCTACAGGTCAAACAGTCATAGAAAGATCAAATCGAACTATAAAGGATATGTTGAACAAACAGAAAGGGGTGGAAAACACCCCCAGAAATAGGTTACATAATGCTTTGTTAACCTTGAATTTCTTCAACGCTAATGAGAAGGGAACATCGGCTGCAGAAAGACATTGGATAATGGAAAAGTCTACTGAACTAAATCAACCAGTTTATTTCAAGGATGTGCTGACCTCACAATGGAAGCCAGGAGATGTGCTGCGTTGGGGAAGGGGATTTGCTCTTGTCTCCACAGGTGAGGAAAAATTGTGGATTCCATCAAAATTGATAAAGGTTCGTTTTGATGAAGAGAAGCCAGTTGGGAAAGATAAATAACAATTCAATCACATGGATGGCAATCATACTGATGGTAAGTAATACAGATAGGTTGGGGGCAGGGTTCTCTTCTTATCTCCACAGGAAAATACCCATCTTCAAAGAATTTAAGGGACCCCTAATATTTAATTACTGATGGAGGGACTTGTTCTGTAAGTATTAATTTATATATATATATATATATATATATATATATATATATGTCTTAAACTTTCTTTGCTTTTCCTCATATCTGTGTCTTTCTTTATATGTCAGTATATGTCCTTGTTGTTAATGTTTAAATTTCCCATAACAAGCAACAAATTTTCCTACAGTAATATTTGAAGTTTCCAGGATGAAGATGGGGCCCCACAACATCAACTCCATCTGGTTTTTATGACGTCATGAATTTTTTTTTAAAGCGCTAATATTAGACCTGTTTTTTTGGTACCAACTACAAGAGACAATTTCGAATGGTGCACATTTTTGACAACACTCTGGTCGGACCTTCTCAAAACGCTCTGAGACTAGTTACAATTTTCTTAGGTCAAAGGTTAACTTGGGAATTTTACCATCATTTGCTTTCACAGGACCCCCTAAGAAGAACGTCGCCCCCACGTCAGCTAGAAGCAATCTTAGAGGATGACATCCCCTCTCCCAACAGAGTTTGCCCTCAGGGTTGGGGACATCTTTTAGTGGTTGGTTTAGGGTTGAGGGGATGGGGTGATATTTTTTTTGAAAAAAAAAAAAGAAGAAGAAGAGGAAGAAGAAGGGGGTAACTGGTTTTTTGGGATGATTGGTATTTGTGAATTACTGTTTATAGAAAATTGTACTGGTACTGTTTCTTGTATATTGATATGTTGAATATTGAATGTGAGTGTTCCTACCTCTATTTTTGTATGAGTATGCTTATAACTTTGTCTATATTATATTGATACATCTACCATATTACATTGTACATTTCTACCTCTGATACTATGACATTGTTTACAGTTGAAGATCATTGTCTTCATATATTGCACAGTTGTTTATTCTTTTAGTCTTCAAAGTTAGATAGGTATTGAGAATTATATGTTTGTCATATTTATTTTTAAGTTAATCAGGTCTTTTAGTTACATAGAGATTATATTTAGTATAGATAGTATGATCTTCAGCCTCTTCGAAGAGCTGTAGAAAATGGCCTTTAATCTAACCTAAAATTTCTGTGCCAAAGAGACACAATTACTCCTGGCAACACCACTCTACTCCCGAGAGAACGTTGAGCACCAAAGACACTCCACTGGGAGCTTGTCTTCTTGGCAGAACTGGCCTTTGGGTTAAGAAAAGCCCATACCTCAACTTCTGACAAAGATACCGAATATCCCTAAGTGGATGAAACAGAATTGTCTTATCTTGCCAAGACAGGGTAGGATAGTCCTAAGAAAGTGCCTTGCCTTTAATAATGGTATGCCAGTTATGTTAGGCCTTAGCCAAAGTTGGTTGACTCAACATTGCAAACGGGACTTTGGGTGATTGCCCAGGTAGTCAGTTGTCTCTGTCAATTGTTGCACATTTTGGATATCTCTCGATTGTTAAGTAATATTTCTTCCCTTCTCAGATCTTTGACGGAGTTGAAGATTATATAATTGTAGTTACTCTCTATGTTATTTAGACTCCTTGAGATAGAATGTTTAGCAAAAGTTTTGTTCTCAATATTGTTTGTTATATTTATTATTTGTTATTATTGTATATAGTTGTATTTGGTTTGGTTCTATCTTATTTAGACAAAAGGGGGAGATGTAGGGACATAGCCCCACCCATTGGGGGAGTGTTCGCCTCGGGCTAACGTTTACAGATAAAGCTGCCGGGCGTGAGCCCAGCAGCCCCTTTTTCTTTTGCTCCGCTTTTCCAGTGCTCCGCGGGAACCTGTGGTCCTGTAAGTCTATTTCCTTATTAAAGCTGTATATATCTATATAATCTGTCTGCATTCATTTGCTCCGCCACATTTCATCCTGGTGAATTGTTCCTGTTATGATTAAAAAATGTCCCTCTCCATCTCTTTTGATTGATTTTAGTTTGAAGTCAACTTTCTTAGAAATTAGTATGGCCACACCTGCTTTTTTCTTAGGTCCGTTTGCTTGATAAACCTTTTCCCAGCCCTTTACTCTAAGTAGATGTCTGTCTTTCTGGTTGAGGTGTGTTTCTTGTAAGCAGCAGAATGTTGGATCATGTTTTCGTATCCAATCTCTTAGCCTGTGCCTATATAGGTGAGTTGAGTCCATTATTATTAAGTGATATTAATGACCAGTGGTTGTTAACTCCGGTCATTTTTCCTGTCTTTCTTTCTTTCTTTCTTTCTTTCTTTCTTTCTTTCTTTCTTTCGGTAGTAGAGTTTGTGTGTTTCCCTTCTTCAAGTTGTGCTGGTGAAGGGTCATTAGATGTCTGAGTTATTGTGGGCATTGTTGGACTCCTTGGTTTGTGATTTTCCTTCTATTACTTTCTGTAAGGCTGTATTTGTGGCTACGTATTGTTTAACTTTGTTTTTATCCTGGAAAATTTTGTTTTCTCCATTTATAGTGAACGAAAGCTTGGCTGGGTATAGTAGTCTGGGCTTGCATCCATGGTTTATTATTTTCTGCAGTACATCTATCCAGGACCTTCTGGCTTTCATGGTTTCCATAGAGAAATCAGGTGTAAGTCTGATAGGTTTGCCTTTATAGGTAACTTGTCCTTTTTCCTTTGCAGCTCTTAATATTCTTTCTTTATTCTGTATGTTTTGTGTTTTGATTATTATATGATGAGGAGATGTTTTTTTTTGATCCAGTCGATTCGGTGTTCTGTATGCTTCTTGGACCCTCAAAGGAATATCTTTCTTAAGGTTGGGAAAGTTTTCTTCTATAATTTTATTAAATATATTTTCTGGACCATTGAGCTGTACTTCTTCTCCTTCTTCTATCCCTATTATTCTTAGGTTTGGTCTTTTTTATTGTGTCCCAGATTTCCTGAATGTTTTGTGATGAGAATTTGTTGGTTATGCTGTTTTCCTTGATCAGAGTGTTTATTTTCTCTATGGTATCTTCAGAATCTGAGATTCTTTCTTCTATCCATTGTAATCTGTTGGTGGTACTTGTCTCTGTAGTTCCTGTTCGTTTATCCAAATTTTCCATCTCCATCCTTCCCTCGGTTTGTGTTTTCTTTATTACTTCCACTTCATTCTTCAGGTCTTGAACCGTTTCCCTTACCTGTTTGATTAATTTTTCTTGTTTCTCCTGGTTTTCTTGGGTATCCTTGAGAGAGTTATTCATTTCCTCTACCTTTTTGTTTGTAATCTCTAATTGATTATGGCAGTTTTTCACCTCCTGTTTAAGGTCCTCTATTATTTTCATATAATTCACTTTTGAATCGAATTCTTCTAATTCTTCTGGATTAGGGTGTACACTTCTTATTTCGGGATTCCTGGATTCTGGTGATGTCACGTTGCCTTTCAAGTTGTTGGGGGAATTCTTGCATTGGCGCCTGTCCATCTCTTCCTTCAAATGGATCCAGGAGAGGCCTGGTGTCTTTGACCAGTCTTTGCTGTGACTAACTCTCTGGGTGTATCTCCTCAGTGTAGGGGCAGGAACCGTTCCCTACCAGATGAACTCCTCAACACCAAAACAGGGATGCCTGGTATTCCAATGACCTGCGGAAAGAAGGGCAAATGCAGGGGGTAGGGCGGGGTCGAGTAGAACACAGGCGACACTGCAGTACAAGCCGGAGGTGCCTGTGCTCCCTTTCGGGGGTTGCTGAGGCCTGCCCACTAGGCAGGCACTCACTGCTCTGGTTGGGTAGCCTTAAGGTAGGGGGGTTTGTGCTCTCTACCGGGACAGTCTGCCCCAGGATAGCACACACTCACCCGTCCAGATGGAACTTCTCAGCACCTACACAGGAACTCCTGGTAGCCCCAATGAGCCAGGGACCAAGGGAAGTAGGGGGCAGGCAGAGCGGGTCCTGGAGAGCACAGCAGACACTGCATCCCCAGCAGCAGGGGCCCTGCGTTCCCTGGCGGGGACCTTGAGGCCTGCCCTCTAGTCAGGCACTCACTCCTCTGGGTTGGTAGCCTTAGTGAAAGGGCAGGAAGCTGTTCCACAGCTAAGGACCTTGCAGACAAGGCAGGCTTGGGGGTGGGGGTGGGGGCGCATGTGTAGGTAAGAAAGCCCTGCAGCAGGAGCTAGGGGAGGGGCGTTTGTGCTCTCTACCAGGACAGTCCGCCCCAGGATAGCACACACTCACCCGTCGAGATGGAACTTCTCAGCACCTACATAAGGACTCCTGGTAGCCCCAATGAGCCAGGGACCAAGGGAAGTAGGGCGCAGGCAGAGCTGCAGCAGGAGCTGGGGGAGGGGCGTTTGTGCTCTCTACCGGCACAGTCCGCCCCAGGATAGCACACACTCACCCATCCAGATGGAACTTCTCAGCACCTACACAGGGACTCCTGGTAGCCCCAATGAGCCAGGGACCTTCTCTTGCATTTCTATGCACATTTGTATTTGAAAGACACAGTTAAGCATAAAACAAGAGCTCACTTCTCAGTTCCAACAACACATTTATGAATTTCTCATAATCCCCTTAACACTCAGTCTTTGCTGGAAAATGTGATGAAGTGTTGTTGAATACCCAGGAGAGGAGCTCTTTGCTACACAGATGAGTGCTTTCACAAATGATTTTCAAAACTGCTTTACAAATAGCAAGTGCCACTTTCTAGAGTAGAGTGCACTTCAGAGTGACACACTCTAGGGCCTTTTGTGTTTTCTACTCTGCCACTGGGATATACTTTGTGACTTGACCAGAACCCTGAGCCAGACATGCTTCTGTAACAGTAACAATATAATGTCAACTATATGTTAGCTCTTCTGGGTATGGTAAGGATGAAAACCGTTTACCGATAAGAAAATACATAACGCATACTAGCTTTTACCGTTATCTCTTGTTTCATTATTAAGCTTCATATCATGATACTACATTATTGAGTAAGAATTGGTCAAATTGGTTTTATGCACATCTTGAATGAGTAGGGGACAATGTAAATATCTACAAACCATATGTGGTAAACATTCATCATCTTCAAAAAACTCTCTCAGAAAAGAAAATATAATTTACAAACCTAAGGAAAGTGAATACTGCCTTTTGTGGTTTTGACTCTTAGAAACCTGAAACCTGTGAGAAGTTGTTTGTATCAAGGGAAGCAATTTTAGTTATATGACTAAGCAATGAACTTGAAGGGATTTATTTAGAAATAAATATGTATTGATGGCAAGAAAAGTCACTACACTGTTAATGAATCAGTTGCCTTGCTGCAGTCTGTTATTGCATTGAACATTATTTTTCCATTTAGATGATTCATGATATTAAGCTCAAATATCTTTGTAGGAAAGTAGACAAATGCAGGCATATTATTAGAATATTAATGCTGTGATATGTTGTTGGAAGAAATCAGCTCCATAGGCATAACCATCATGTTACATATATAAATGAGTAAAACTCCCATGATCCATTGCTGAAAATGGGTGTATGTAATTCTGCATCTAATAAGAAAAGAGAAACATAAATGAACCAATATTTCTTGTAGGAACATAACACAATGCACCTCCTTTTTAACTAACATTAGCAGTACAGGAGGAAATGAAGAAAACGTTCAAACTGTTGTTTTCATTAATTCATGTATGGCTAAGAATTAAAGACAAGGTGGTTATAAATAAAGACCCTACAAAGGTGACTTTATCTCCATGGTAGATCACTTGCCTAGAATGTGAAAGCTCTGGCTTTGATCTCCAACAATACAAATACAAAAGACAAAAACAAATAAAAAGTAGTTTTTTGTTGGGATTTCTTCATTTAAGTTGAGTGGAATTACTTATAATAATTTGTGTAGCTCTTGTTATTTACCATAAATATCATAGAACATAAAAAGGAAAGGCTCCAGGACATTTTAGGTGTAGTCTAGTTGTCAAAAATTTAAATTTCCAAAAGTCAAAATTTTGGGGTTATATTGACATCTTACATATCCAATCCACAATTCTGCCTCCCCATCCTGTAACTTTAGTATTGAGAACGAAACCTAGTATCACTGCTGTACACAGAGCTACATTTCAGCTCCTTGCTGTCACTCTTTATAATCTCTTTTACCCAGTACAGAAATTTATATCATTAGTGCTCAAAATCATAAACATATGCAGTCTGATAGACCTTCATCTTCATGCAACAATGTATCGAGTTTGTATCAAATATCAGGGTCAATTGCAAACTGAATTTCACAGTCCTCTGTTGTAAAGAACAGTTAACAATGTTTTATAGGATTATTAGTGTCATGAATGAGAAACTTTTTGAAAAATTATTGCACATACTTATTCTATATTATTTCTTCAGCACTGTGTTCAATTTGATCTCAACATTAAACTTTATGCAACTTAGAACATTTTTAAACTTAACATTTAGCTTAAAGTTTGTCATTAAATTCAACACCTAGAAAACTACATTATTTCTAATTCTGGTACTACACCCAGCTGCAACAGACCTCAACAGATAAGCAGAGAGCAAATATGTCAGGGACTGTAGTGTTCCTCTGATTATTCTATTTTTCTTTCTTCCAAATGACATGACTTAAATGAAATAGGAAATAATTACAGTACAAGTCAGTTCTTTCTACCTAGGATTTCAGATGATTTATTGCTTCCCACATTAAAATATTAAGCATAAGAAAATAAACAGAACTTTTACAAAATTAATAGTCTGTAGACACCAAGGGAATGTTCTTCCCTTCAAATCTGGCCTCAAGAGATTGCACGTGGCAGTGACTTCAATCTGAAATAACTAATAGTTAATAAACTTCATATTTTCTTTACTTTTGAGATAATAACATATGAAAAAGCATGTCAATTCATAGGACTCAAACCATCACTAATTTGTTTACGAAGAAAATGAAGGCCATAGATTTAAATGTCTTACCTAACATTTCACAGACTTGAACACTTGGTATCTACAAATAGTGATCTTCTCAGGTATGTATGATACCATATGTCTTGAACTCTAAACTTAAATTATTTGCTTGTGCTTTTCTTAGAAATTTTAAGCCATGGTGATCTTATAAAATTACCATGTGGGTGTCAAACATTCCCAACTTCTACCTCTATTGATTATATTTTATACATCATCTTTTATTCTGTCCAAGTAGGATATTGCATTATGTATCAGGCATAAATCCCTTTGAACATAGTGTATAATCCAATATTATGTACTATTGAATTATGGTTGTTAATATTTTATTGAGTACTTCTATTTTTACATTCTTCAAAGATATGATAAAACTTTGCTCATTTGTTTATGAGAAAGTAAAGATCTTTAAGTGTTTTACTATAATTAATGTAAACACAAAGCATATGTGCTCAAATATTTGATTTTACCACCTTATCTTTTTACTTTCTTAATGTCATGAACTGCATTTCCTTTTTCCTAAATGGAATATTAACTGGTGATTTTCTACTGCATGATTTCTGGCGAGTGGTAAAACCAATAATACATGTCTACATTGGTATATAAAACACAAATCAAGATTATGAGTTTGTTTTATAATTGGTAGTATGATCTGCTATATCTTCACTGTTCTAAACCTTGGTCACATGGGCCTTGAGTTCTGTACAATACTATTTATCTACCCTGTCATTTCTATTCTTCACTCCACTTGTATTGCACTCTTCATTTCGTCATTAATCAAGCTATTTTTAGTCACAATTCTGAATAGGCACTGTAATGTGAAAGTCTGAGTTGTGCATTTTGAAATCTGACAGAAATATGTGCAGCAGCACATCAACAACAGAGTCTGCTCAGAAAACAGGAATCTAATTACATGCTGACAGCAGCCTGCCTGTTGAGACTTCTTTCTCTCTTTCAGCCCAAAGCCTGTATTGACACTTGCATTGAGCAAGGCAGCTCCTATGTCAGGGGAACTTTAACACTGGACAGACTAAAGGCTGTGTGAAATGAATTCAGTCTCATGGGGCTCAAGGTCTGCTGAAGTCTAAGCTCCAGGCTGAGATTCAGTCGGAAATGCTTGTCAAAAATGATAGCATGTATCTTTACTGAATATCACCAGGCACAAAAATCCTCTGTACTTATGTGAGTGGTAGGGACATTTATCCACACAGAGGTCTGAATAGCTCTCAAATATCTTGTCATAATTTATTAGAACAATTTGGTATAAATGAAAGTACTTAGTATTGAACTAGTAGGCTAGAGCCAAAATTTCTAGACATGCTATTCACAGGGATAGTTAGGTACATGCTTATGTTAAATTCAAACAAGTGGACTTGATCTATTTATAATGATATTGTTATCTAAATAGTAGGAATATATCAATAAAAATGTAAAATTAATTTTGTAGAGACCAAGTTCTAATGTATTTCAAACATTATTTGCCAAACATAAACATAAATGAGCTTTCTTCCAACCATGATGATCCCCTTCACAGGACTACTGCTGGAATTAGTTCATCCACATTGTAGCTAGGAGGCAATTCAGACCCAATTCTAGTATTATATGCTGCTATTGGAGAAATATTCATCCTTCCACTGATATTTGAAAATTAATATAAATACTTTTTATCTCCAGCTGCAAGAAACAGTAGGGAAATAGATTATTTCAATATGAGAGTAACTATAAATATTCTTCTACAATAGTGAAAGGGACGGAATGTGGACCTTCTCCCTTGAGTAGAGCTTTGGGACGAGGAAGAAAGCACTGGTATATGATTGTGCAGTTGGTAGTAAATAGTTTTATTTTATTGATTTTTATTGAGTTCTACATTTACTCTGCTCCCCTCTCTATCTTTCCCCTCCCCTTCAACCCTCTCCCAAGGCTCCCATGCTCCCAATTTACTCAGACAGTAATAGTTTAACAGAACATGTTGGTTAAGAATTTGACTTTTCTTCTACTTAACTATACAGTGAGCTGATTATCTCAGTACACATGGTGTGCATGTTGAAGGTATACAAAAGTTTAGCTACATAGAATCCCTCTCACAAATAGTTAAGATACAGTTTCTTCTCACATTGAGGAATTAACAAAGGAGACTAACCCTGAGCCTCCAACATGCAGTTCTTCCTGAGAACATTGCCATTGGTCTGTTGTCAAGAGAGCTTTACCAGCTGCTTTGTACCTGATGGAGGTGATCCATCCATTCTTAGTAGAATGGATGCATTCTGAAGGTACTGGCTTACTTTTCTTGTTGAAAGACTTCCTTGTAGATTGTGACTTCACTACATAGTCCTGCACCATTTCATGTTAGAGCAATGGTTAGCTTCTGAAAACAGATGCCAACCAAAACTTTGAGACTCTCTTCCTTTCTTACACCAGTTAGGGGACCCTGAGTAGTTGGATTAGTGGGAGAGAAAGACAGACATGCCTCTAATACATCACATGACAATAACACCGTTGGAAATAAGAAACTGGGCACCCAGAATGAAGCTCAGTTGGCAAAATGCTTTCTCCCCAGGTTGTTTTGATGGTGATATTTTAACCCAGCAACAGAAACTGTAAGGCACAGAGCTTGCCAATATGATAGACTGCATGGATAGTGTAACCCAGGGATACACCTGTCTCTGCCTCCCCAACAGCATGGGAATTACAGGCACTTGTACTAGGCCAGCCTTTATGTAGGTGGGAACTGAGGTTCTGAACTTAGTTCCTCATGTTTCTGTAGCAAGCACTTACTCAATGAACCACTAACATAGTCTCTATTATGCTTTCGCTAAACAATAAATTTGTATTGTACAGTTTTAAATTTCTCTGCCCATGGTGAGCTACCCGTTAAACATCTCTAGATAGCTAATGGTTCAATTAGAAAATAAATATGTTTAAAGATTTTTGTAGGAAACAATTATATTAAGCTGCAATAAATTATCACCAAATTCAGAAGAGAGAGAAAAAGTAAATCCTATTATATATACCAAGCTCAAGTCAAAGAAAAACTACTTGTAAGAATATTAACTTTTATTTGAAAAGTGCCATAAGTTTTGTATTTAATGAAATTAGAAGTCCTGTCATTATACATTTTGTGACTTAATAGGAAGAGTCTGCAATCAATATCCATAACACTGTTGGAACACTCAACTCCTTCAAATTGTTGGTTATATGGGATAGCTTTCAGTGAAAGTTTTCAGTTTTAATTACAACAGCTATTTTTTTTCATCAGGTCAACAGGCTATGAATTTGATAGTGAGAATCAAGTTGCTGTCATGCCTTCATTTTAAAAAATCAAATTATAGTCTCTTCAATGATATTCCTAACCATTTCCTTAAACTAAAATCTCCAAATGCAGAAGTTATTTCAATCCTGATAAGACATGAATGTGAGAAGAAAAATTCTAAGTCATAAAATGAATGAGCATATAGAAAATACAATATTCTCAAATAACAAATGGTTTTTATATAATTCAACTCTTGCTTGATAATTTTAATCAGAAATTTTTACTGGCCATATACGAAAATATTTTATAATTTACTCCAAGAACCATTAAGCAAAATAAAGTTCCTGACTGGAATTATAAATGACTGGGCATTAAGAATCTTCATTTTTATTGAAAATACATTTCTAAAAGGGGTGGGGAGTGAAAAATAAAAAAAATATTTCTCATTATGAAATAGATAAGGAATAATATAGAACAATGATGAAATAGCCTCACAAGAACATTTTTTATCTTACTAGGTCTGGTAATAAAACTCTTCTCTTCAATGATAATAATTTGAATTGTGAAAGATAAAGGGGTATTAAAATGCTTAAATGTAATAACATATTCTTTACATGATCCCAAGTAAAGTAACCTAATTTTAAGACTAACAAATTACATATTTTCTTTTACATTAAAAAGATTAATAACTAAGGTTACTAATAAAATCTTGCAGACTTTGAAAACCATCATAATATGTTGGACAAGCTTGTGATTTGAGGATTGAGGCTGTATATCAGAGAGGGTAATGGGAAATCTCTGTGAGACAACGATCTTTAAGAAGTGGGACCAGGTAACGGTGTGACCTTCTGGGTACCTGGAGAAAAACGCTGGGCCACCCAGAGTTCTCTCTGTCTCTCTGTGGTTCCCACGCTGCACAGTTGAGCTTGGACTTCTTGTTCCTGTTTTGTGAGTTTGACCCTTATAATAAAGAAAAATATAACTGGTTTATCTTGGAGTTTTCCCAGTATTCTCGAATGGCATCATTCAGCAGTGGGTACCCAACATGGGGCTTGGGGATTTGGTTCCCCTATGGCTCCAGCCAGCCACCACCAGGCTATATGTGGTACATTTGGGTATGAGTATTTGGGCATTGACCATACTCGTGTGGTGGCCCTGGGTAGCCACTCTGCAGCATCATCTGGCGTTGGTAGCATTTCAGAGCCGCTCAGGGTCCCCAGACACCTGCATCACTGGCAGACTGAACAACTGGCTGTGACAGGCTGTCTTTTGGGTCCAGCTTCCCCTGCACACCACAGAAGCTAAGGCAGGGCGCTGAATTTCCCGGTGTCTCTGTTAGCATTGCTGCCTCACTGTCCCTGCACTGCTGCCGACCGTCAGGGATCTCCGCAGAACAAACAGTCTTTAATTTGCACTGAATAACAGCTTTTAATTTAAGCATATTTTTCAGTATCTAAAGCACTAAAACCAATTTGAACTGGTCAAGCTGGGCATGTGGCTACAACTGTGACACCTAGTGGTCAGTAATAGTTATTGCACCCACTCCAACTCATTACAGGTGAGATTTATAAGGTCAGATTTATGATTTAAAATGTCAAGATGACAGATAATTTAACAACTCAGGAGTTCAACAGCTTTTTTTTTGCTTATACCATGGATGGTATTATGCAAGGTTTATGTGATTTCCCTTCTATATCCCTATATTTGTTTCTAGGAATTAGCTTTGCCTTTCACATTTTCTCAAACAAATGGTTTAATAATAGAGCCATATATATCATCTTGGAAATGATACAGTCTTTACAGACTGATAATGACCAGCTAAAGGGAAAATCAGCACTCTGGAGAAGAACGCGACCAATTTGGTGGAAAAACCCCAGTCAGTGATAGAGGGTGCTAAGACATTGCCTGAGAGAATTGATGCCATTGAATTTATTAATCAGAATATGATGAACAATTATGATAGATTGAAAGATAAGGTGAAATGGCAGACATGTCTCTCTCACCCCACTGTTCAATAGAAAGTATATGGTATGTATTTACATCACTCTTAAGTCACATAAACACATTTGTGTAAAATGATACATGACATGTTCATTTAATAGTGTAAATGTGCCAACATGCTCCATAGACATTAGGGGAATCCTAAATAATGTTATATTTCATTAATTTTATAGTATTTTTTATTTAAAGTAATGTAGATGAGTAATACTCATTTTGCATAATTTGAGTTTATAATTTTTTGATTGTTGTTGCATTTATTTTTTCTCTATCAAGTATCAGTTCATTATCTCTTAGTTATAAACCAGCCAAAGTTTTATGATATATATAAATAGCAGATAAACATGTCCCCAAAAACATCTGATTACAAGGGGGCACAACACTAAAATCATGTAAGACCACTGAATGATGTGGGAAGTCCTTCTGTCTATGTGTTGCTTTTGTTGGTTAATGAATAAAGAAACTGCTTTGAGCCTACAACAGGACAGAACAGAGCTAGGCAGGGGAAAACTAAACTGAATGCTGGGAGAAAAGAAGGCAGAGTCAGAGAAGCTATGTAGCCCTGCTGGAGACAGACACCAGATAGATCTTTATCTAGCAAAACACAGATTACTGAAATGGTTTAAATTAAGATTTAAGAGCTAGCCAATAAGAAGCTAGAGCTAATAGGCCAATCAGTGATTTAATTAATACAATTTCTGTGTGGTTATTTTAGGCTGAGCAGTTGTTAACAAACAAGTGGCCTCTTACAACAAATGAAAATAAGGATACTAGCCGGGTGGTGGTGGCGCACGCCTTTAATCCCAGCACTTGGGAGGCAGAGGCAGGTGGATCTCTGTGAGTTCGAGACCAGCCTGGTCTACAAGAGCTAGTTCCAGGACAGGCTCCAAAACCACAGAGAAACCCTGTCTCAAAAAACCAAAAAAAAAAAAAGAAAGAAAGAAAATAAGGATACTAAAAGTGCATTCCCCCAGAAGTCAGCAGGCTCCATGTACCCAAAGACTTCAATGAACAAGGTCTTACACAAAATTTTAAACTTATTTAAAACATTATTGTTTTAAATTTGTGATTTTGTTTTATAACTCAATTGTATGGGATAACGTAGAGTTGCAATGTCAAAAGAGTTAACTGGCCTGAGAGCCTTTTTTAGGCTTTCCAACTAGGGACTTTCAAAGTTCGCACAGTGTGTAACACTAGCCAGAGTTTTCCGAGGCACCAAGTGTATCTCCCTCCTGATAAATGCGGCTTATAACAATAGCAAAGCAGATGACATTTAAGTGAATGTGTATTGTTGTCATGAACATGGCACGTCAAGGTATAATAGTAATCTTGGACCCATGGAAATAGGGAAATCTTGCCCAGGTCAGGCTAGGTAGAATGACATGACCTCCCAAAGGTCCAAGCATAGATGATGGTAGAATGTGCACAAAGTACCAAATGTAGCTTTCTTGTCCTGTTTGATTGCATCTTGAGACCATTCCCCTAAAAGTCTACAGAGATGAAATAACTCATCTCCTTGTTCAACTCTATTTAATGAACCCATTTCCTCCTCCAACTCTATATAATAGACATACTGAGTTTCTAGGCTGCTGCTGAGCCTCCATCAGAGCTCATGGCCTACCAGATCTCAGATTTTCTGTCTGTGTGGCTGTTGTTTCTTCATTTCCTGTCAGCCTTAAAGCCTGCACTTTGTGACATTCCTTTGTTATTTATGTGGTTATTTTATTCCCTACCCAAAGCATCTCAGAAACACTGGGCATCAGAAACAATCTGGTGCAGAGAATTATCTGTATTCTGTCAATCATATTTTAAATAAATGCTGAGTGGCTGATAGCCAGGGAAGACGTATAGGCAGGAAAACTAGACAGGAAGTAGAGGTGGAACAATAAGAACAGGAGTATTCTGGGAAGAAAGAAGCTCTTCCCACAGTCCTGCCTAGAAGCAAGATGTTACCTACCCCATTGAAAAAGGTACCAAGCCATGTGGCTAACATACACTAGAATAATGGGCCAATATAAGTTATAAGAGTTAATACAAAGCCTGAGCTAATGGGCCAATCAGTTTTATAACTTAAGGTGATCTCTGTGTGATTTTCTTTGGTGGCTTACTGGCAATGGGAACTGGACAGGACATAAACCCCAAAAAACAAGCCCTCATGTTACAACAATCTCTCTGCTGAGTTGGGTTCACTAAGCTTGTTGTGGTGGAAACTGTCTTCTTAATATGCTTTCTTCTAGAGTCTGGTGTTTTGTTCTACATAATGTTCAAAATGATAATATTTAAAATCTCTTTATGCAAATTACTGTGGTTATGTCTGAGTAGATGTTGAATATATCCCCCAAATTTCTTCCTCTCTTTCTGCAAAGTGTATGCTTATTTCCCTTGGCAGGGATTAAAGTTAAGGCATAAGAATCAGATTACCTAAAATAGAATCTGATTCTTTTATTTATTCCTCAACAATGTTTTATATATTATTCTCTTAGAAGCTGCATTTTTCTTGGGGTTGTTAAAAATAAATATGTCATTTTATGTGAGGTGCAATGTATAGTTCTATTAAAAGTAGAAGTTGGGAACTTAGATTTCTTCTACTGAATTATTTCTTCCTCCTCCTCACTGGGTTGTAATTACAGAACAGATGAATGTATAAATTCAGGTGCTTAGTGGAGGCTATTTGTTTGTTCCCAGTTGCCCTGACCTAAAATATTCATACAGAAACTGCATTAATTACAACACTTCTTGGCCAATAACTCTTGTGTATTCCTAGAAAGCTTATACATCTTAAATTCACCCATTACTATTCATCTGTATATCACCACGTGACTGTGGCTTACTGGCAAGGTCTGGAGCATCTGTGTCCAGTAGTGGCTACATGGCTTCTCACTGACTCCACCTTCTTTCTCCCAGCATTCAGTTTAGTTTTCCTGCCTATCTCTACTCTGTCCTATCACAGGCCAAAGCAGTTTCTTTATTCATTAAGCAATGCATATACAGAAGGCCTTCCCACATCAGGTGCTATGTATTTAAACATATAATTAACAATCTAACTTCAATATTCATTTTTAATGGGGTACTTTCCTCGAGTATCTTTCATTTTCTCATTTCTTGTAGTGTGCATGATTTTGCCTTTGCAAAGACCCTCTAAATTATTTCTTGAAAAGTATGACTTCAAGATGAAACTACCACAGAGGTCATGTCTTACCTTTGTCAAGCACCCACAGGGAATCATAGCAAAATGTATAATGATTTAGAGCAAAAGTTAGAACATGAATATTTTTTCTGTATATTCTCTTCAATTTTCATTATACAAAACTAGCCTGAAATATAAAATTACCACATCATCTGTAATTAGGGATCCTGTTTTATATCCCTTGACATGGAGAAAAAGGGAATCACATACCTAAAAAGTCAGGCTTGTGAGGGAGTGAGGCAGAACTGAAGACATCAGCAGTTTAAGCTCTGTGGACAGCTTCTGCCTGCAGACAGAATAAACACTGCTCACTACCCCAGATCACCCTGCTCTCCTCTTTCTTAATTAGATTGCTAATGAGCTAATGTTTGCAGTGGACTGTGACATTAAAACAATGTGTTGTCTACTGGGAAAGCTAAACATTTTCACTGGACAGATTTGTGTTTCACTCTCACTGTGATGTCCCTTTTTCTATTTGTAACAGAATAAAAAGGACAGCTTCAAAGAGGTTCGGGTGTCTGATGGGGGAATAAATAAACACTCCCAGCATGCAGAACAATTAAATAATCTCAAACTGATGGGATGTGAGGCAGACACAGGAACCACAATAACAACTCTCAGTAGAAAGAGCAAGAGGATCCAGGGAAATTTCTGCCTAGTAGCCTGGCTCAGAAGGGCAAGTGATCCCATGCCTGTCATTTGAAACCACGAGTTGAGACTTTCCTTCTCTATGCCACTGGAGGAAGCTCTCTAAGCAATTTTGAGGCAATAATGATGAGGTTTGTTGTTGCCAATAAATTTGACAATAGAACAGTGAATGCACAGATACATTCTTTTTCCAGCAAATGCAGAGTAGGCACTAGTTCCTAAGCCACAGTGACACTGTAATGAGTTCTGTAATCCTATCTCAGCCTGGCATATTTAATTTCTCACTCTTATTTTATTTTTATTTTATTTATTTTTTAAAATTTATTTATTAAAAGTTTCCACCTCCTCCCATCCTCCCATTTCCCTCCCCCTCTCCCTTCCCCCTACCCCTTGCTCTCCAATCCTAAGAGAAGTCAAGGTGTCCTGCCCTGTGGGAAGTCCAAGGCCCTCCCACCTCCATCCTTGTCTAGGAAGGTGTGTATCCAAACAGACTAGGCTCCCAAAAGCCAGTACATGCAGTAGAATCAAAACCCGGTGTCATTATCATTGGCTTCTCTGTCCGCCTTCATTGTCAGCCACATTCAGAGAGTCCGGTTTGATCACATGTTAGTTCAGTCCTAGTCCAGCTGGCCTTGGTGAGCTCCCATTAGATCAGTCCCACCGTCTCCATGGGTGGACATACCCCTCGCTCTTATTTTATTTTTAAATAATAATCCTTATAACTAATAAAATATTACTATTTTCTTAAGCATTCATCTGATAAAGCTGACTTTGGGCAAATTAAAATAATACCTTTTGCAATATATATATATATTTAGATATACACTTACAATATATATGCTGTATACTTACAATTATATTTATAAGTATAATTATATATAATTACAATACAAATATACATATTTCATATGATATTATTTTACTTATAATTGATTTATAGTAATATAGTAATTTAATTATAATTAAAATATAAAATACATAAAATAAGAAATATAAAATATAAATATAAAATAAACAAAATAAAAAATATAAAATAAGAAGATTAAGGAAACATGTAATGTATTTTATGGAAAGATGGGCTACCTCTGAACAATGAATATGGTGGTCATGAGAACGAGACCCTGAAGCAGTCATGAGGAGTAATTGACATGTGATGTAAGTGCTGAAAGTAGCTTATAGGAAGAAAATTGTCTTAGCCTTGAAGATCAGTCACAAAGAACTTTAACAGACAGAGATTTTCCTTGCATCTTCTAGTAAAAGAGTTATGAGGAGAAAGCCAGGACAAAGGAAACCTTAATGGCTTGGATAGAATAGCAGATGAACCAATGTTAGGAAGCCCTCCTGGCCAGAGGTTACAGTCTACCATGGCCTGGTAGCAATCTTGGCAACATGAAGGACTCTCTCCCCAGTGAGGCTTTCTGCTCTCTATTCTCTCTAACTGGCCTTATCTGGATCATGTTTCTAAGCAAGGATGCCTAACTTATCTCAAGGATGATCGTTGACATAGTTCCCTGCAAACTCTCTTCCCCTGGTGACCACATGGTAATTAAGTAATGTGCTTTAGCTATGTTCATAGGGCCGTGGTCCCACTAAAACAGCTTTATGATAGCAGCATGCTGTTGAATGCAAATTAGGTGATTTCTCAGCTAATGTTGCCATATAAATGTATATTCCATCTACTCCAGAATACAGTTGAGTTGTCTCACAGAAGTCATGTCCTTCCTGCCCACAACCATCTGAAACCTGTTTCCCACTTCTGCTCCATTCCCCATCAGGGACCTGTGACCAATGAAGAAGAAAGAGACTCACAAACTAACTTGACACCAGAAAGAAGAATGAAACTTTAAGACCAAATGTAAAGATGAAGTTTAGAGATAAAGGGGAACTCAGTGGTAAGCATCAGTTCTGTACATCTTATATAAATTCCATTAATATTTTGGGATCATTAAGTTTGAGGAGACAAGTGAGATTCTGGGCTTACCTATAAAATTTTAGGTGAGGAGCTCAAAATTTTAGGAAAAACGTGTTTTAAATGTGAAAATAATAGTAAAAAGAAGTATGGTGGCAGTTGTCCTTTAACAAGTGACAGAACGGCAGGGCTCATGAGACACTTAAAAAGATTCAATCAGTTTTGAATAGGAAAACTAGCTAAGATTTGGTAACATCACACTTACATAAAGATAAATGAACTATGTCTCACTAAAGAAGTGTCAGAGACTGCAAAATAACAACTAAGTCTCTGAGGCATGAATTACCTAACAAAGGAAAAGAGCATGTCAAAATCTACATGATCACCTCAGTTGTTAAACAGCTCCTCATGGAAAAGCATGTTCGTAATCCTGCATTGAAACTCAACAAATTTAGACATCATCTGGTTCCAAGAAATGGCAGGAATTTGTCTACCATGGGGAAATCGCTCATTGTCATTTCATGGCTTGAGTTAAAAGTTTAGCAAAGAACAAGCATAAATGCTACACATTCCCTCAGAGTACAGTTCAGCTGTGGGTAGCAAAGCACAAAAATGTGGTTCTTGAAGAAAGAATTGGTTGAGCGCAATGGTATTTGAAAAGTAAGGGACTGTCAGGGTGTATCTCTATAATCTCAGTACTCTGTGCTAAGGCACAGAGGAGTAAAATTTCTTTTAGGCCTCTCTCTTTCTCTCCCCCCCTCTCTCTTTGTGTGGTGTGTGTGTATGTGTGTGTGTGTGTATGAGAGAGAGAGAGAGAGAGAGAGTGCAGGTACACATGGAGACCAGAAAAGATGTTGGATTTCCTGAATCTGGAATTAAATGTGGTTATGAACTATCCAGTTTAGTTTCTGGGAGCTCAACTGGAGTGCTCTACAAGCACAGCCAAGTGGGTCAAACCATTGAATTATTTTTCCAGAGTACCAAATCACAATTTTGAGGGTAAGTTAGACTATAAAATACACCTCTACATCAAAAAGTAAAACACGACTTAGTTACTTTTTTATTGCCCTGACCACCATGGCCAAGGCAACATATAGAAGCAGGGATTGGGGGAGAACAATTAATATTTTCATTACAATAATGGTGGGGAGCATGACAGCAGAAAGACATGGTGATGGAGCAGAATCTGAGAGCTCATGTCTTCAAACACAGCCAGGAGTCAGAAAAAGCTTATCGGGAATGGTGTGGGCTTTGAAAACCAAAAGCTTTTTCCTGTGACATACCTCCTCCAGCAAGACCACATGTGCTAATCCTTCCTAGACACTTACACATGGCAAAGGTGAAGAGAATGCTGTCCACACACACACACACACACACACACAGAGGACAAAGGTGAAGAGAATGATGATGAAGAATACTTCAAAACAAATTTAGTATGTAATCTTGGGAGGTGTGGGTGATAAAAGACTCCTCCATATAATGAACGTGTTCTGACAGTCTTTGAGTACAAACCAGGATTACTGTATAAGAGAATATTTCCAGAGACTTGCTTGGATGACACTTAAACTATCTCACCGAATTGGAAAATAGCCTAGTGTATGGACCCAAGATCAGTTAGATCTTTCATAGCATCTTCTACAGGGCAGAGCATCTCATGGCAAGGAAGGTTAAGCTACAGAAAGAACCAGCCCTGGATTCACATCCCTTTGCTGTGCCTTTTCTTTCAAAACAATCCTCATCAAGACACAACATTTGGGGTTCACAATGCAGTATTGAGCATTAGAGTTAGAATCGCTATGGAGACTGAGGCAAACCTGGATACTCACAGGACAGAATTTCAGAGATGATTAAACCAAAGACACAGGCCACCTGAGTGTGGTTATTTAAATCCCACAAAGTGGAATCTTGGTTATGATAAAAGAAGAAAGTGGGTAAAGAGTTTGCATTTATCCCTCTCTTCTAAGTCTGCTGAATTCAAGTCAGCATATTATCCAAGCTCAGTACAGTAATTTCTGTCTATGCTTAGTGAGGTTTCTAGCAGTGGCTCAAAATAAAAAGTGAGGTATTAGATGTGAAAAACATGTGGTTTCGTAAGAAAGGAATCATGAGTGGGGTTAAACTTCTTGTCGAGACAGATCAGACTATAAATGTTAAAGTTTAATTAATTAAACTGTCACTTAAAAAACCAAAGGCACAGTACCAAGACAATAATATAGGTACCATGTGGCTAAAATGTCACCGATTTACACTCCACAGTACACTGATATTTCAAGTCATTTCATGTGAGAATAAAACAGGAGATCTAGGACACTGTCCTGGAGAGAGGATGCGGCAGGAATTGTTTTTCCAGTTCACCCAGAAGTGCTATGAGAGAACACTGTCTCTGAAGTTAGCAGCAACAGTTGGCTTCATCTACATTGTTACAGTTCTTAAGAAAGAAAAACACTAAGTGAGGGCTCACAGAGGCTTACTCTAAAGTTCTAGAAAGGTGCTGAGGCCATGCAATGTATGGCAAGGGTGGATTCCCACATACAGCTCCTGAGTGGGCTGTGCTCAAAGCTGTGCAAATGAAGCATACATTGCAGTGAGTATACAGGAAACTGAGGATACCTAAGACATAGCATGCTCTCCTCAGATGGCTATGGGTACCCGAGGAGCTAACCCAAGGGAGAGGTACCAAGTGCCACAGGCAGCAGAAACGGTAGAGGATTGCAAATTCCTCTGGGGCAGCACCCACCAGGCTTTGGTGTTAAGGTTCTCTTTTCTAGGTCTTCTGCTCCTCATGTTTAGAAGCAGAATATTTATATTATTAATTGCTGGAAGTGGATGATCTGTCTTTTGATTTTATAGAGGTCTTCAGCTAACAGGTGGCGTTGATTCTTACATGAGGCTTGAATTATTTTTATCTGTAAGACTTCCTAATTTCTGGTTGTGGGCATTTTGTATTTTGGTGTGGCAATGATCCTATAACAGAATGGCATTAAATTGTATGGATTAAGGTACTGAGTTTGGATGCCAAATTGCCAAGGTGTCAAGGTTGATAGTTAATCTGCTAGAGTAGGCTTGCTCTTCAGCAATAGAACCAATTTTCAAATGGTTAGTGATGTGGTAAGTGACTTTGTTCCACCTTAATTAATACGCAGAGATATATGTCACACAGTCCAGGAAGAGGACATATATCTGACTTAGCTCTTTGGCCTCTAGACAAGTACAGTATTAAATCAAATTAGAAATGAATCACTCTGAGTGCATAGCATGAATCTCTAAGGACCCTTAAATAATGAGATTAGTTTTTCATAGGTAATGGAGAAAGGCTTTTTCCCTTACAGAGGCAAGAATAGTGAAACAAAGATCTATTGGTAAAAATCCTCAGTGTAAAATCAAGTTAACATGGACCATCTTCCAAGGACATTGAATTCAAGTGGCAATTAGCTGTTGTAGTGATATATCATTTGTATTTTAATAGATAAAGCTTGCCTGAAATACAGAGAGTAAAACATCCACACTGGTCATCCATACAGACCAGGTAGTTGTGCCACACACCTTTAATGCCAGGAGTCACACTGGTTAGCCATAGAGGTCAGGTAGTAATGGTGCATGCCTTTAATCCCAGCACTGGAGAGCAATATAGGATTTGAGGAAACAGGTCTCAGCTCACTCTCATTCAGAAAATTCATGAAGGCAGTATTGCCATTTTCTTCTGAGGTAGAAGTAAGAGTCAGTGACTGGGTGCTTTGTTTTTCTGACCTTCAGGTTGAACCCCAATATCTATCTCTAAGTTTCTATTATTCATGATACATTTGGCACCCAAAGTTTGGTGTACGAATTAACATAAACACCACAGACACAGGCCAAATCCACATATGAGGCTCCCTCTGGAGCTACACGTGGGGCTATAGCCCCACCAGGCTAGGCCTTCTTTTCTTTTTTTCTATGAGCCTCTGAACAAGTTTGGGATTTTTCTGTTGTAGCCTTCAGGCAATCCCCAACTCATGTGCTTCTCTGAACAATCTGCTGTGTCTTTTTCAGACCGTTGACTGACTCTCTCTCTCTCTCTCTCTCTCTCTCTCTCTCTCTCTCTCTCTCTGTTTCTCTTTCTCTCCATTGTGGGTTTGGATAGCCCTCAACCTTGTTTTCAGGCTGCAGCCTTAAAATCCAGTCAGACTTTTACTGTTCTATTCATCAGTAACAAGCATCACATATACAACATCATCAGTTCATCAGTATTTGTTATGACAATTGGGAAATCTTTTTTTTTTCTTTTTGGATTTTCTAGACAGGGTTTCTACGTAGCTTTTTTTGGTTCCTGTCCTGGAACTAGCTCTTGTAGACCAGACTGGCCTCGAACTCACAGAGATTCGCCTGCCTCTGCCTCCCGAGTGCTGTGATTAAAGGCGTGTGCCACCACCGCCCGGCGACAATTGTGAATGCTTAAAGGGGGGAATTAGTTTTAAAAAGAGATCTTTCCCCCTCATTAAAAATTGGGAATACCATACAATGGAGGGATTTCAGTGAGAATGGAATAATAAAATGAGAGGATATTTTATTTATATAGGATTTATGGCCACTCTGTGCCAATATTTTATAAGCCGGCCATTGGAAATGATACATAAGCAATTTCCTGCATCTGTAGTTTACTATTACATGGAAGAGATTTTGCTTTCTGATACAAATGTAGATACTTTAGTAAGAATGTTTGCATAAATAAAGAATATTTTGACTTGCTTGGGATTAAAGTTGTTCCTGTAAAAGTACAAAGAGGAGATTCTATTAATTAATTAGTTAGGCTATGAAATATGCTTAAAAAATAAGACCCCAAAAGGTACAAATTAGTGGAGATTTATTGCAGACTCTTAATGACTTCCAAAGATTGCTAGGAGACATTTCCCATCTATGGTGCACTATTGGGATAAGTCCTGATTACCTGATTAATTAAAAAAAAAACCTTAGATTAAGACAAGGACTTAAATAGACTCACAGAATTATCAGCTGAAATTGAAAAATAATTGATTTTGATCTAAAAGAAATTATAGAAAGCACATGTGGATCATGTGGATCTGACTCTTAACTGCATTCTCTTCATATTATTCTCCAAACATTCCCCTACAGGAATTTTATACAGAGAGAGATATTATCTTAGAATGGATTTTTTTACCATATAAATTGAAATAAACATTAAAACTGATGTGGCAAAGGTCTCTGAGTTGATCCTAAAAGGAAGATTGAGACTTCATCAAATAGCAGGAATAGACCCAGCAAAAAATTATAGTATATTTTAATAATGATGAAATTGACAAATTATGGAAAGAAAATAAAACCTGACAAAGAACTTGTACTAATTTTTGGGGGGGAGAGCTAAGCAATAATATCATGTGACAACAAGTCATGGAAATTATAAGGAAAATTCCTACTTGTTTTTTGTTTGTTTGTTTGTTTTTATTCAGCTATGTATTTTTCTCCACTCCCCCCCCCTTCTTCTTCCTTCCCCTTCTACCCTCTCCCATGGTTCCCATGCTCCCACTTTACTCAGCAGATCTTGTCTTTTTATATCCCATGTAGATTAGATTCATTTATGTCTCTTTTAGGGTCCTCATTATTGTCTAGGTTCCCTGGGATTATTAATTATACGGTGATATTTTTGTGTTTATATGTCTAAAAGCAACCTATGAGGGAGTATGTATGAGGTTTTTCATTATGGATCAGGGCTGCCACACTCACTATGATGTTTTCTAGATCCATCCACTTGCCACCAACTTTCAGGATGTCATTATTTTTTTTTCTTCTGTGTAGTATTCCATTGTGTAAATATACCACATTTTCCTTATCCATTCTTCACAAGGGGCATTTAGATTGTTTCCAAGTTCTAACTATGAAAAAATGCTGGTATGAATATAGTTGAGCACATGTCTTTGTGGTATGATTGAGCATCCTTGGAGTATATACCCCAAAGTGGTATTGTTGTGTCTTGAAATAGATAGTTTCCTCATTTTCTAAGAAATCACTATACTGATATCCAAAGGGGATGTACCAGTTTGCACTCCCACCAGCAATGCAAAAATGTTACCTTTACCCCACATTCTCTTCAGCATAAGTTGTCATCAGTTATAATACTAATGTATTATAACTGTATTGATCTTGGTCATTATTGCAGGTGTAAAATGAAATCTCAGATTTTTTTGATTTGCATTTGTCTGATGACAAAGGATGTTGAGAATTTCCTTAAGTGTCTTTTAACCATTTTAGATTCCTCTGTTGAAAATTCCATTTGGGTCTATACTCCATTTTTATTGGATTATTTATTCTTTTGATGACCAATTTCTTGAGTTCTTTGTATATTTTGGAGATCAGCCCTCTGTAGGATGTTGGGCTGGTGAAGATCTTTTGCCATTGTGTAGACTGCCTTTTTGTCTTGTTGATCATGTTCTTTACTTTATAGAAGCTTCTCAGTTTCAGGAGGCCCCATTTATTAATTGTTTCTCTCAGTGTCTGTGTTACTGGAGTTAAATTTAGGAAGTGATCTCCTGTGCCAATGCATTCAAGTGTACTTCACACTTTCTCTTATATGAGGTTCAGTGTGACTGGCTTTTTATTATTTTTGAGGTCTTTGATCCATTAAAACTTGAGTTTTGTCCATGGTGATAAATATGGATCTATTTTCATTCTTCAACATGTTGATATCTAGTTATACCAGCATCTGTTGAATGTGCTTTCTTTTTAAATTTTATATTTTTTGCTTCTTTGTCAAAAATCAGGCTTGTAGGTGTGTGGATTGATATCTGGGTCTTTGATTTGGTTCCATTGGTCCTCCTGTCTGTTTTTATGCGAATCCCAAGCTATTTTCAGTACTGTAGTTCTGTAGTAGAGTTTGAAGTCAGGGATTCTGATGTCTCTAGAAGTTCTTTTGTTGTACAGGATTGTTTGGGTTATCCTGGATTTTTGATTTTCCATATGAAGTTTAGTGTTATTCTTTTGAGGTTTGTAAAGAATTTTGCTGGGATTTTGATGGGCATTGCATTGAATCTGGATTGCTTTTGTGGTAAGACTGCCATTTTTACGATGTTAATTCTAGCTACCCAAAAGCATGGGAGATCTTTCCATTTTCTGGTGTCTTCTTCAATTTCTTTCTTCAAAGATTTAAAGTTCTTGTCATACAGGTCTTCCATTTATTTAGTTAGAGTAACTCTGAGACATTTTATGTTATTTGTGGCTATTGTGAAGGGTGATGTTTCTCTGATTTCTTTATCAGTCCATTTATCATCTGTGTAAAGGAGGGCTACTACTTTTTTAAGTTACTCTTCTATTCTGCTACACTACTGAAGGTATTTATGAGTTGTAGAAGTTCATTGGTAGAATTTTTGGAGTTGCTTATGTAAACTATCATATCATCAGCAAATCGAGTTTCACTTCTTTTTTTCCAATTTGTATTCCTTTGATCTCCTTTTGTTGTCTTATTGCTCTAGCTAGAACCTTAAGGACTATATTGAATAGCTATGAAGAGAATGGGCAACTGTTTTGTTCCTAATTTCAGTGGAATCACTTTGAGTTTCTCTCCATTTTGTTTGATGTTGGCTGTGGGCTTGCTGTATATTGCCTTTATTACATTTAGGTATGTTCATTGTATCCCTGCTATCTCCAAGACCTTTATCATGAAGGAATGTTGTATTTTGTCGAAGGCTTCTTCAGCATCCAATAAGATGATCATGTTGTTGTTTTTTTTTTTCAGTTTGTTTATATGGTGGATTACATTGACAGTTTTTGTATGTTGAACCATCCCTGCATCTCTGGGATGAAACTTACTTGAACACATTTGCACAGGAGAACACTTAAATATAACCCAGTAGGCCAGACACTGAGAGCAACAATTAATAAATCAGACCTCCTGAAACTGAGAAGCTTCTATAAAACAAAGGACATGGTCAACAAGACAAAATGGTAGCCTTTACAACTACAAAAGATCTTCACCACATTGGACAGACTGCTAATCTCCAAAATATACAAAGAACTCAAGAAACTTCACATCAAAAGAACAAATAATCCAACAAAAATGTGATACAGTCCTAAACAGAGAACTTTCAACAGACAAACTTCAAAGGGCTGAAAGACACTTAAGGAAATACTCAACATCCTTAGCTATCAGAGAAATGCAAGTCAAAAAAACTCTGAGATTCCGTTTTACACCTGTAATAATGGCCAAAATCAAAAACAATATTGACATCTTATGCTGGAGAGGATATGGACTAAAGGGAATGGTCCTCCATTGATTTTGGGAGTGTAAACTCGTACAGCTGCTTTGGATATCAGTATGGTGATTTCTCAGAAAATTGGAAAACAATCTACCTCAAGACTCAGCAATACTGCTATTGTGTATATACCCAAAAGACAAGTTATGCTTGAAAGTAAATTAGGTACAAGAATTTGGACTCACCAAGATAGAATAGATAAGGAATATTTTCTCTGAATTTGTCAAATGCAAATAGCCTAGACATTGTTGATGTATTTACTGCATGTATATATTGTATATGGTCATTGTACTTACTTTATATAGTTTTTCTTACATTCATTTTACCATTTTTTGTTTTAGACAAGATAGGGGAAATGTACCTCTGCTATTCATTGCTTTCATCATTATTTTCATCATTAGATTTTTTTCATTAGTATTTTCTTTATACAGTCTATCCCATATGCTTTTCCAATATGACATCAGCTCTTTGGCAAGCACTCAGGTGTTCTGTTTGTTCCTGAAGTGTATAGTTATCAGGTCCTTGGCATTGGGCATTATCAGGCTCCTTTAAATCTTATCTTTGTCATGTGTCAATCTTGATTCATGACAGATACAATAATTTGTAATGTCACTTATTATTTCTTATTCAATAAGCCAATGTAAAAATTAAAGAATATTTCATTTGCCAAAATATCATGATTTGATCTTTAGGGAAATGTTCTCTAAATAGAAAAAAAATCCTAACAATTTATATAACATGAAGGTCTGGCTTGTTGGGGTTAATGTCTCATCTGGTACCCCACAGCCAGTAAGTCCCAAAGAAAATCACACAGAGATCTCCATAAGTTATAAAACTGAGCCCATTAGCTCAGGCTACTTATTAGCTCTTGTAACTTATATTAACCCATTATCCTTAACTATGTTAGCCACATGGCTCAGTACCTTTTCCAACCAGGCAGATTACATCCTGTTTCTTTGGTGGTCTGGGCAGGACTGGGAGGAATGGGCTTCCTCCTTCCTAGCATTCTCCTGTTCTCATTGCCCCACCTCTACTTCCTGTCTGGTTTACCCACCTATACTTCCTGCCTGGCCAATCAGCGTTTATTTAAAACATTATTGACAGAATACAGACAATTCTCCCACACCAATTTATGTGAAACTGGTATAAAATGAAGTCTATGAATTACAGCTTATTCTTGTTTCTGACATATCCATTAAATTCTCCTGAAATGCCATATTTATAATAAATGTTTAAATAATCCTTAAATAGAAATGGTCCACACAATGATGAAATTACTCATGGAGTTCACTTAAATACATAACAGATAAGATGAATACATGCAGTTTTGCTATAGCAACAAGGAGGGTGGTGCATTTGCTTGGATAATTTTCAGAATCTTTTTAGCAAAAAATAAACTCATTTTTTTCATCCTTACTTAAGCAATAATGTGGACCATTATTTCTGTATATCTTAGATCAAAGAAAAATTTCATGTATCTAGAAAACTCTTTAAAGCTCTGTATTAAATTCTCTCTCTCTCTTTCTCTTTCTCTCTCTCTCTCTCACACACACACACACACTCACACATACACACATAAAAACACAAACACATACTTTTGCAGAGGATTGGAACAGAGAGTATGGACAAGGGTATCAATTGAGTAACTTAAGAGAAAAATTAAGAAAAATTTCATGTATCTAGAAAACTCTTTAAAGCTCTGTATTAAATTCTCTCTCTCTCTTTCTCTTTCTCTCTCTCTCTCACACACACACACACACACACTCACACATACACACATAAAAACACACACACATACTTTTGCAGAGGATTGGAACAGAGAGTATGGACAAGGGTATCAATTGAGTAACTTAAGAGATTATTGAAGATCTGAGTTTCCTCTACCACTCAACATAGTGAACTGAGAATAAATATACAAAAGCATGCTCAGGATTGAAGAAATCTATGGTCTACACATACATTAGCTGAGGGCAGACATTTCTTTCTGTCCTCCTTTTTTTCCCTTTTTTTGTCATTATCCTCCTCCTTTTCCTCCCTTCCCAACCTTCCACTAACTTACTCACCAATTCCTGTCTTCTTCCTTTGACAGATGAGAAGGCATTTCTCTGTCTCTCAGGATGGCCTTAAACATCTGGGCTCAAGAAGTTCATCCTCCTGAAAACTACAACAGTGCATGTGTGTTCCACCACAACTGTGTGAATTTGCTTTCTTCAGGTCTCAAAAAAATGTTCAACTCCAAGTATTTTTCATAACCCTGCAAGATTTCTATTTACTTGTTTATTTTTTCTGATAAACTGTTACCATACCCAAGTGTGGTCTAGGAAAAAATGCCCCAGTCTTCTACCTCATATGTGCCTAGGTGAAAGTCCTTTGAGATTGCTGTAATGAAATATTATCTATACTAAGCTATGGACTAGGAAGCTTAGATAAAAGAAATTCTGTTTGTTAACTGAGTAACATGATTTTTGATAAAGTAAAACTCAAAACCTGTAGCATCTCTTAGCAGAAGAAACATGAAAAGAGGGGAGTGAGAGGCATAAAAATCATTGACAAAATTTCACTTTTGAAGAGCTTACCAAAGAAAAACTGAATTTGAACATGCAGACTTGGGATCCTCTACCATAGAATGGTTGGAAGAAGAAAACCTAAAATCCAACCCTTGACCATGTATTCCCCCTCTACATTAGGAGAACTAAGAATGTTACTGGGTTGGGGTGTTGATACAATGCGAATAACATCAATTTTGTGTTGTAGGAGGAGCGGGCTGAGGAGCTGGCTGCATCCCACCATCCGGCTAGCTTAACCCCCCAAATAACCACATAGAAATTGTATTAATTAAATTACTGCCTGGCCCATAAGCTCTAGCCTCTTCTTGGCTAACTCTCACATCTTGATTCAACCCATTTCTAATAACCTGTGTATCATCATGTGACTGTAACTTACCTATAAGATTCTAACCTACGTCCTTCTCAAGCCAGAGATTTATGGTGTCTGCCATTCTGCCCTTCATCCCAGAATTCTGTTCTGTCTACTCCACCCACATAAGGGCTGTCCTATCAAAGGCCAAGGCAGTTTCCTTATTCAACCAATGAAAGAAACATATGGACAGAAAAACTTCCTACATCAATTTGAGCCATTTCAACAAAAAGAGTTATGAAAAGTACATATTTGAAATGTTGAATTCAAGTGAGCTTTCTAATTCAATGTGAGTACTAATAGATTTTAGCTTCAACTTCTGTAACAATGAAGGTACCCTCACTAGCAAAGGGAATGACTGACTGTGAGATCCACTATCATCACTTCCTACATTTTTTTCCTGCTTTTACCTCCTATGTAAAATAATTCCAAAATAGCAATGTAAATTTTATTCTCGCCTTGCCTTGTAGTAGGTTTTGCTCCATATGGCTTTCACATGCTCTCATTGATTGTGTGTCGAAAGGAAATGAGGAAGGAGAGAACAAGCAGAAGACAGAAGAGTATCTGAAGGAGGTGCTGAGAAGTCCCATCTGGATGGGTGAGTGTGTGCTATCCTGGGGCGCACTGTCCCGGTAGAGAGCACAAACGCCCCCCCCCCCCAGCTCCTGCTGCAAGGCTTTCTTTCCTACACACCCGCCCCCCACCCCCACCCCCAAGCCTGCCTTGTCTGCAAGGTCCTTAGCTGTGGAACAGTTTCCTGCCCTTTCACTAAGGCTACCAACCCAGAGCAGTGAGGGCCTGACTAGAGGGCAGGCCTCAAGGTCCCCGCCAGGGAAAGCGGGCCCCCGCTGCTGGGGCTGCAGTCTCTGCTGTGATCTCCTGGACCTGCTCTGCCTGCGCCCTACTTCCCTTTGTCCCTGGCTCATTGGGGCATCCAGGAGTTCCTGTGTAGGTGCCGAGTAGTTTCATCAGGACGGGTGAGTGTGTGCTATCCTGGGGCGGACGGTCCCGGTAGAGAGCACAAACGCCCCTCCCCCAGCTCCTGCTGCAGGGCTTTCTCTCCTACACACCCGCCCCCACCCCCACCCCCAAGCCTGCCTTGTCTGCAAGGTCCTTAGCTGTGGAACAGTTTCCTGCCCTTTCACTAAGGCTACCAGCCCAGACCAGTGAGTGCCTGACTAGAGGGCAGGCCTCAAGGTCCCCACCAGGGGAAGCAGGCCCCTGCTGCTGGGGTTGCAGTCTCTGCTTGTGATCTCCTGGACCTGCTCTCCCTGCCCCCTATTTCCCTTGGTCCCGGGCTCATTGGGGCCACCAGGAATCCCTGCATAGGTGCTGAGAAGTCCCATCTGGATGGGTGAGTGTGTGCTATCCTGGGGCGCACTGTCCCGGTAGAGAGCACAAACGCCCCCCCCCCCAGCTCCTGCTGCAAGGCTTTCTTTCCTACACACCCGCCCCCCACCCCCACCCCCAAGCCTGCCTTGTCTGCAAGGTCCTTAGCTGTGGAACAGTTTCCTGCCCTTTCACTAAGGCTACCAGCCCAGAGCAGTGAGTGCCTGACTAGAGGGCAGGCCTCAAGGTCCCCGCCAGGGAAAGCGGGCCCCTGCTGCTGGGGCTGCAGTCTCTGCTGTGATCTCCTGGACCTGCTCTGCCTGCACCCTACTTCCCTTTGTCCCTGGCTCATTGTGGCATCCAGGAGTTCCTGTGTAGGTGCCGAGAAGTTTCATCGGGACGGGTGAGTGTGTACTATCCTGGGGCGGACGGTCCCGGTAGAGAGCACAAACGCCCCTACACTAAGGCTACCCAACCAGAGCAGTGAGTGCCTGCCTAGCGGGCAGGCCTCAGCAACCCCCGAAAGGGAGTGCAGGCACCTCCAGCTTGTACTGCAGTGTCGCCTGTGTTCTACTCGACCCCGCCCGACCCCTTGCATTCGGCCTTCTTTACGCGGGTCATTGGAATACCACGCATCCATGTTTTGGTGTTGAGGAGTTCATCTGGAAGGGAACGGTTCCTGCCCCTACACTGAGGAGATACACCTAGAGAGTTAGTCACAGCAAAGACTGGTCCAAGACATCAGGCCTCTCCTGGCTCCATTTGAAGGAAAAGATGGGCAGGCGCCAATGCAAGAATTCCCCCAACAACTTGAAAGGCAACGTGACATCACCAGGATCCAGGAATACCGAAATGAGAAGTGTACACCCTAATCCAGAAGAATTAGAAGAATTCGACTCAAAAGTGAATTTTATGAAAATAATAGAGGACCTTAAACAGGAGGTGAAAAACTGCCACAACCAATTAGAGATTACAAACAAAAAGGTAGAGGAAATGAATAAATCTCTCAAAGATACCCAAGAAAACCAAGAGAAACAAGAAAAAGTAATCAAACAGGTAAGGGAAACGGTTCAAGACTTGAAGAATGAAGTGGAAGTAATAAAGAAAACACAAACCGAGGGAAGGATGGAGATGGAAAATTTGAATAAACGAACAGGAACTACAGAGACAAGTACCACCAACAGATTACAAGAGATAGAAGAAAGAATCTCAGACACTGAAGATACCATAGAGAAAATAAACACTCTCATCAAAGAAAACAGCATAACCAACAAATTCTCATCACAAAACATTCAGGAAATCTGGGACACAATAAAAAGACCAAACCTAAGAATAATAGGGATAGAAGAAGGAGAAGAAGTACAGCTCAATGGTCCAGAAAATATATTTAATAAAATTATAGAAGAAAACTTTCCCAACCTTAAGAAAGATATTCCTTTGAAGGTCCAAGAAGCATACAGAACACCAAATCGACTGGATCAAAAAAAAACATCTCCTCGTCATATAATAATCAAAACACAAAACATACAGAATAAAGAAAGAATATTAAGAGCTGCAAAGGAAAAAGGTCAAGTTACCTATAAAGGTAAACCTATCAGACTTACACCTGATTTCTCTATGGAAACCATGAAAGCCAGAAGGTCCTGGATAGATATACTGCAGAAACTACGAGACCATGGATGCAAGCCCAGACTACTATACCCAGCCAAGCTTTCATTCACTATAAATGGAGAAAACAAAATTTTCCAGGATAAAAACAAATTTAAACAATACGTAGCCACAAATCCAGCCCTTCAGAAAGTAATTGAAGGAAAATCACAAACCAAGGAGTCCAACAATGCCCACAATAACTCAGACATCTAATGACCCTTCACCAGCACAACTTGAAGAAGGGAAACACACAAACTCTACTACCAAAAGAAGGAAAGAAAGAAAGAAAGGAAAAATGACCGGAGTTAACAACCACTGGTCATTAATATCACTTAATATCAATGGACTCAACTCACCTATAAAGAGGCACAGGCTAAGAGATTGGATACGAAAACAGGATCCAACATTCTGTTGCTTACAAGAAACACACCTCAACCACAAAGACAGACATCTACTCAAAGTAAAGGGCTGGGAAAAGGTTTATCAAGCAAATGGACCTAAGAAACAAGCAGGTGTGGCCATACTAATTTCTAAGAAAGTTGACTTCAAACTAAAATCAATCAAAAGAGATGGAGATGGACATTTTTTACTCATAACAGGAACAATTCACCAGGATGAAGTCTCAATCCTGAATATCTATGCCCCTAATATAAAAGCACCCACTTATGTAAAAGAAACGTTACTAAAACTCAAGGCAGTCATCAAACCACACACACTAATAGTAGGAGATTTCAACACTCCTCTCTCACCAATGGACAGGTCAATCAGACAGAAACCTAACAGAGAAATAAGAGGATTAAGGGAGGTAATGAATCAAATGGACTTAACAGACATCTATAGAACATTCCACTCAAATAAGAAAGAATATACCTTCTTCTCTGCAGCTCATGGAACCTTCTCGAAAATAGACCACATACTCGGTAACAAAGCAAACTTACACAGTTACAAAAAAATATCGGTAACCACCTGTGTCTTATCAGATCACCATGGATTAAAGTTAGAATTCAACAACAATGCTATCCCCAGAAAGCCTATGAACTCATGGAAATTGGACAGTCAACTACTGAACCACACCTGGATCAAGGAAGAAATAAAGAAAGAAATTAAAGTCTTTCTTGAATTCAATGAAAACGAAGACTCAACATACTCAAACCTATGGGACACTATGAAAGCAGTGCTAAGAGGAAAGTTCATAGCATTAAGTGCCCACATAAAGAAAACGGAGAAAGCACACATTGGAGACCTAATAGCCCACCTTAAAGCTTTAGAAAGAAAAGAAGCAGACTCACCTAGGAGAAGTAGAAGACTGGAAATAATCAAATTGAGGGCTGAAATCAACAAAATAGAAACACAGAAAACAATCCAAAGAATCAATGAAACAAAAAGCTGGTTCTTGGAGAAAATCAATAAGATTGATAAACCCCTATCCAAACTAATCAAACGGCGGAGAGAGAATACGCAAATTAACAAAATCAGAAACGAAAAGGGAGACATAACCACAGACACAGACGAAATTCAGAGAATCATTAGATCTTACTACAAAAACCTGTATGCCACAAAATTGGAAAATGTAAAAGAAATGGACACTTTTTTAGATAAGTACCATATACCAAAGTTAAACCAGGACCAGGTGAACAATCTAAATAGACCTGTTAGTCGCGAAGAATTAGAAGTTGTTATAAAAAACCTTCCCACCAAAAAAAGCCCAGGTCCAGACGGCTTTAATGCAGAATTCTACCAGAACTTCCAAGAAGACCTAATACCTATACTCCTTAAGGTATTTCACAATATTGAAACAGAGAAGTCATTGCCAAATTCCTTTTATGAAGCTGAAGTTACTCTGATACCAAAACCACACAAAGACACAACCAAGAAAGAGAACTACAGGCCAATCTCACTCATGAACATCGACGCAAAAATACTCAATAAAATACTGGCAAACCGAATCCAAGAACACATTAGAAAAATTATCCATTATGATCAAGTAGGCTTCATCCCAGAGATGCAGGGCTGGTTCAACATACGAAAATCTATCAATGTAATCCATCATATAAATAATCTGATAGAAAAAAACCATATGATCATTTCATTAGATGCGGAAAAAGCATTTGACAAAATTCAACATCCCTTTATGATAAAGGTCTTAGAGAGATTAGGAATACAAGGGTCGTTCCTAAATATAATAAAAGCAATTTATAGCAAGCCGTCAGCTAACATCAAATTAAATGGAGAGAAACTCAAAGCTATTCCACTAAAATCAGGAACACGACAAGGTTGTCCACTCTCTCCATACCTCTTTAATATAGTGCTTGAAATTCTAGCAATAGCAATAAGACAACATAAGAGGATCAAAGGGATTCAAATCGGAAAGGAAGAAGTTAAACTTTCATTATTTGCAGACGATATGATAGTGTACATAAGCGACCCCAAAAACTCCAGCAAAGAACTCCTTCAGCTGATAAACACCTTTAGTAGCGTTGCAGGATACAAGATCAATTCCAAAAAATCAGTTGCCCTCCTATACACAAAGGATAAGGAAGCAGAGATGGAAATCAGAGAAGCATCACCCTTCACGATAGCCACAAATAGCATAAAATATCTTGGGGTAACCCTAACCAAGGAAGTAAAGGATCTATTTGACAAGAACTTTAAGTCAATGAAGAAAGAAATTGAGGAGGATACCAGAAAATGGAAGGATCTCCCTTGCTCTTGGATAGGGAGGATCAACATAGTAAAAATGGCAATTCTACCAAGGGCAATTTATAGATTCAATGCAATCCCCATTAAAATCCCATCAAAATTCTTCACAGATCTTGAGAGGACAATAATCAACTTTATACGGAGAAACAAAAAACCCAGGATAGCCAAAACAATCTTATATAATAAAGGATCGTCTGGAGGCATTACCATCCCTGACCTCAAACTCTATTACAGAGCCTCAGTATTGAAAACAGCTTGGTATTGGTATAAAAACAGAGAAGTTGATCAATGGAACCGAGTAGAAGACCCTGATTTCAACCCACAAACTTATGAACACCTAATTTTTGATAAAGGAGCTAAAAGTATTCAATGGAAAAAAGAGAGCATCTTCAACAAATGGTGCTGGCAGAACTGGTTGTCAACGTGTAGAAGAATGAAAATAGATCCATATCTATCACCATGCACAAAACTCAAGTCCAAATGGATTAAAGACCTCAATATTAGTCTGAACACACTGAACCTGATAGAAGAAAAAGTTGGAAGTACTCTACAACATATGGGTACAGGAGATCACTTCCTACGTTTATCCCCAGCAGCACAGACATTAAGGGCAACATTGAATAAATGGGACCTCCTGAAACTGAGTAGCTTCTGTAAAGCAAAGGACACTGTCACTAAGACAAAAAGGCAACCCACTGACTGGGAGAAGATCTTCACCAACCCTGCAACAGACAAAGGTCTGATCACCAAAATATATAAAGAACTCAAGAAACTAAACTTTAAAATGCTAATGAACCCAATAAAAAAATGGGGCACTGATCTGAACAGAGAATTCTCAACAGAAGAAATTCAAATGGCCAAAAGACACCTAAGGTCATGCTCAACCTCCTTAGCGATAAGGGAAATGCAAATTAAAACAACTTTGAGATACCATCTTACACCTGTCAGAATGGCTAAAATCAAGAACACCAATGATAGCCTTTGCTGGAGAGGTTGTGGAGAACGAGGCACACTCATTCATTGCTGGTGGGAATGCAAACTTGTGCAACCACTTTGGAAATCAGTGTGGCGATTTCTCAGGAAATTTGGGATCAACCTACCCCAAGATCCAGTAATACCACTATTGGGAATATACCCAAGAGATGCCACATCAAATGACAAAAGTATCTGTTCAACTATGTTCATAGCAGCATTGTTTGTAATAGCCAAAACCTGGAAACAACCTAGATGCCCTTCAATGGAGGAATGGATAAAGAAAGTGTGGAATATATACATATTAGAGTACTACTCAGCAGTAAAAAACAATGACTTCTCGAATTTTGCGTGCAAATGGATGGAAATAGAAAACACTATCCTGAGTGAGGTATCCCAGACCCAAAAAGAGGAACATGGGATGTACTCACTCATAATCGGTTTCTAGCCATAAATAAAAGACATTAAGCATATAATGTGTGATCCTATAGAAGTTAAATAAGAAAGTGAACCCAAAGAAAATCATATAGTCATCCGCATGGAGAGGGGGAAGTAGACAAGATTGCAGGGCAAAAACTGGGAACTTGCGGGTGAGGTGGCATGGGGCAAAGGGGAAATGGGATGAGAAATATGAGAAGGGGAGGATGGGAGGAGCTCGGGGGATTGGGATGGTTGGGATATAGGAAGGATGGATACGGGAGCAGCGAAGTATATATCCTATCTAAGGGAGCCATCTTAGGGCTGGCAAGAGACTTGACTCTAGAGGGGTTCGCAGGTGTCCAGGAATATGTCCCCAGCTGGTACCTTGGGCAACTAAGGAGAGGGAACCTGAAATGACCCTATCCTATACTGATGAATTTCTTGCATATCACCTTAGAACCTTCATCTGGCGATGGATCGAGGTAGAGACAGATTCTCAATTTGGAGCAACGGTCTGAGCTCTTAAGGTCCAAATGAGGAGCAGAAGGAGGGAGAACAAGAGCAAAAAATCAGGACCACGAGGGATGCACCCACCCACTGTGACAGTGGAACTGATTTATTAGGAGCCCACCAAGGCCAGCTGGTCTGGGACTGAATAAGCATGGGTTGATTCCGGACTCTCTGAGCATGGCGGTCAATGAAGACTGATGAGAAGCCAAGGACAATGGCACTAGGTTTCAATCCTAATACATGAACTGGCTTTGTGGGAGCTTAGCCTGTTTAGAAGCTCACCTTCCTGGACGTAGATAGAAGACCTTCGTCTTCCCGCAGGGCAGAGAATTTGGACTGCTCTTCAGTATCGAGAGGGAGGGGGAATGGTGTGGGGGGAGGAGAAGAGGAGTGGGGATAGGGGGAGGGGAGTGGGGGGAGGGGGCAATATTTGGGAGGAGGGGAGGGAAATGGGAAACGGGGAGCAGGTGGAAATTTTAATTAAAAAAGAATAAAAAAATAAATAAAAAAAAAATATCCAAATACTGATTAAATAAATATACATATGGACATAAAAAAAAAAAAAAAAAAAAAAAAAAAAAAAAAGAAGAGTATCTGAAGGTGGTAAGCTCTTGATATGTGTCTACAGAGGGCTTGATGGTGCAGGGTGGATGACATGACATCATTATTAAGGAAGATGTATTCACACCAAGTACTCCACAGGTAGGGCAGGTTAAGATACGGTAGAGATGAGAACTCAGAATAGCAGAGTACTGAAGAAAAGTAGGTGATGGTGAAAGGGATTTCAGAGTGTTTTCCCAGTATGTCACCTTAAGGAATGAGGAGAAACCCATAATGTGAAATAATTATAAAGTAACTCTTGATCAGCTTTAGTGTCATGATACACCGAACAAAGGCAAGCAAAGGTGCATGAGATGGAGCTGTATCCCTTTATCCTGCTGTTGAGAATGGATGAGACTGAATTAACCTCATCTACCCTGAACTGCTCATACATGCTTTATTTTATCTAATGCCCAAAGCTGACATACTTTTTATTTTGCTCACAGAACACTTGGAAAAACTGTATTTGATACTGTTTTGTATGACTTTTTTATGTCACCATCTTACCATTATTAACACTCTTACTTGAATTATAAAATTAGCATGTACTTTTTATAATTGTATCTTATGAAAGAAATCAAGATATACATTGCAAACAAGTAATTATAGATAGGTATGCATGCATACAGGTTATAAAGTTAACTTACAAACATATAAAGATCTGGGGCTATATAATAAAAAATAAATCATTGACTGCTAACACTCAGAGGATAATGCTTCATGGTAAGATCTCTAATGTTATAAGACTCAATGACACACAGAAAAAAGTACTTAGTGTATGCAATTTCCTCTTTCAAGAAACACAAGCCATGCAACTACCAGCCACGATGAGGTTACAAAACAAAATAGAAAGCATTATCTTCAACACATACTATGATTTTGCAGACTATCAAGGTACATGCTGGGGATAAACTCACTAATTTCTCAGAGTTTAAAAGGAACACTACAGTAGGCAAAAACTGGCTAATTAGGTTTGAAGGTAAATAAAATAAATTAAATCACCTAAGTCCTTTTTATCATGTTTTGTTTATTCTTCCTGTGCCCTCTCTAATGTTCTCTGGATGTTACATCATTCTCCCCATCCCACAGACTTTCCATATACAGACAGTTAACTAGTATGCATTTCACAGAATCACAGAAGCTCGTGGATCTGGCAAGGAAGTACCTTGCGTCTCAGAGGAGGCTTGTGCCACCGTGCAGCCTGAGTACAGTACTGAGTACAGTTCTTTTTCTTTTTAAATTATTTTTATTGATTTTATAGAGATCTACATTTATCTCTGCTCCCCTCCCTTCCTCTCCTCTCCCCTTCAACCCTCAGTCATGGTCCCCATGCTCCCAATTTACTCAGGAGATCTTGTCTTCTTCTATTTCCCATGTAGATTAGTTCCATGTATGTCTCTCTTAGGGTCTACATTTCTTAAGTGTAACAACTGAGCTAGAAGTTTGTGATTGATAATTGTAGAAAAATGCAACAGCAATGTTGTACTTTCTGAACACTTTTGCTTCCTCCCCAGCAGCTGGGGACACAGCATGGATAACCATAGGAACCCTCGGGTTAAATGCTTCATTTATATCAGTATCTACCTACTGAATTTCTTTGCAAATCCAGTGCGGTTCCCGCTGACACCCGGTCAAAAGGAATTTCTTTATCTAGAGCTAGTTTAGCAGCCCAAGCCTTTTTCCTGTATTTCTAGGGTTAAGGGCATAAACAGTTAATTTCCTGAGCTACAGTCTTATGTTAATTGAAACCAAGGTGAAGGGTAAATAGAGAATATTAGTAGCTTGTTAGATTAGAGCAAAAGATCAGTAGACTACACCTTCCTGAGTCTGCAGCTAGAGCAGAGTTACTGTCTCTTTGTTCAATGCCTTTTGCCTGGGACATCTTTCTTGTCAAGGAGTCCTGTAAATAAAGATAGTTGTGGAGGACGAATTTTATGCAGATTGGACTCCAAGAACAAAGGTTTGGCTGAGTGAATGCTTTTGCACCAGGGCTTCATGATGTGGAAAAAAGTATCCAGTTGCCAGTACAAGAAAAGTCAGATTATCTCAATGCATTATTTATACACTGCTGGGATATTATGGAAAGGGAGGAACATTATGATTTTACAAGACTTCTATAGAATTGACAACTACTATCTAAAGACATGTGTTCCCGAAGCTCTGCAATCAGGTTCTCCATGTGGTGTGTCCATACTCTAATGGATTTGTCTAATAGATCTGTCAGCTGTATGTTTGCTGCTTAATACTTGTGAACTCCAACAGCAAACCCCAGTTTTTAATCCCTAGACACATATGCATCTACCACAAAAAGAAAGGAGTAAATCTTCAGGTGAAATGACAGCATTTGTTTTCTTCTTTGTAGTTAAAACTAAAGCAACAGAATTCTCTAATCTATCCTAAATTACACTCTGAAAAGCAGATGTTCATAGCCGCCATATTGAATTATAGTGTGATACTAGCCAGGATTTTTGTTTGTTTTCTGTATATGAGTGACAATTGTATCTACAATTTCTTGGTTCTGTAAACACTGCTCTCTCCACAAAGGACCTGAGAGTGGAGCTACAGACAGCTTGACCTGGTAAAGCTTTAGGTGAAATCAGCTGAGTTGAGACAGAAATTCAGTCATTATTTTACCTGTTACATTCATTCCTTTTATCTCTGTCATTATTGGGATCATGAATTATTTTTCTAAATTAAACATTCTCTGTAACTGCTAAGTGTCCCATATTCCCACCACCAAGGAGTCAAACACACAGAAACGAGAAGAGGTCTAATAAATATCACTCTCTCTAGTTAGGGTTTCTATTGCTGTGAAGAGACAACCATGACCATGGCAACTCATTCATTGAAAACATCTAATTGGGTAGCCTACATTTGCAGAGGTTTAGTCCATTTTCAGGATGTATCATGATGGTATGCCAGCAGACATGGTGCTGGAGAAGAAGCTGAGTGCTCTGGTGCTATAGGAATTTCTACCTCCAGTAGCCTTAAGTTACCTGCCCACTTGGGCATGGCCTCTTATACTATAAATGCCAATGTAAAGCACGGTTGCTCTCTTTTCCAGCTGCTGGATTTGGTTGCTGTTCCTACCAAATTTGAGCAGAGGACTATGATCTGTGAGTCTACCCCTAAATAAATAACCTTTTATTATACTCAATTCTGAGCTAGTGTGGGATTTCTTTTTAGCATCTGTCTTCATTCTACATTTTGGTTTATGGATATCTGGAAGCTGTCTGAGTGTCACACTAAGTAAAGCTTTAGCAAAGATGACTTCAAATCGCACCCCTCACAGTGATATAATTCTTCCAACAAGCCCACACCTACCCCCAAACAAAGCCACATGTTCTAATATTGTCACTGCCTTTGGGGACCATTTTCTTTCAGACTACTGCACCGTCCTTTAAAGAAACCAGAATGTTCAGACTATACAGATACTGCAGCTGGGAACCTGATACACATTATGTGATTATGAATGTTGACCACACATGTTGAAGCATAATATTCCTTTGCCCTTTTGGGTGAGAAAATAAAAACTCAACAGACTCTCCACTGCATGTGCTTTCTTGATTTATTAAACTTGTATATGTACTGTTTTGCAGAAGTAATTTTTTTTGTTCTGTCAAAATACCTTGTATAATGTGGTTATTTTCCTGGGCCCATGAATGTTGTCAGGATCCCAGACTGGTTATCAGGTTTTATGATAATCATCTTTGCATACTAAGCTATTATTTCTAGCCTAAAGATAGCAAACATTTTTTCTTTTGTTTATTTTGCAGTGGTGAGGATGGATTGGGGCCTAGACACAGACTTCACCACTAGCAATATTTCTAACACTTCCTCATAGGTAAATCATAGATATTCATAAGAATGTATGAAAACTGAAATTTTCAACTGATAAATTGAGATGATGAAATTTTAAAACAAGAAATTTCATATGCATTTTGAGAGAAAGAAAAACTAATTATAGATGACAAGAAGTAATTCAAGGCATTTGTCTATTGGTATATCTGTAATATAACAGAAATCCAGTCCCCTCTCCCGCATTCTGTTTTCAAATGGTAGAGTTGATCCTTTTAGCAATTCTTCTGTACAAAGAAGCAATGGGTTTAGAGCAATGTTGAAAGAACTTGGACAAGTGAGAAAGCTGAGTTAATTTAGTCACATAACAAAGATCCCTGAGCCATTCTTCAAGTTCTGACAAGGCTAATTTATTGAGCCTAATTCTTATCCCTCTCTATCAGCCTTTGAGAAAGCACTGACATTGGCTCTACAGGGGAGGAACTCCCATGAGCAAAGAACTAGTAATTTTAGTTCTGAAAACAAAGTATAGCTTCATACAAGGCTATCTTTACATCAAACTCAAAAATGTAGACATTGGATTTCTATTTTATAAATCTTTGACCTCACTAAGAACCTTTCCCTTTCTGGTACAATGTACATGTTTGCATATTGACTATAACATTTCATGAAACCTCATTGTCAATGTTAGCTATAGATAACACTATGCTCACACTAGCATGTGGGCTTTTTCATACACAATTTCAAGGGTTGCCTGACTTCCTAATGCTATGTAAGTCTCAATTTGAAAATCAAGCTAAAATTCCCTTTATGGTAAAAAATTGAATTCTGTGTCAAGTATGTTTTCATGGCTTTTTCAATTTTTTTCTATGAAGAAAAGTGTTGTACTTTATTCATTTGTTTGTTGGTTTTCTAAGAGATATATTATCTGTACAACCTTGGTTGTCCTGGAACTTGCTCTGTAGACCAGGCTAGCCTCAAAATCACAGTGATCCTCTTACCTCTGCCTACCATTTCTGGGATTAAAGGTGTGCAAACCACCATCCAGGTAAACTTTTTTTGTGTTATTTTCTTTTTGTGCAATTTATTTTTTATAGGTAGGTAGGCTGTATCGATCAGTTTGCTATACCTGGCATATTTCTTTCTGCTTATTTGTTTTATTGGCCCTTTTATAAAACCATAAGACAAGAAGCTTCAATGTAAATGGTAACATTGAATCTGCTTATATTCTACAGATTAGCTCTCTTCATGTTGTACATATGTATAAAGAGTTATTTGGTTGTTGATGAAATTACAACCACACATAGTTTTGATGAATGAAAATTTCAATTATGTCCCCATATATTTTCTGCCAAAATTTCAGATTAATTAATTATGGTGTTAGAATAATAGAAACAGAGTTGGAAACTTAAAACCAAGCAAACTATGTTGTCATAATAAACTTGCCAAGAAATGTATGGTGAAGCTGCAGTCTGTTCATCACTTTCCTTAGGAGAAATTTAACTTTTAGCCCCAAATTTTCTCACTTTAAAAAATATTAAACAAGGGCTGGAAATATACCTCAGTTGTTAGAAGGCTCTGAATTAGCTATAAAACACCATGTAGTGGCCAATGATACAATTTATCTTATCTCTTAAGAAAGTGGGGCTGATCTATTGGGAGCTCACCAAGGCCAGCTGGACTGGGACTGAATAAGCATGGGATCAAACCCGACTCTCTGAACATGGTGGACAATGAGGGCTGATGAGAAGCCAAGGACAATGGCACTAGGTTTCGATCCTACTGCATGAACTGGCATTGTGGGAACCTAGCCTGTTTGTATGCTCACCTTCCTGGACCTGGATGGAGGGGGAGGACCTTGGACTTCACACAGGGCAGGGAATCCGGACTGCTCTTCAGACTCGAGAGGGAGAGGGAATGGAGTGAGGGGAGGAGGAGAGGAGTGGGGGGGAGAGGAGTGGGGGAGGGGGAAGGAGTGAGAGGAGGGGGAGGGAAATGGGAGGCGGGGAGGAGGCAGAAATTTTTTCAACAACAACAAAAAAATAATAAAAAAAAATAAATAAATAAAACGAAAATAGACTCAAAAAAAGCAATGCAGGGGGATCAGGAGTTCAATTCTGAGATGTATTAGACATGACTTTTAAAAGGTGTTGATATAAATTAAAACAATTCTTTTTCATATAATTAGAGTTAATCTGACTCAAAGACTTGAGCAAATTCGGCCATAACCACAGCATTTTGAATGACTAACAAAAACCAAAACTAAAATTCGATCTGGTAGAATAATAATGAAACAAAATTATTGTTGATTTGTTTTCCAAGAATAGATAACAGTCATCAAAAAAGAAGAAAGGTTGCTTTGTCCTGGTTACTAGTCTACTAACATCGTATAGCTTATCTGGACACCCAGACTTTCATCCGTCCCTAACAATTGCAAACTGCAAGCAGAGTCTTAACAGGAATAAATACATACATGAAACTTTCTGTGATATGCTCTTCTTTAACTTTACATTATTATCCTCTCCTGTTCGTTGCCTTCTCTAGTCTGTTTCCCTTTATCCTCTTTTCCTTTTAGGCTGCTCTTCCATATTTCTCTTTTGTACATATAAATCCATATCTCTATCATCTATTATCCGCAATTAACTATTAACTATCAATTATCAATCAAGTTGTTCATCTATCATCTGTATATAATAGATCATCCTTCTATATGTAAATTTGTGTATCATCTATCTATTCCTCATCTGCCTTTCTATTACCTCTAAATATAAGGGGAAAATTACATTACAGTGTAGTATGAATATACTATTCAGTTTGAGATATTTTGATAATAGTAAATTGAAAGTTAGCTTAGAATCAATCCTTAAATGTAAATGAAAAATGTGTCAGAAATTATTTTTTTCTGTTTAATTTATTTTGTTTAGTTTTTGAAAACTATTTAATGATAATTAAGTAAACAGAACAACTAGTAGATGTTTCAAAATAGAAGCTAGTTTTTGTTTGTTTTGTTAGTGTTGTTTTTACATACTTTACACACAGTGAAACACATGCTGAACTAAGTTATACTGCACTTGGGGTTACTAAATAGGCACTTTAAACTTTGGTACTGGAGAATAAATTATTATAATGAATTTATTTCACTTTTAATAATACACTTCATTAAGTACAGTATTGATTGGGAGGCAACATGTTTTCTTTAAGGCAGTAAATCTTGGGGAATATCTCAACAATCTGGGACTCCACTTGACTTGGGCTATGCACATACCCATCTTCTAAAAATGCACTTGCCAGTCTAGGACCCTGTACCTTCATGAACTATGCACAAATACCGTCTTCAAACAGATCACTTAGCAATTTGCTGGCAATCATGGATGCCCGTCTTCATGTCAATGTGTGTACACATTACTACTCTAAATAATGGAAAAAGTTTCTTCTACCACCAACAATTACCAAGCATAGTTTCAATTCATCACTATTCTAGTTATAGCTTAGTATAACAGAAGAGAGGAAAATCTATCCTGAATTTGTTGTGAGTATATTTACAATGAACCAAACTGTGATCTTTAAATAAGAATCATTTGTTTGTCTTTGTATGTCTATGCTTAATTGAGTATGCGAAAAGATTAAAAGCAAAGGCCACATCAACATTTAAAATATGAAAAGCTTGTATAATTTAAATACTTCAGCCAAAATAGAAATTCATGCAAGATGTCTACACAACAACCAAGCTTCTCCTTCCCTTGGGTTCTGACAGGAAGAATCTGGGTGCTTGAGTGTCGTCATTCATGTGACATTGACATTTTGACAGTATTCCATTCTGAGCCCTACCACTGCTTTGCTTTTGAATAAAGTTTCATTGTTTCTTTTCATATCTGTGTTAGCCTTTAATTCCTTAAATAAGAATGGAAGAATCTGGAAGCAGTCACCCAAGAAGCCAACCAACATTTATGTATTTACTATTGCACTGCTGGCTGTCGTGGGGAGATTTGGGATTTGATTCCCAGCAGAATCATTCCATGAACATTATGTTTTCACACACTAGTCAATATCTGTACTTTTATTACACTTGCTTTCTTGTATACTCATTAATCTGATACCACAGACATAATCTTTTCTAAATTGCTATCATCTCACTCTTGACATATCAGATTTCATGTTGTGAATAATTAATTGTTAAAAACTAATTTTAAAAGTAATACTTTCTTAAAGAATAAGTAAATGGAAAAGAGAGAAAAAACACAGAGAGAATAAGAAGCAGAGACAGAAAGCAATTGTTTGTAATTTTTAATTTAAAGAGAGAATACACATTATTTGAAACACTCTGACTTCCTCACCATTATACTGATGTGCCTTGATGTGGGATTTCCCTCTATATGCTGTGAATATGTTTCAGTACCATTAGTTAATAAAAAGGCAGCTTTGAGCCTATGTAGGGCAGAATATAACAAGGCAGAAATTTCAAACAGAGATAGAAGAGAAAAGAAGGTGGGATCAAGGAGATGCTATGTAGCTGCCAAAGGAAACAGACACTCTGGATGAAACCTTACTGGTAAAGCATAAGCCTTGTGGCAATACACAGAATAATAGAAATGGGTTAAGATGTAAGAATTAGCTCATAAGAAGAGTAAGCTATTGGTCAAGCAGTGTTGTAAATAATATAGCTTCTGTGTCATTTGGATCTGGGCAACTGGGAAATGAACAGGGAGCCTCAGCCTAAAGAATGGCATGAAAAGTGGGACAACAACATCCACATAAGACCCAAGAAAGTGTAAAAAGAAATTCTAGACACAAAAAAGACAAAGTTTAGTGCAATTTCTTGGTAGCTACATTATTTTTTTTCAGATAGGCTCTGTTTGCTTGAAGCAAGCAGGGTTGCCAAGGCTCCTCTAAGAGAAATCTTCCTGACTTAGCATTGGCAGCAAAGGCTGCAAAGCTTCTTTAGGAGAGGGCTTCCTGATTCATGCTAATTGCACAAACAGCTCTGGCTCCTTCAGGAGGCCAAGAACTTTACTAAGGTCTGTGAGCAGCATGTTACAAATTGCTTAATGGTGACATAGACCTACTGCGACTCCTGAGCTTGAGCTGTGTGCGTGGCTCTCAAAGACAGTGAAAATACCTCTGCCATGTTGGACTGGGTGGAGCCAACAGGCAGAGTGACTGTGATGATCCTAGCCATGCCGTCTTAGCATTTAAATAAAATAAATGCTCCTGGTCAAAAAGTAATTACAGATACACACACAGATAAAAACAGACTCAGAAAAAAAGAAGACCTATAAATGGATTGTGGTGTTGGATACGTAGACTTTTGGGGAGGGAGAGGAAAAAGAGTATAGACATTTATAATATGAAAAAATATAGACAGTCATAGTCATTAAAGGGGTAAAGAAAAAATAAAAAATAAACTGGTGAAAAAGGTAATAGAGTAAAAAATTAAACCACGTAAAGATATAATACAAACATAGAGTCTTGATTATGTATATTATTGTGTTTTCTTTGAATTGTTTGACTACAGAGAGATATTTGATTCTGGGGGCTGCTAAGTTAATCAATGTATATATTTTAAAGGTATATCTTGACTTAAAAATTTAGATATAAGGATATGTTTCTTTGGAAAAGAAGTTCTGCTTTTGTTTCCACAGAGGATTAGAACCTAGGGATTCCTTCCAGATTAATGTGATTTGATGGACCAAAAACCTCCAAAAGATCTCTGAAAACCCCCAAAAGTATTTCATCCAATAAAAATCAGAAAGCAGTTTGGAGAGAACTATGCCCAAATTTCCGAATATTGTTTATAAATGTTTGTTTTCATTTAAAAAGAGATATGATATAGAGATAAATACATTGCACTGGTATGGATCTTGGTCTATTGATACAAATTTAAGGTCAATTTTGTTATATGTATATTTATGCTCTTGATTAAGGTATTATGCTTTTGTAGCTCATTTAAAAATTTAATCAATAATTAAAATATAGGTTAATTTATAGTCATCTATAATAGTCAAGTTAATAATCATGTTTGTTAGGTTTTTTTAGATGTGCAAAGAAATTTCTCAAATGTGTAGGTATTCTGCAAACCTTTCAAAGACTAACAGAATATAACATTTAAAACATTTTAAGAACTGAGAACTTTCCATGACAATGAGACACATCTGCCCCTGGCAGCACCAATCCACTTCAAGAGGATGATAGGCATTGAAGAGGGCCCTCATGGAATTTGTTAGCCATTTGGGAAACAAACAAACAAACAAAACAAAAACAAAATTTGCCCCCCCCCCAAAAAAAAATAACAGAGTTAAGCATGGCTTAATGCCATGGCTCCTTTAAGAGAGGTTTTCCTGATATAGCAGTAGCAGTAAAAAGTCACAGGGTTTTAAAACTATGGTTTCCTGGTCCATGTAGCAAGCAAAAACTCTGTCTCATTCATGAGGTCTGACTATGAAGCATTTAAATGGGGTTTGTGAACAGAGTGCTACAACTTACTTAATGGCAACATAGACCTGCTGTGTAGCTAAAAATGGGGCTGTGAGCATGGCTCCCAAAGGCAGCAAACAGCTCTGCCATGCTGGACTGGGTGGGGCAAGCAGGCAGTGCCATATTTCCCCTAGCAATGGTGCCACTTAAGTTCATAAGAAGGGCTTAGTGTTTTAATCACTTCTGGTCAAAAAATTAATTTTTTGACCATATATTCATACAAAATAAAGACAGATTCAGATTTTTTTTAAAAGACCTCTAAACAAGACACAGGGTCTTTAAAAATATATACATAGGTTTGAGAGAGAGAAGAAAAAGAGGATAGAGAGTTACAAAAAGAAATAAATGGTTTTTATTTTTTTATTTTTTTTAATTAATTTATTTAATTATTAAAGATTTCTGCCTCTTTCCCCCCACCACCTCCCATTCCCTCCCCTTCCCCCAATCAAGTCTTCCTCCCTCCTCAGCCCAAATAGCAAGCAGGTTTCTCTGCCCTGTGGGAGGTCCAAGGACCACCCACCTCCATCCAGGTCTATTAAGGTGAGCATCCAAACTACCTGGGCTCCCACAAAGCCATTACGTGCAATAGGATCAAGAACCCATTGCCATTGTTCTTCAGTTCTCAGTAGACCTCATTGTCCATTATGTCCAGCGAGACTGGTTTTGTCCCATGCTTTTTCAGACCCCGGCCAGCTGGCCTTGGTGAGTTCCCGATAGATCATCCCCATTGCCTCAGTGTGTGGGTGCACATATAGGCATCCTCCTGAATATTAACCTTCATCAGGCGATGAAAGAAGACGGAGACAGAGACCAACATTGGAGCACTGGACTGAAGTCTCACGATCCAAAGGAGGAGCGGAAGGAGAGTGAGCACGAGCAAGGAACTCAGGACCGCGAGGGGTGCACCCACACAATAAATGGTTTTTAAAAAGGTAAAATTTTTAAAGAGACAGAGTGCAGAGAGTCATAGATTATAAGAAGTAAAAATGAAACCATGTAAGATGGAATATACACAGAGAGTCTGGATTATGTGTATTATTGTGGCTTTTTGAATTTTTTGACTAAGAAAGAGCTAAGTATAGAGGGATATTTTATTGCACAGATTGCTAAGCTAAACCAAGATATATACTTTAAAGGTATTTTGTTTGTGAAATTTATGACTAAGGATATGTTCCTTTGGAAAAAAATGTTCTTCTTTTGTTTCCACAAAGGATGACAACCTGTGGAATACTTCCAGACTAACATGATTTGATGCACAAAAACCCCTGAAAGGTCACTGTGAACACCCCCCAAAAAATACTTCACCCCACAAAAAGCAGGAAACAATTTGGAGAGAACTATGCTCATATTCCCAAATATTGTTTATAAATGCTTATCTGCATTTAAAAGGGGATGTGCTAGAGATATGAATAATTTGCTTTGGTATGAATCTTGCTCTATTGATACAAATTTTAGGTCAATTTTGTTATAAGTATATATTTGTTATTGATTAAGATATTGTGTTTGTGTGGTTCATTTAAAAATGTAATATATAATTAAAATATAGGCTAATAGATAATAATCTATAATTGTCAAGCTTTTCATGTTAACTAGGTTTTCTAAATATATTGAGATATATTTCAGTTATATAGATATTCTTCATATTTTTCAAAGACTACAGAATATGACATTTAAAAAGTGTAAGAACTTAGGACTTTTCATGACAGTGAGACTCATCTGCTCTTGGCAGTAACAATTATTTCAAGATGAAGATAGGCATCGAAGAGAATCCTCATAGAGTTTGTTAGCCTTTTGGGCAAGTAACTGCTCTTTCCTGGCCTGCTTCATGGTATGCTGTGTGAACTGAACGTGTAGTACTCACAGAGAAATGACTGTTGAACTTGCCTAAAGGGTTCCTGCTTCATAAAAGAGTCTGCAAGACATTCTGCAGGACACAGAAGAAAGTAACTGACAAACTTAATACACACACACACACATTATAGGAAAAACAGTCTTTGAAATTTCCTGCTTCATGGAAATGTCTGCAGGATACTATGAACCTGTAGGCTGAAGATGGATGCCCCAAAGATACAGAAGAACTTTGGGTGACTGTCCAGGCAGTGAGATATCTCTGCCAATTCTAGAGTTTTATAAGTTGCTTACAATTCACTTTCTGATTACTTAGGTAATATTATATCCTTCTGGAGTCTTTGATGGAGTTAAAGTTTATAGTTTTCCTTAATTATGATAAACAATAAAGTATATATAAATGTTATAACTGTAATTCTTTCCTAATACCTGGTTTGTTATATGTAACTTTACTATGTTAAAGTTAAAAATATCTTTTTTATTTAAACAGAAAAGGGGAGGTGATATAAGATTCCCCTCTTTATGCTGTGATTATCATTAAAGAATAAGAAAATTACCTTGGACCTATAGCAGGGCAGAACTTAGCTAGGCAGGGAAAATTAAACTAAATGATGGGAGGAAGAAGGCAAAATGAGAGAGAAGCCTTAGAGCTGCCGTCAGAGACAGATGCACTGAAACTTTGCTGGTAGGCCATGGCCTTGTGGTGATGCACAGATTAACGGAGATCAATTAAATTAAGATATAAGAGTTAGCCAGCAAGAAGCTAGTGCTAATGGACCAAGCAGTGATTTAAATAATATGTTTCTGAGTGATCATTTGGGGTCTGAGCTGCTTGTCGGCCAGGAAACAAACTAACGGTCTCCTTACTACAGAGGGCAAGTAGGTTTCCATTAAGTATTTCTTTAAGTACAAGTTAAAACAAAATAAAATGCCAAAACATGATGGGTTATTATACATGTTTGTGCTGACTGAATAGTTTGAAATAATAAACTAATTTTAAGAGCTGCGTATAACTTCAGATTTACTGTCTTTAAGCCATGTTTGATTTAGTTTATAAATAATTACTATATAATCAAAATAGAAAGATTAAACTTACTGCGAAGTTGTTCCTAGAAATATTTCGAGAAACAGCAACTAATAAAGCAAAATTCCTTTTGTGAAATCAGTCAAACATTCGATAATCTTCCCAGTGTAACTATATATCTACCTTTCAATCACATGTATTTAATTATGAGGTTCCTAACAAAAGTCCCTTTACTACTTTTAAGAGTTAGAGAGATAATAGTAATCCATTTTTCTAATGGAAATAAAGGGAACATATATGCTTAGTGTGTTAAGAAATTTGTGAAAGGACGTTTGCATAAATAATGTGTTTGTAAAAAATAATTAACATAATGGCAGTGTGAATTTAACTAGGTAAATTAGTCAACATAAAATTCAGTCTCCAGAATAACTGTGAAATGTGAGTTTATCACCATTCTAATTCACAATGCATTCACAATGTAGGTGCACAGCCTTGTGAAATGTCAGTATTCACATTGGATGCAAACTTTATAGATGAAATCCTCATCCAAGCTCACAAAGGAGCCAAGTAAATGCACTAAAAGTACCTTTTTTCTTCCAAGTTCCTCCTATCCATGCAACATAACAAACACAGGCTTCCTTGACCACTGCCTCAGAGCTTCACTGTGTTCCGTCTCTCTCCCCCACTAATCAATGAATCAAGTGAAAGTCGATGAAAGCAGCCACGTTCAGTGGAAAGGGAAACTGGATGAAGAGATATATTGTTAAGGTTGATAATGATTGCCAATTTGTCCGGATCTGGAATGACCTAGAATGAAGCCTCCATGATGCTTGTCTAGATTGATTTAGCCTGTTTTCTTGCCTATAAGGGACAATGATTATGTTCATTGATGTGAGAACACCTATCCTAAAACTGTTCCTCCTCATTCTCTGTGCTTGGATACTGGGTGGTACAAACCAAAGAAATCTAGCAGAACACCAGAATCCACCACTATCTGCTTCCTGAATATAGATGCAATGTGATCAGCCACCCTAAAGTTCTGCTGTTATGACTTCCAAATCCAAATGGGCTGGATTTTCAAACTTTTAGCCAGTGTGAACACTTCTTCACCACTAGGTTTCTTTATCAAGTATTGTTACAGTACCAAGACAAGTAGCTACATATCTAAAAAACAAATGAACATAAACGTCTCACCCTCTTCATTCTGTGACACTTACAGTGGGAATTCCAATTATATGAGTATTTTCTCTCCAAGTGTCAATAGGGCACATGGAGAGTGTACTTTAAGAGGTCACAGAAGACAAACTCATAAGGTCTAGAATCCCTTCCTCTAGGGAGACTAAGGCAGGAGACTTTCATGTTCAAGGTCAGTTTAGGATACAGTGGGTTCAATACTAGTATGTGCAACTAAGAAAAAATGGATCCTCTAACAAAACATAAAAGTGTAAAAGAAAGGGGAATACATCTCATGGTGAGTTCTTGTCTGATATATGTGAGAACCTGAAATCAGTCTCTGGCACATAGAAAATTAGAAGCCAAAGGGTGAGCAAAAGTAAATAAATAAATAAAAAGCCCCCTAAAAGTCTTAAATATACCATTAATATGTAGTTGCATAAAACTAAATAAATCCATAATTAACTCTCATTTTCTATCCATAGATAACTTGCTAAAATAAAATCACAACTGAGGTAATATTCTGTAGTCTGTTTTCCTTTTTTCCCTCATCTCTTCTATCTGTCCCTCACAACCCTTCCCTTCCACTGACCACCCTTTCAGCTAAGCATCTTAGGAAGTTTCTGTAGCCTCCCTTTCTTCGTCTTCCCAAGGGTCCATTTGGAAATGGAACAGAAGAGAGGACGAGATGAAGGAAGGGACTAGGACCTCCAGGCAGCTGCTTGTGTGTCTCCCTTTGAAGGATTGCTGACAGGAGAGGGGAGTGGAGATGCCCCTCCTGGAAGTCTGGGGCACAGTCTATAAAAACCCAGAAAAGCATGAAAGTCCTTTAAGCTTTTGGTGACATCAAAAGTAATATTTGTGCAGCACAGTTGTTTATCTAGATAGAAAAGTAATATTGAATGTTAATTAGTTCCCATTAGTGTTCCTCAATTATGATAAACCAAAATTAATTCCATTAATATAGAATTCTCTCACTTTTTTGTATATCCAGAATAACTTAAATAACTCTGAAGGATAAGAATGTAAACTTTATATCTTACCTGACTAAATCATGGACATGAGCAATCTCCATGTTCCTGGAGCACTGCAAATCACAGGCTCACTATCTGGAATGAAACATGATGTTCAATGATGGAGCCTAGACTGCCTTTCTATATAATTAAGAGGCATTCATTTTTATCTGTTTCACAGAGTTTAAAGAATAGTTTCCATTATTTATCTACCTTCCACAAGGTTCTCTATTTGTTCTAAATTCATTCATTAAATAATTCCTCTTTATTGCTCCTAGGTTTCTATAGCATCATTACTTTATACTATATATATATATATATATATATATATATATATATATATGTTTCTATCAATCTATTCTCATTTTGAATTTGTGTAAGATTACTTTTCTAACAATTTACGTTAAAACAGTAGTGATGTAGGAGGGTCTTCTATCCATCTGTTACTTTCATTGATTAATAAAGAAACTGCCTTGGCCTTTTTATAGGCCAGCCTTTAGGTGGGTGGAGTAGACAGACAGAATGCTGAGAGATAAAAAGCAGAGTCAGGCAGACACCATGAAGCTACAGCCTGAGATGGATATAGGTTAGAATCTTCCCAGTAAGCCACCACTTTGTGGTGCTACACAGATTATTAGAAATGGGATAATCAAGATGTGAGAATTAGCCAATAAGAGGCTGGAACTAATGGACCAGGCAGTGTTTAAATGAATATAGTTTTTATGTAATTATTTCATGTGTAAAGCTAGCTGGGTAGTGGGAATGCTGCCCACTTAAGCTCCTTTTACACAGTAGCAATCCCTAATATAAGGAACTTTATATGCTAATTTCTCTGGTTTTCCAACTTTTGTCCTTTCCTAGGTTTCCAAGATAATTAGGGGTGAATTGTATGGATCAGTTTTTGAAATTTCCATCAGTGTTTTATTGTGTTTGTCTCTGTTGTTACAGCTGAGTCTCAGTGTAGTGACCAAATCTGTTAAGTATCATTTTTCTGTTTATGGACTTGATACATTTTTAGTTACTGTGCTTTTTTTTTCTGAGAGAGCCTGGGGATCCTCTGTCAGATGTGGGTTTGATGAGAATCATTTATCGTGTCCAGGGTGTTCAGTGTGATTTTAATAAGTGTGCTTCGAACATGTCTTGATTAATTATCCATATGAGTACTAGTTTCTTTTGAATGATAAATCAAAAGTTATCTAAGATTATTTTTTCTGAGTTTTACCTTTGTGTTAATTTTCTCTTTTTATATTACCAAATTATTTCATTGTGAATATTACATTTCTTGATGTTTTGGGGCAGAATAATTCTGTGTTTCTCAGACTGACTTTGAATTCATGATCCTCCATTACAAACTCCAGAGTCCTGGGATGATTTATGTGCACCACCACAGGCATAGAGATTCATGCATTGATTTGTTAGGTTTGCAGCTAATTCATTTGATACTTTATGTGTGTGCTTCTCTCTCTCTCTCTTTCTCTCTCTCTCTCTCTCTCGTGGTATGTGTGTGTGTGTGTGCGCACGCATGTGCGCATGCGTGAAAACACACACTATTTGCAATCTGGCCTAGGTGTTTTAGTACTAGAGAAGTTCAAACACAACAGCAGAAATCTGAGGGAATGGTAGGCTTAGTTGTCTTCCTTCTGAGCTGGGAGTGAAGCACTTTAATGTTTCTCATTTAAATAAAGTTCTGCCTTTCAGAACAGGTTCATCTGTTATCAAGTAGCTACTTGTTAAGTAACTATCTGTAAGCTCAAGTTTATTGTTTGTCCTTGAATTTTAATTAAGGATTTTTAATTTTGTGAAGTATTATTACTCACTCTGTATCATCAAGCATCTCTTCTGCATCTATACAGAAAATGAAAGCTTTACTTAATCATTATCTTCAAACCTCAGTGTTCTTGGAACTTGAGTTTTATGCTGTACAGTAGTTAATTTGCTCTTGGGATCAATTCATAGATATTTACTGTTGAACATTTCCTGATACTTTGCTGCTGAATATTTTTAGGTCATTCATTATTTTAACTATGATTTTCGACATGAGCTTTCATGTTTCATGAATTATTTAATACACGTGCTTGATAATAGTTTAGTTTTATTATGTAATATATTTAATTTATTTATAATTACTTTGGAGATATTTTGATATTCCATTTTGCACATTGTTATTACTCATTTGTTAATGTATACTATCCTTTTAAGGTATTTTTAAACAGCTGGTGTCTTCTCAGTGTTTTTGTAGTTTTCAAGATTATTTTGATGGGAATGCCCTCACTATTTCTCTTACTTATTTTTGTTGAATCTCATTCGAGTTTAGTGCATGCTATAAAGTGTAGAAGATTTCACAAAATCACTCAGGTTTATTAAAATTGTGCATCTTTTATTATCAAAGTTCAAGGCTGATATGCCATATAATTATATCTGCATTTAATTACAGAAGGTGGGTTAAAGTCAACTTTAATTTATATGCCTATTATCTTTTTCATCTTTCCAGTAAGTGTCACTGTATTTAACAGGCTTCTAATAAGAATTCCCAAGCACTAATCTTAATACTTTTCTCTATCCTTGTTACTCTGAGCACACCACTGGACAGGTTCCAAAGGTTTGCCTTAATCCCATGCATACACCTCCACTTCCTCATCTTCACTCCATCAGACAAGCATCTTGTCTTACTTTGTCCCTCACATGATGGTAATGTCTAATTCTACTCTGTTCAAAACCATAAATGTGATTAAATATTAACACCCCCATAACTACATCATAAATACACTAGTGCCACTACTGTGTAGTGACAATACTATGTAGGTTTCTTCAATGTTGAAAAATTTTCTATAAAATTACAGATTCTGTAAAGTTTAGTTTGCTCCTGAAAGCCCCCATTTCTGTAACCTAACCAGTCTTAATCGTCTACCTTCTTTATCTTTATTTCCCCACTTCCTGTATCTTTATTTTCCCAATAGCCGTCTCTCCACCCCATCTATCCCTTTCTCCCAGTCCTCTCTGTCTCCATCTCCCACCTCTACCCCCATCTCCCAGTCCTATTACTCACATCTACCAGCCTTCTGTACCCCCATCTCCCAGTCCTCTTACTCTCATCTACCAGCCCTTCTGTACCCCCATCTCCCAACCCTTTTACTCACATCTACCAGCCCTTCTGTACCCCCATCTCCCAGTCCTCTTACTCACATCTACCAGCCTTCTCTACCCCCATCTCCCAGTCCTCTTACTCACATCTACCAGCCTTCTCTACCCCCATCTCCCAGTCCTCTTACTCACATCTACCAGCCTTCTCTACCCCCATCTCCCAGTCCTTTTACTCACATCTACCAGCCTTCTGTATCCTCATCTCCCAGTCCTTTCATTCACATCTACCAGCCTTCTCTACCCCCATCTCCCAACCCTCTCTATCTACTTTTCCAACCCACACTTTCTCTTTCTCTTCTGTCTTCTGCCACCATTGAGCAGACACCCATGATGAGCCTCACCTCAGATCCAAAATAATGATGTCAGCAAACCAGGAATGTAAATCTTTGTAACCAGGATCCAAAATAAACGTTTTTTTCCCTTAATGTGATTATACCCAGCATCTCTGAGACTCTGAGCTATTGATTCCTTCTACCTCTGGCATAGTGTTCCTGGGGAAATGAAGTTATGACCTACCTATATCACTGATATCATCCTATGAGTAGTACTGTGGACATGCAGAGGAGATTGGGATTCTACCTACTAGGTCTATTCTTATGATACTGCTACCAAGCCATACTTGTATATTTTAAGGTTCAAAAATTGCATGTGAGCCAAAATTACCCATCAACTAACAATTTTGTAGTCAATTAAATCAATTGCTGTGTTACTTAGTGTTTTATTACTGTGAAGAGACAGGAATCATGCAAGGATGTCAATACTCTTAGCCACAGATTGGGTATGTTACCTTAGTATGTTTGTATCTATCCCCCAAGGCATTTTTCTACCAAATAACATTACAGTGGCAATATCTTTAGTAATTTCCAATGATAATTAAATGAGGCAAAAAATGAGGCATGCAGAGATTTTTTCAGATTATCATTGCTTATTAGTATCATAAGATAAATAGGAGTTCCAATTCTGATGAGCATCTGCCACCATATCTCTGTGATACTTTTGAGAGATTGCTAATAATCTATTTAATGAGCATTGGACGTGTGCTTTGCCTTTTCAAAGAGAGTTTGAAGAGCTGGCACAGTATTGTCTAGAATCATACTCATACAACTGAGGATTGAAGCTAGCTGTCTGCTGTACATGTTCTGTGCCTTCTAGAACTCAAGAAAAGGGACAACATGATCACACTTATCCTGATGGACTTTTTTTTTCATAGCGTTCAGTCACTTAACACAGAGTCCCTGAGATTACATAATTTTCTCCAGCAAATCTTGTGAAAGAGAACAAACCAGGTTTTTCTTCTCTGTCAGATACCTTTGGAAAGAGATATAGACAAAAGAATTTGTCAAACAACACGGGAACTGTCTACTTTTTTATTCCTTAAATAAATTTCTTTCTTAGTCGCTTCCTATGGGCTATATTCATCAAAAGGATTTCTCCTGCAGTTTTCTCATTTATTCTCCAAGACAAAGGAGGCATAAGCCATACTCTGAGGTCAAAAAACCAGCAATGCCCCACTCACAAGTTAATGTTCGTTGTTTCACCTCAGTCTGACCCCTGGTGTCCCAGTCATCTGACTGAGCTTCGTTCCCTGTAATATTTGTTACATATTACACCAGATTTTCTTTACCCCAAAAATGTATATTTCCTTTACTTAAAGAAACTCCTCTATTTTTTAAAACAAATAGAATCCACAGAGCTTACACCAAATTTTAAGTTCCTAATAAATTACACTCACCACACACTTTGATTTTTTAATAAATCAAAAGTACAATTTTGTAATATTTAAAGACAATTCTTCCATTCACTTACCCAAATAAGAAAATTGTCATGCAATACTCTATGCAATAAAATGTGCAAAAAATAACTTATGGTGGAATGACTCCCAATGTTTAGATCTTTTGACATTGTCTAATTATATAAAATGTATATATTCATCTAAGTGTTTCCTGATTCCCTCATAGGAATGTTTAAATATGATAATAAGTCCAGTACAGACAATTTGATGTTTCATCATTGTCAGTGTAACTAGGCAGGGACTCACCCAGAACACACACTTCTCAGCCTGGCTGTAAGGACATCTTCAGATGTACCTGGGAAGTGAGGATCCACTGTGAAGATCAAAGACGTTGTCCCACATGCTTAAGTTCAGACTGAATAAAAATAGAGAAGGGGAGAATCCAGGAGAGTTCCCAACTTCCATCTCTCCCTCTTTGCTTCCTCTTTGCTGATCAGTGATGGGGGATGTCCCTCTATATGCTGTGAATGTGTTTTATTACCACTGGTTAATAAAGAAGCTGATTTGGTCAATAGGCAGGCAGGACACAACCAGGCAAAAATACAAGCAGATATATAGGGAGAAAGAAGGTGGAGTCCAGGGAGATTCCAGTAGTCACCAAAGGTGCAACATTCCAGAGCACCACCAGTAAGCCCTGGCCACGTGGTGATATGTGCATTAATAGAAATGAGTTGATTTAAGTTGTAAGAGCTAGTTAATGATAATCTAGAGCTGATAGGCCAAACAATTTGTAATTAATTCTAAGCCTTTGGGACCTGGTAAGCAGGAAAGAAACCTCCAGCTACAGACCAGTGCTTCTTCACACTCCCATCACCATGCCTGTGTATCACATTTTTGTCTCACCTCCCTTATTATTTTCCTAATGTTTGTATTTACAATGATCATAGTTAATCCATTTCTTATCTGTTTGTATTTCAAGTCTTTGCCTACCACAGCAACAGTGCTAAAGAAATGGTCTTTTAGTGCTTGGAACAATGGCCCATCAAATTTCCTGATATATATTTAATCAAAATAGTAAATATTAAATGGAATACATCATCCAGTACCACTTGAAATCTTCTGTTAATATCTTTGAATTACTTTATATCCCAACAAATTTCCATAAACTTTGTGCTTAAACAATAAAACATTTCTGTTCCTACAATTCTAGGATACAGAGTTGTTTGGTTCCTACGAGAGTCTGAATTCCATGATTTAAGGACACAGCTGTCTTTTCCCTGGGTCTTCCTCTCACCTTTTCTCTGATTGTTTGTTGACCACATCAGCTCACCTTATAACCTCAGCACCCATACTTGATTAGAGCCACAGTAACGACTTCATTTTCATTTAATTGGTACAGTGAAGACCCTTTTTCCCACTGCATCCCAGTATAAGATAGTAGGAGTTACTTCTTTAATGAAACAGTTGGGAAGACATATCTTCTGGCAGTGCCTAGAGGAATGCTGTCCTGGATGTGAATAGAGCTTTTACTTCATCCCTCCTCCCTTAAAAATGTGTATTTCTTTGACAATTTTATACATGTGTATAATTTGTCTGTGTACTCACTTCTCTCATCCTTTCTTCTCTTCCTCCCACAACTATAAGGCAGCCCTCAAGTCCTCCCCTTCTCAGATTTGTGACACTGAGATTTGTTGTGTAGCCCACATGGCTTAATCAGGACATCTGTTTCCACGGTTTAAATGACTTTCTTTCCACATAGAAAAGATTCCGTTGTGTATATCAAGCCCATAATCTTTAACGGTGAATCACAGAATTCTTCTCATAGATTGTCCTGTTCCCCACTTTCCTTGTCACCCAATGTGATACCATCATTTCCTCTCTGAATCCGTGTAGTCCTCAGATGAATCTCTTGAAACATTCTCTCACAAAAGAAGTATTTCATTTAAAAGTGAATAAACCCATTTTGAAGACAATTTATTTAACACTGAAAATGGGATTATACAATTGTCCTTTTTTATTTCAAAGAAAACTGAGGAGGCAGTATTTTAATAACATTTCCATGGATAATAGCAAAAGCAAGGTAGGGAATTCTGAAATAAAACGTGCAATAAGGAAAAAAAAACAGGAAAAAGAAGGAGCACAGCCATTTCACACTTTTCAGGGTAACAAGGTGAAAGTCAGTGTCCACAGACTCTCGGGAAACAAGCTTGGGGACCTGAGTTTAAACCCAGAACCCACTTCAAGGGGAAGAAAAAAACTCCACATACTTGTCCTGTGCCACCATACCACATACATCATGTACACACAGACACACATACAGTAACACAAAATAAAATAATGAAAAGAAGCACAGAAATAATTAATTCCCAATGAAAGGAATATTTAAATTGCATTATTTTTTAATTTCTTACTCCTTTTGTCTTGAATTTCTGTTTTGTTTTTGTTTTATTTGATTGGGTTAAGGTTTCTTCAGACAGGCTGCTTGTATTCTTAAATAATGACACATTTAGCTCATTTCCCTAGTGTTAGAATTTTTTCTATAAGGATATGTGGTGAAAAGGCAGCTTTCCAAAAGTACTTTAATAGAATTATGATAGAATTATGGATTATGAGATCAAAGTGTGACGAATTATTAATGCTTTATATGAGGAAATAAAATATCACTGTGATTTATGTGTGAGAAGTCCTTGGTATCTGATCCACCCTGTTATCTTTGTCTTCCAAGGGGGCACCCAGGCAGTGTTCAGACACAGAGAAGTTGTGACAGTCTCTGCTGAATATAGACCTCAGCTCTACTTGAAGTGCTCTGAGCTCGCTGATGCTTAGGCCAACTTGTACTGAAGGTACTCTCTTGTCTATCCTAATTCTGAGTGAGACATTAACAAAGCCTGGACCAGAATTACTACTTGAAGAATCCGTTTTGCTTTAGGAGTAATGAAGAACTAGAATCCTTGTTTTTTCTAAATGTGCAGTGAAGCAGGTCCAGAGGACGAAGCAGTTTGTACCTTATGTGCCAATCCTCCTTGCTGCTCGATCTACTTGGCATTCAGCTGCATCAGGCTCACTGCTGGATCACCTGTGGACATCAATAAGCATCTGCACATTCTCAGGAAACTGCCAAATCCACTGTGGCAATTTCTGTCACAATAGCCATATAGCACACCTTGTTCAAAAGGTCTCTAAGGTAAGAGCATGAATATTTTCTCCCAAAAGAACTTAAACATTTCTGCTTTGAAAAATAAATGACTTCTGAATTGATTACTAGTGATTTGTCATTGTTTGAAAATTAAGGTTTTCATATTTATGGAGCACAAAGCTTCAGTATTCAGCTCAGCTAAAGGTTTTTCTTGCATGTGCAGTATGAATAAAAAGTGATTCATAAAATATGAAGTGATACACAGAGAGATGCTGCAGCAGGTAAACTCCACCAAGATTTACCCAACCCAACACAAGAACAATGGGTCTGGGGCACGGAGAAATAAAATATATACCCTGGGTAGAGAATTCACCAACATTTATACCACAAAGATATGAATGGCTGTCTTTCTCTTTGTGCAAAAATATTGCTGGTAGAGAAAGTAGCATAGGTGAGCTTCTCTGATGACTGGGAAGGCAAGGCGTGCAGAGTGGAATGGATGTCTTAATTAAAATGTTTCGCTTGTTCTGTTGTGGAAGAAATGTAGTGTCCTTCGGTTCAATAAATGTTCCTTACATTTGTTTTTTGTTTTTTTTTAAAATATTTTTATTTATTATGTATATAGGTTTCTTCCTTCATGTATCCTGCAGTACAGAAGAGGACACCAGATCTTATTACAGATGGTTGTGAGCCACCATGTTGTTGCTGGGAATTGAACTCAGGACCTCTGGAAGAGCAGCCAGTGCTCTATTCCTCTGAGCCATCTCTCCAGCCACCATGTTCCTTACATCTGTATTTGTCTCTAGTGTCCTGCCCTAGAGACTAGGAATAAGGTGATTCTTCAGCACCCAACTAAAGACCTATAGAGCATGTGGCTGGTACGTCCCTGTGCTCTGTGCAGGATGCAGAGGTTAAGACTTCAGGATTCATCAAGTACACATCTGCATGACCTAACAGGGAAATATCTATTCCTAAAGGTTGCACTAGACACACTAGCAATAAGCCTTTGCTGTCTCACTTCCTATATTCAGTTTCTAGAAATTCAAAGGTTCTATTCATCTTCTAAGTTTACTGCTTGTTTTTTCTAGACTAGGTTACCATCTTCCTTCACAAGGTCAATAAATACCTCCTTTTTCTTATTGCATTATCCATGTCTTAATCTACATAGAATGCATGGAGAAGACTAGCCTGGACCTCTGTGAGGCTCTTTCTCCAAATTAATAGAGAGGGCCTTGGTCCTTCCTCAAAGCAATGTGGAGTAGATGGGAGAGTGGGCTGGGGGAAAGTTAGAGGGGATGAGAGGAGGGGATGGAACGAGAACTGGAATTGGTATGTAAAATAAAAATTTATAGTTTGTTTTCTTTTGTTTTTAAATAAATATAATCAAATAAAGAAAACACACATGCACACAAAAACAAAACCAATAAAAATAAAACAAATATCAAACACAAAAGACCTAGAACAATTTGTTTAAAAGTTACGTTGATACTTTAAGTAGCAAATACATGTCCCATATCTTATAAAACCCACATATTAAGCATTTGCACTATTTTTCTCCACGTTAGAAAACTGAAAGGCTAACACGTGACATTATTAATAAATACAGAAGTAAAGTAGACACAAATAATTTGTGTCCATGGTAACACAGAGCACACAGTTACTCTGTTTCTCAGAATGCATTACTTACTGGGTCTATAGCTCTGTCTCCAAACCTTCACTATGCTTGCCTCTTCTGGGCCTGCTCCATGCAGCAGGGACTCTCTAGCTCTGTTTTAAAAGAAGTATGCTTATCAAGCTTCTCCTCCACAGCATTAGTTTTTCTATTAGCGAAATTGAAATGTTACTTTTCTCAATGTGGTCTCTTTCCAATGCCCAACTTATAATCATTCTCATTTTTACAACAAAGATGGCTGGTTTCTTTCTTTTTTTTTTTTTTTTCGAGACAGGGTTTTTCTGTAGCTTTGGAGCCTGACCTAGAAATACCTCTTATAGACCAGGCTGTGGCTGGTTGCTCTTAAAATTATCTACTAAAATCTATTTCATTCAATATATTTTGATAATTTTATTTCTACTTCTCAACTCCACCCAGATCATCCCCTTCTACATACTTCATCTTCTTTCTCACTCTTTACCAACTTTTCCAAGGGGAAAAAAAAACCTATTATATAGCATAAAAAATCAAAACAGATGAGCCATCTGAAAAAAAAGAAAAAAATCAACAAGAAAAAAATAATTCAAACAGAACAATACACAAAAAATATGGAGTTTGTTCTCTGTTGTTCAGCTAGTCCTCTGGAATGTGATTGATGTATCCTTGCAACACTCTTTTGAAGAAAACTAATGTTCCCTTTCCTGATCGATATAAATTACTAGTAAAATTTTGTTAGAGGTAGAATATCGTGTCTACTTCTCTTTATCAGTGCTAAGAACCTGTTTGGCTAGAAATTTTACAGCTCTTCTGAATGCTACCAAGTCTCTGTGAGTTCATTTGGGAATCAGTGCTGCTGTATCTGGAATACAGTTTTCTTGGAGTCATCTATCACCTGTGGCTCTTACAATCTTTCTGCATCCTCTTCCACATATATTCTTGAGTCATCCTAAATGGATGACAACTCTCCATTTAGGACTGGGCACTTCAAAATCTCTCTCTCCTTCTCTCTCTCTCTCTCTCTCTCTCTCTCTCTCTCTCTCTCTCTCTCTCTATTGTTTAGTTATGAGTCTCTATGTTTAATTCACATCTACTACAGGAAGAAGCTTCTCTGATGAGGGCTGAACTGTGGTTTTATCTTGCTCCCAGACTAGTCTGATAACTTTCAGGACCTTTGATTCTAGTTTTTCTTTTCTTCCTACATAAAACATCAGGGCTTACTGGACATAGAGACTCTATATTGCATCTCTATTTCAGAAATAGAGCTGCAAGAGTCTGTTACAGATTCCTTTGGCCTTGGAAGGTTAAGTCAAGCTTGAGCATAGCATTATACTTTCCTAGCCCTAGAGTTAGTAAAGAATAAACTATGTTAAGAGCAAGGGAGGGAGGGAGGGAGGAAGGGAAAGAGATGGAGACAGATAGAGAGAGAGGGAGAGAAAGAGAGAGAGAGAGGGAGAGAGAGAGAGAGAGTCAGACAGAGACTAACAGTAAAATTCCTATTTCTCATGTTTCTTCCTCCCTCCAATATTGTAATTTCCCCACATCAATGGACATCATCTAATCCTTCATAAACAGTGTGCAAGGATCTAAAGTGGATATTTGCAACTCCCATTCTAGCCTACTGTAAGAATCTACAGAGCACTGCGATGCAAAGCCAAGCTGCTCTATTCTAAGTTTAGCTAGGGAAGCCTACAGGGTCCCCATCACATCGTAATGACTTTGCTCTGGTACTCCTACCTTTCATGTAAGTGTGTGAGTATTCATGAATGCTGGTGATGGTGGACATGACTTAATCCTTTCAAGATGATTGATTAAAAGGAAAATAGGATGACTGATGTTATAATGTCGAGCAGTATTTAAGACTTTACTCAAATCTTTCAGATATTTCTGATGGAAGATTAAAGTCTAGGCCTTATGACTTTGACGTGAGCTACTATTCAGAGTACAGCTTCTGATAGGCCATCCTCTCAAAATTTCACATAATAATTCAGTGGGAAATAAAAGGTTAGAAATGTGTTGTGTGGTAGAACAGCAGTCTTTCTTAAAGATGGTGTAACAAATGCTGAAAGTTACTATTTCTTATACAGTGAAGTCTTAAGGACTTCACCGGAGAAACTTTCATAAGTAATTTTGTTTAAGGAAATATTTTTTACTTTGCTTTATATTTTAATTACAAAATGAAAACATTAACAATAATGTTTCTAGCAGCATTTTACCACAGAAATATCAGCAGCAGGAGTAAGGAAAAGAAAATAAAAAACTTTCCTCATGTTCTATTAAGTTGCTTAAAAAATACATAATTTGTCAAAACGTCACCTTCTACTTACACTAAGTGTCTGTTCTCTTTCTATTGAGCAGAAGTCTTATCAGGACACCTTTACACAAGGATTGCAAAGCATACAATGACATTTGTGCCATAGTAAATGAAACGTTAGGTGATTGTATTGACCTTGATCTACATAAAAATATTAGAATGCTTAACATTTATTTTCAATCATATATCACTTTTTCCTGATTGAAACAGGTATCCTTTATGCAGCATAAACTCTTCCTAAAAACATGCTAAATTTATAGTATTTATTGGAAATTATGATTCAGCTAATAAATTTCTATTAAATGTTTCCTTTCTCTAATTACTTATGATTAGAGATATATGTTTGTATTGATATAATTTTTTCTCAACTAAATTTCTATATTTCCCATCTTTGTGCTTGATAGGTTCCTATGTATCTGATGATTTATCATGAAATATTTTTACTAAGTAAGTTTTCTTGTGAGTTATTGACTCCAAGTTCTTTGTAGACTTTTTGATGAATTTATTTTTTCTTTTATTTTTTATTATTAAAATTTTCCGCCTTCTCCCCACCTCCCATTTCCCTCCCCCTTCCTCCACTTCCCTCCCTTTCCCTCTCCAGTCCAAAGAGCAGTCAGGGTTCCCTGCCCTGTGGGAAGTCCAAGGTTCTCCCCCCTCCATCCAGGTCCAGGAAGGTGCGCATCTAAACAGACTAGGCTCCCTCAAAGCCAGTACATGCAGTAGGATCAAAACCCAGTGCCATTGTCCTTGGCTTCTCAGTCAGCCCTCATTTTCCGCCATGTTCAGAGTCCAATTTGATCTCATGCTTCTTCAGTTCCAGTAGAGCTGGCCTTGGTGAGCTCCCAATAGATCAGCTCCACTGTCTCAGTGGGTGGGCGCACCCCTAGCAGTCCTGACTTCCTTGCTTATGTTCTCCCTCCTTCAGCTCCTCATTTGGGCCTTGGGAGCTCAGTTCAGTGCTCCAATGTGGGTCTTTGTCTCTATCTCCATCCATCGTCAGATGAAGCTTCTATGGTGATATGCAAGATATTCATCAGTATGGCTACAGGATAGGGCCATTTCAGGCTCCCTCTCTTCAGCTGCCCAAGGAACTAGCTGGGGATATCTTCGTTGATACCTGGGAACCCCTCTAGAGTCAAGTCTCTTGCCAACCCTAAAAATGGCTCCCTTAATTAAGATATCTTCTTCCCTGCTCCCATTTTATGTGCATAGTATTCATAATGAGGTAGGTTCTATGTTTGCTTCCATACTGTGAACAATGTAATGAAAGAACAAACAAGTACATTAAGTCTCCACCATCAGAAGGGAAGGAAGAAAAGAGATGTGGTAGAAAAGCATCTTCACTTCTAGTTCATTTGCTGCCTCAGTGATCCAATGTACTTTCATTATCTGCTCTCTTCCTGAGTTTTCTGCAGATCGTTATATAAAATTTTAATATAATTTTGATTTTTTCCAGAGAAAAGAATAACATTACCTATATCTAAATTATTGTGTTTGTAACATCTCAAGTGTAAACAATGTACTTCTTTTTTTGTTTGTTTTCTTTATTATTTATTATGTATACAGTATTCTGCCTGCATGTACACCTGCAGGCCAGAAGAGGGCATCAGATCTCATTACAGATGGTTGTGAGCCACCATGCAATTGCTGGGAGTTGAACTCAGAACCTTCAGAAGAGAAGGCAGGGTTCTTAACCTCTGAGCCATCTCTCCAGCCCCAACAATGTACTTCTTGTATATGAAATATGTACTTCACATTGAGTGTAGCACAAAATGAAGCAACCTTTCTATTAGGTAAGCAATAATTCTACTAATTTAAGTTCTGTTATACAGAAAAAGCAATTACTCAGCACTAAAGTTGAGATATATGCCGTGCATCAGATTAAATTTTATGAAATGACACATCCACTGATAATCTGCTCTGCAAATCAATAGTCACAAATCCAATCTAAAGATATAACTTGCATTAGTACATCATGCAGAATTACTCTTATAACAAACCAATATAGTTCATATCCTCTTAACACCACAAAACACATAGTGCTTAGCCTGGACATCTGAGTGAAGACTCTGGCTAGTTGGATGCTCTGAACAGGCAATTACATTAGTGTTGCTTATTCACTGACACTCAGATAAGTGAAATTTACCCTTTTAGTCTCAAGATTCTTCTTCCTCCATTATCCTGCTGCTCATAACAACGTTGTAATACTAGTTTCAAAGACTTTCAATGTTGAGTCAAATATTATAATGTAAAATTTACTTAATTGACATTTTCTAAAAAAGGATTACATGAATTATAAATGCATGGTCTCATGCTTATTGATGTGATAAAACACTGTTGAAAAGCACTTCGGCTTACACTGCAATCACCTAGGGAAGTCAGTACAGGGACTTAAAGATTGGTGTTCTTGCTATCCCATGCAAAAATACCTTAAACCAGGAAACCTATCCATAGCTAAGAGACATCAGAACCATGGTGCTGCTTGGTGGCTCATTCATGTCCTCATGCTTATTTGATTTTCTCATGCAGCGTAGAACCATCTCCATGGCAAATGGTGTCATCAATAGTGGGCTGGACTCTCAGACCTCAATTAATAATTAAGAAGGCCAACCTGATCTAAGCAATACCTCTGTTGATTGATCTTTATAAGGTAGCTCTGGGCTGTGTTGAGTGGACAAGTAAAGCTAAGCAGGAGAATAGATATAGGAGTTATACTGACTTCTTTCTCTGTAGTCAGGAAACATGATTTGGCCATGGTTGACAGTTTCTATTTAGAGATAGAGACATCATATGATGTCTTTTTTTCTGTTATTCTGTTATTTATATTTTTCTTATGATTGTAGAGGTAACATACATTCAAAAATTATTCATAGCAAGCATACATGGAAGCATCACTCTAAAATTCATTATTTTACATATTAAAATTAATAATTAGGTAGATAAAGTTTTATAGATATCATATTAGGTATTAGAATAACATTTTTAATTTATAGGGTAAGTAATTATCTCTACTTTACAATATATCAAAAATTAACTTCTTTACAGAAATATACTAATGCATATGTGAGTTGCACAAATGTTCTGAAACAAGGAAAACACACACATAATAAGAATTTCCCTGATTTAGTCCTTCTCTGAGTGCCTTTCAGGCTTTTTATTATTGCTCCCCATTTTAATAGAATATTTTACTCATACGTGAACCTCATATGTTACACACAGTGTATTTGATAATATTCACCCCACTTTCTGCCTTCAGCTCCTTCAGAGTCCTCACTATATTTCATTTTTCACATCTGAGGATAATATTGTTTACACGGGAGAAATGAGCTTTTCCTGCACTCCTGCCCAGACCACCGAAGAAGCAGAATGCGAGCTGCCCCTCTGAGAAAGGTACCGAGCTATCTGGCTAACATAGATAAGAACAATGGGTTAATATAAGCTACAAGAGCTAATAAGTAACCTGAGCTAATGGGCCAATCAGGTTATAATCTTATGGTTACCTCTGTGCGATTTTCTTTAGGGCTTGCTGGCTGTGGGGAACTGGGCAGGACAGAAACCCCAACAAGCCGGCCCCTTCATGTTACAGCATATAATGTTTTTTTTTTATTATTTTTACAACTTTAACTTTCCTTTAAGTAGATTAGTCTATTTCCCGTAAAATTTATATGAAATTTTCATGTTGGTAGAAATTCTCATGTGTATTAACTTTAATCAGTGAATCTTAGAAAACAATAAAAATAAAGACTTATACACTGAATAATTACTTTAAATTCAATAAAGCATATGAACCTTTTATTTTAGTGATTTTTACATATCATATAAATACATTGAATTATTAATAAGAGATAAATCTTCAATCTATTAGGAGCACTTTTGTTAGCTCACAAAACTGAGTAAAATGCCCAAATTATTTTACTTTCAAAGGCAGTACAGAAATTTGGTGAAAATCAAAATATTAATATACTGGAAATATTTTTAAAATTTACAATAGCAGTGCAATTGTACCAGGCTTTAACTAAAATGTTACTCTTTTAAAATACATTTTTGTAGCAATACAGTTACTGTGAGAATCTATTTTTAAAAGTTTCTCTTCTTGAGAAATAAATGTACTTGAAACCTATTTCTTGCAGTGCCTTTATCAGGATAATATTCCAGGAGATGATAAAATGTCCAATGTGTCTGAGCTCATAAATTCCCTGGTACTTCACTGTCATTCACCTTTTCTCTCTTCTCTCTTCTTAAAATACTTGTGTGAGTCATTGCACTAAATCCAAAAGACTCTACCAGGACTACTCCCTTTTTAGTTTCTGAGATACAAAATTATAAAAACACTTGTAACTTATTATTTCCTGGTGCACTAAAAGGGGACAAGAATCATACCGTATGAAGTTAGATTTCAGAAAAGATAATAAATTTGAAAGGAAAAGCAAAATTGAATGACCACAGCCCTTGCTAATATAGTACATTTTGTATTTCAAAATGTCACAAATTATGCTCTATTTGTTCAGTGATATTCAAAAAGACATAGAAAGAATAATTTATCCTTTATTCATATATTTTAAATCTTACAGACCATCACTTTTATTATCACTGAAATGAACTAATTTTCAACACCATTCAGCAAAAGAATTCTTCCTTTGTGGAACCAAATATGTCAGAATAGCTGCTGTAGGAAGACTTTAGTGTTTGGATGGAACACATCTGAATGCTTCAGAAGATATTCAGCAGCAGCAACTGTTTAAAGCCCACACTGTGCCCAGTTTTTCTTAAGTTGGCATGTGCTGTCCATTTTCAAAGCCTATCATTCTATTTCCATTGCTGAGATAAAACACTCTTTCCAAAAACAATTTAGGAAAGGAAAAGATTTATTTCAGCTTACAGACTATAGTCCGCCATTGAGGGAAGGCAGGGCAAGAACTTGCAGCCAGACCTACTTGCTGTTTCTTCCACACGTATTACCTCTGGCCAACAAGCTCACTCTAGGGATTACAGCAGAAATCATGACTTCATGGTGCTTTCGATCTTTCCGGCTCAGGCCTTGATACCATTTTGTAAACCTCAGGTCCACGTTTTCAGGGGATGGAGCCAGCCACACTAGGATGATACATTATACATCAATTAGAAATCAAAGTCGTTCTCACCTAACGAGACGGCCTTCTCAGATAACTTTAGGCTTCATCTAAAGTTAAAGCTAACCAGAATGTGTATTGTATTTAGAACAGACTGTTGTTTGTGAGTATAGTTACAAGTGTGTATTTGTTGATACTCATTTGCTTTTCCAAAACAGCAAGATCCAGCTGGAGAGTTCTGCATGTGCATTCAGGGAAACTTGTTTGAGAGAACTTGTTCATCAGAGCTTTTCCTAAGAATCAAAAGTTCAAACCATCTTCAATTATTCCCTCCCTCATGTAGACCATCTGCATATTTAGAAATTAACTTTGCAAATTAAGCTTTCTGAGAGCAAATTCTGCTTACCTCACTGAATATCTCCCACTGAAAATGAACTCTTAGCAATTTCTTTGTAGAATTGACTTGGTGGGTCTTTAGCAATCAACCTGTTGATGGCTAATGTTGATGACTTAAAAACACTTTAAGCTATATACACAGACTATATAAATATATGACTTTATGGGTACCTGCTTTATAAATGAGCAATATATCTTTACATATGTTTAATCTCCAGAGTGTTCAGAGCTAGACATTACAGTAAGGTAAAAATTCTGAACCTGGCTTTGAGGCACTCTTCATACAAGGAGCTTTGTTCAAAGTTACAAAGTGACTTCTTCAGGAAGACAGCTGTGCTGTGCTTCCTCAATGTGCCAAGGATGACATTAAAAACTAGACACCCAAGAGTTATCTGGAGAAGGAACAATGCCACTCTATCTTCTCACCATTCTGGGGCTAGAAGACCATGAGCTGGCCTGGTCTCAGAGGTTTTCATTCCTGCTTTAGAAGAATACCATACCTTACCCTCACAGAGCTCAGCTCAGAACAGGAACTGAAAGCAATTATTGCAATGCATTGACAAGACTCTAAGGCCAGGGTAAAGACAAATAACTCTGCAGAAAAATGCTTAAAATTGACCATGAGAAATGAGAGGACAGTGCGTGTCCTTCACCTACACCATCTCCTTAAAACACCTTTCCTTAAATGAAGAAATGAATCTCAGTATGTGGCTTTATAAAGTAACTCAACTTTTCTTTTTCTAAACAATGAGAAAATGAAGAAATGGCATCTCAATGAGGAGCAAAGATGTGGTTCCAAAATTACACCCTGTCAGCTGAACACACAGGTGTTTCTGGTTTTGATGTCATTAAGAAAAGCAGTTGAAACTTGAATTCACTTGAGTTTGGCACAAGATTTGTATTTGAGCCTGTTTTCTGAAATCTAATTCAGAGTAGAGGTGTAGTTCTCTGTGTTCTGGAGGCTGTGAAGCCCAAGGACATCAAAAAAGCAAGAGCATCACATCATTGATCAGGCTGTCATGGCCGAAGAATTTTGAAATGAGGAGAGGAACCAAAGGCTGGACTAATTTCATATTGACAACCCCTTATAAAAATGAACCAACTGCAGTGAAAATTAATCCTCTTCTGGAAATGAAAAGTCATGTGTCCTTTATAAAAATATAATTTATCATTGAAGGCCCTGCCTTTGAGCAACACTGTAATGGAAAGCAAATTTCAAACAGTTTCAGGAGACAAAGAAGATTCAATCCATAGCATTGGTGATGAACTGAGATCTCAGAACATCTTGGTATGATGATTGGCCTGCAGAAGATATTTGAGTGAGAAATGATGACCTTCCTCTACGACTGAAGACTTTATTCCTTGTTTTGGGTTATCCAGCATGTAGCAATTTGCCCATTGGGTGAAATACAAGGGAAGTTGTAAAACAGGGATTACAATAATAATGGTGGTTGTCCATCTTGTTAATGCACTGCACTATGAGAATGGCATTTCAGTTCCTCAGGGGTAAGAGGGAGCCCAGCAGCTACTTATAAAATAAAAGCCACAGTGCAAAATCAATCATTAAGTGGACGTGAGCAATGATATTTCTAAAAATGTCTGTTAGCTCCGCAATATCACATTTAAATAGACCGTGTTTACTTTATGCAAATTTTTACTGAATCTCTTATAAAAAAACACACACTTTCCTACCCATTAAGAGGGAGTGTGTGACTTTCCACAGAGCTTTCACTCAATCATGCCATATCTTTACAAAATCTTTACAAAGATCTTTACGATCTTTAAGTTCAGATGGTGTTAACTTCTTTTTTTTCTTTTTATTTATTTATTTATTTATTTATTTATTAAAGATTTCTGCCTTCTCCCCGCCACCACCTCCCATTTCCCTCCCCCTCCCCCATCAAGTCCCCCTCCCTCATCATCCCTAAGAGTAATCCGGGTTGTTGCCCTGTGGGAAGTCCAAGGACCACCCAGCTCCATCCAGGTCTAGTAAGGTGAGCATCCAAACTGCCTAGGCTCCCACAAAGCCAGTACATGCAGTAGGATCAAAAACCCATAACTGGTGTTAACTTCTTAACATTTAAAAAAAAAAAAAACATGAGCTCAAGGGCAAGAAAAGACTTCTTGTGTTTATGAATCTCAGCATAGGGGTTACAAGTTGTTATTTCTGGGAACTCAACTTGACATTTTTAAATGTAACTTATATTTTCCAAGTTACTACAAGCTACCATGTCAAATAAAAATGTATAATATGGGCATTTCCAAATAATGAAATTATGACTGGAAGATTTTTTTCCTATTTTAGCATAGGGAAAATAAACTGGCTCTCCGATATAAATAATGTATAACATTTGATTTAAAATGATGCAAATATCTAAGGTGTTTAATTATTGGGTTGGTATTTGTTTATTTCATTATGCAAAATAAATTTTCTCCTCTTTCTTGCTATATATCAAATAATTTAATGTGTGTGTGTATAAGCTTGGACAAACATACATACTCATAAAGTTAAGAAAATAAATGTTTTTACTCAGACATGGAGGAGAATGACTTTAATCACAAATTTTTGAAGGTAAAAGCAAGCAGGTTTCTGTGAGTTTTAAGCCAACCTTACAGATTTAGTGAGATTCAGGCAATCTACAGATACACAGTGACCTTATTTCAAAAAGAGGAGGGAATAAATGAATTTTTAAAAAAATCAAAACAATCATTAACTTACCTTTGAAGCAAATCATGTTAAGACCTGAAGACTGGATTATTAGGGATCTACATCTTAGAGAAAGAGGAGAGAAAGTGTTGGTGCTCCACCTCAAGTAGAATACTGGAGTTTTCCTCATGTTTTACTCAAAAGAGAGGTGACTGGGTTTGTGTTTGTGTGTGTGTATGTGTCTGTGTGTGACTGTGTGTGTGGGAGTCTGTGTGTGTGTTTGTGCGTGTCTCTGTGTGTGTGTCTTTGTGTGTGTGTCATTGTGTGTGTATGTCTCTGTGAGTGTCTGTGTGCAACTGTGTGTCTCTGTATGTGTGCCTGTGTGTGTGAGTCTGTGTGTGTGTCTGTTTGTGTCTCTGTGTGTCTGTGTTTGTGTGTCTCTCTGTGTGTGTCTGTGTGTTTGTCTACGTGTATGAACGTCTCTGTGAGTGTCTGTGTACGTCTGTGTGTCTCCGTATGTGTGCCTGTGTGTGTGTGTCTGTGTGTGTGTCTATATGTGTGTGCATGTGTTTGTGTGTGTGTGTGTAGAAAGAGAGAGAGAGAGATCTTTTCCACTTGGGAAATTTTCAAGAACATTAATGAAGCATAAACATAAAGCCCCAGAAATAATCTGAACTGTATTTTTCTGGCTGTACAAAACATATGTCTTTAAATTATCTTATATCCATTTCATATATCCCTAAAGAACATACCCAAGTAACTAGTTTATGCTTTATAGAAATGTGATAATAACAGTAAAAATATCATAAACCAGACAGAGAACCAAACAAAGGCAAGTGTATGGTTTTCATGTATCTAGACTAGGCTTCTCTGTCATGAGAAAGGAATGTAGACTTTGTGAATTTTCCATCCCATCCTCACACATCTAATTGTCTTTGCCTGTTCAGTGAAGCCTTCCTTGCCTTTGCTCACAGTAGTATATCTTTGATCTTAAACCAGAAACATTTTTTCCTAAAATTGTTACTATTATCATTGTACATGTTTGTGTGGAATTATTTGATTACTATCTTACCGCCCCTCTTATCTTAGGCCACTAAAGGCAGAATCCCCATGTTTATGCCTCTCTGCTCATAACACCTAGGCCTGGATGTTCGTTTTATGAGTCTGCTAACACTATTATTTGCAGCAGAGCCCTCAGGGATGACAGGAAAAGTCAGGAAATAGAATGCCAAGCTGCTTAACATCATCACAGTGGTACTTGCCGAAAAGTAGCCCAGTTATGAAGCACAGCAAGAAGGGGGAAGACTGTTTTGTTTCTTTCTTAATGCCATGATAAAAGATACCAAGTTGCAGGGGCAAGCACAGGTTAGAGAAATGGAAGGAAATTGGTCTAAACAGTAATGTGAAAGGGAAAACAGAATAATAACACACCAGTCAGTATTTACTTTGCATATACAGTACTGTACAGAAGAGCTCCTGGTTACCATATATTCTATTGGTCCACTTTTTGATTTGTTTTATTTTTGTTTTCTACATATTTATTGACCTATACATTTTTTCTGCTCCCCTTCCTCCCCACCCCTCCCTTTCTACACTCCCCCAAGGTCCCCATGCTCCCAATTTACTCAGGAGATCTTGTTTTTTCCTACTTTTCATGTAGATTAGATCCAAATATGTATCTCTTAGGATCCACTTTTATGCCTGCACTAAATTCAACACTGTTTTTTAAAAAAAGATGTAACTTTCAGTATCATAAATTTTATAGATGAATTCATGCTATTTCTAAATTCATTATTTTGTAATGCAGAAATAGAGTTTTGAGAGCATCAATCTTACACTTAACATCAAGAATTTTCTAAAGAACTTTGAAAAGGTATAAAATTGGACATATCGCCTCAGCAATCACTTCTACAGATATATTTAAATTTGTTGCAATGCATTATTCACTTATATATGGCTGAAATTCTTGTTCTAGCAATTTTTATAGTTTTGTACCTATGTTTTGATTTGGCATGGGTCTATAACTTTCCTTTGTTGTGATAGTTTTCTCTGGTTTGCACTTTAAAATAAATACAGTCTCAAAAATAATTTGGAAATTATTCACACCTGTATACTTAGGAATTTGTATAACATTTTTTTTTTCAAAATTGGTTAACTTGGCAAGTTTATCTGGTCCTGGAAATTTTTTTCATGAAAAATTTACTTATTTATATTGTTTAGAAGATAGACAGATAGTTTAAAGATAGGCAAACAGTAATGATTAAGAAGGGACAAGTGAGTTGGGAAGACAGATAGATATGGGTAGCTTGCTTGGACTATCAATTTCTTCTTGAAGGATTTTCATTATTTTTTTCTACTGAGTTTGAATGAGAATTTTAAACCAAGAAGTTTTCCTTTACCACTGAGTACAAATTACTGAGTACTGAGGACATTTTCAGTTTATACATCAATAAGTAATAAGATCTATACAGTGTGCAGGTATAGGGTAAGTAAGATCCTTGGAGTTTAGATTTTTTGAAATTTTAGTGTCAACCCAGGCTTGTTAAATTTGCCTGGCACACTCTGCCTCTGTCTCTCTGTCTCCCTCCACAGTGTGTGTGTGTGTGTGTGTGTGTGTACTTGTGTCAGTAACCGCAGAAAAATGTTTTAGACCCCATGTAGTTAGAGTTTTATGTGGTTGCAGACTCCACATGAGTGTTCTAGGAACCAGAACCTGGTTATGTGCAAAAGGAGCAAGTACTGTTTACCATTGAAACATCTTTATAGCTCCTCATTCTTGCTCATGCATAAAGGTTAGATATACAACAATATCATTTTTAAAATGTAGAGTAGAAAATATGGATTGTTGGAGATTGTAGACCATAGAGTGAATCAGAGCGCTTTGTCTCCAGGGTGTTTATAAACTAACACAAGCTGCTGCCATCAGCTGACACAATTCTGTTAAAAGCCAGTTTGGATTCTACCACCAACACTGCCTGCATTTCCTGTCACTGTCCGTTCCTCACAGTAAAACTTTTTATTAATATTTGAATTACAAAATAAACGTAATAGGAAATTGTAATGAATCTTTATTAGTATTTTAATAAACAAAGTTTGCCTAAAGATCAGAATGCAAAGCTAAACAACTAGAGGCCAGGGAGTTGTGGCACACACCATTAATCCCAAGACTCGGGAGACAGATCTCTATGAGTTCAATGCCACTCTGGGCTACACAAGATTGAATCTGTCTAAAAGAGAAACAGTTCACACAAAGGTGATCCCAGAGTTTGGGATTACATGCCATTAATCTCAGCACTTTTGAGGTAGAGACAGAAGCATTATAGTTATGTGAAGAAAGGAAAATAAAAGGAAAGGGACAGGAACTCATTGAAGTGTGGAATCTGAGGATTAGTGGAGACAGGATCTCATCCTTTCAGTCTGAAGATTTGGTTAAAGTAAAAGGTCTCTCTACACTGGGTGGTGGTGGCACACACCTTTAATTCCAGCACTTGGGATGCAGAGGCAGGCAGATCTCTGTGAGTTTGGGACCAACCTGATCCAAAAGAGTTAGTTCCAGGACAGGCTCAAAAGCTACAGAAAAACTCTGTCTCAAAAAGCAATACAGAAAAAAACAAAAACAAAAAAAAAAGGTCTCTCTGGTGGTTGACTACTTTGCTTTGATCTTCTGCTTGAACCCAAATATATATCTTTGGGCTTTTATTATTCATTCCACGGGAAATGGAACTATTTGGTTAATAAAATTTTCCTCTGAAGCTCAGAAAGCAGCTTGATGGAACAACCCTGGTACTGCATAAATGAAACACTGGTTACGAATTCCTTTGTACAAAGAAATGACCAGCGTGATGACTTTACTGCTGTCAAGTCAGCTAGAGACACAGAGAGCAAGGAAATGAAACTGAGGTGATCCCTGTTATCTCAGGTCGAGCAGAGGATTTTCATCTGCTCTCCTTGTTTTCTTATTGGTGGAAATGAGCTCGATCTCCACCTGTACTGAATGAGACAGAAAATATGGGCACACAAGAAGTTCATCATTTTCGTTTTACATACTCATCTAGTGGATATAAATGGAATACTCAGGTCTTTACTGGGGATTAATAATGGATAAAAAATTCACTGCTCCCTTACTGCTTAGACAAGATTAGAACAATAAATCTAAAGTATATCTGAGTAACTATCGATGGTGTTGACGGAATGTGTGGAGTGTGGCATTTGAAGTAGACAGTGTTGGAGAACACATCCTAACTGCAGCAACAGATCAGCTCTCTCTGGTGACTTACTTGGCTGAGGAATGAAGCAAACAGACAAGTAGGAAGCATAGTTCACAGCCCATTGACCATAGAGTTATTGGTCATCAAATATAGCTGTTCAGGAATTTTCTTGTCTTGAAAGCTTGGCTGGTTTGACTCAAGAAATCTGGTTCTTGGTAACTATCTTTTGTAGAACTGAGAAATCAACCATAAATCATTCTAATTTATAACTAGTAATAGATTATATTTCTACTAATATACAACCATGCACTTTTAGAATGCTCTTGTGGTTATTAATATAAGAAAACATGAGAAGGCACAGATTATTCCCATGAAATACTCAGAAATTCAGTTTGTATACTTAAGGTACCATAAATGAATCTTAATATTACTAAAGACAATGAAAGCCACAAGTGATCTTGAGTGGCTACCATGCAAGGCCTTTATTTCTGCTGCCTATCGCATGTTCAAAATGCAACTGCAAGCTTGTGTTGTTGACCAGTTTTAGTAATGATAACAGGCTGAGGATGGTCAAGCTTACAAGTTTATACTAGAGGACTAAACATAGTATGCAAAGTTTAACTGTAAATTTGGTATTCCTGTTGCTGTACACCTTTACGAGATGGATAAAAGTGTTTTATCACAGTTTGATGGGAATTAAGTGTCTACCTGTGGAGATGCTTTTGTCCAGATCCTGTAAGTAAAAATCAGTATGATCACAAACAGTTCTGTAAAACTTTATAATAATAGAACTCCAGTCAAGCAGAGAAAATACTGCCTCTTAAAATGGAATATCCCATTGTAACAGATCTATGACATTTTTCAATTTAAAGAATGTTTTAAAGATTCTCTTGAACTTCTGAGAAAATCCTTATAAAGTTACTGCAGGTTTGAAGTGGTAGGACCAAGGTATTTATACATATAATAAAATAACTTGCTAAAATATTTAGTATTATGTAGAATGAGGAGCAATGGGTTGCATTCCTGCCCAGCTGCTGGCCACCTGGCTAGCTTATGCCCCGAAATAATTGCACGGAAACTGTATTCTTTTGAACACTGCCTGGCCCATTAGTTCTAGCCTCTTATTGGTTCTCACATCTTGATTAACCCATTTTTAATAATCTGTGTAGCCCCACGAGGTATGGCTTACCAGGAAAGCTCTTAACCTGCGTCTGTGTCGAGTGGGAGAATCATGGCAACTGAATGACTCAGCTTCTTTCTCCCAGCATTCTGTCTGTCTACTCTGCCTACCTAATTTTCTGTCCTATTAAAGGCTAAGGCAGTTTCTTTATTAACCAATAGACATATGACCCTCCTCCATCAGTATGAGATTTACATGTGGGTGCTGCAGATTTGTGTTTCCTCTATTGTTAATAAAGAATATTATATCTTAATGATTATTCACATGAGACAACCTTTCATAGTATGAACTTTCCGCATTTTACACAAAAAAAATAGTTTGGAATTTAATGTAACAACACACATCTATAATCTTAGCATTTAAATGTTAAGTCAAGAAAATTTCTCTGAATCCAAGGCCATCCTGTGTTACCCAGTAATAACCTACATCATTGCATTGCTAGGTACATATCTTTAAATAAATCAATCAGAATATTCTAGATTTTAGAGCATTTCAGATTTTTGTATTTTCACTTTAGCATTGATCAGCTTGCATGCTAGTTTTGAGTTCCAAAGAGCATGAAGACACATGAGAGTAAAGCAGAAACCAGAAGATAAGATGCACAATGCTGTATTAGAAACCAAACCAGACATTATAGAGTTTCCCTTTAATGAAACATCACATAAAGAGAGTTAGGTCATACATGTAGAAAAAGATCCACATGCTTCAAAACTCATTGTTTAATTGATAACATAGGTTTAGTACTTTCAAATAAGACTATTTGACCTCTGCTGAGTGGCTTTCACCTTTGATACAATGAAAAAGGTTCCTGCTTCCGGGTTAAACAATCACCCAAAGGATAATGAAGAGAAGCAAATAATGACTGGTAGGGTAGCGAAGAAACACAAAGCATCTCTGGTTACTAACAGACGGAAGAAAATGTCATACGTGATGTACCATGTGAGGTTCTCAACATGTCTGACCTGTGATTTAAAAATATCAGAATTGTTAGGAAAGACAGCAATGCATCGATGAAGAGTACACACTGTATGTTTAAGGGAGGTTGACCACAAATCTTTATTCCTTTGAGGCTGAGTCTTTTTAACATTTTATTCAATATGTATAAAAATAAACAAACACCATTGCACCTTTATAAAGAAAATATCCAGAATTTTCCTGAAGCAAATGATGACAATAACAGGTACTTGACAGTCATTATTCTCTATGTCTGCCTTCTTTTCTCTCTGCATGGCTGTCTTCAACAATATTTTTAAAAAAGAATTATAGCACAAAAGGAAATTTTCAAATATAAAGAATGAGATACTCCCTGGGCTCCCTGCAGGGGCTCTACACCCCACATACTGCCTCTCTCTTCTTGTCCCACCCAGCTTGCATCCAGAACCCTTCTCCCTTCTGCCCCCTTTCCTCTTTGGGCACATAACACCATCCAGCTCAGTCTGTCTGGTGCTGGGGGCAAATCCTCAGGGCAAGTAGGCAGGCGAGACTTCCTTTGTTTCACTGGCCAGCCTGCACCAAGCAAGGTAGGGGCTTTGTTTACGAACTACCGAACCTGCACAGAGATCTGATCTCGGCACCAGGAGAGACAGCAGTGGGGTGAGTTTGTGAACAGCGGTGGAAGCAGCCCTGGACAGGGAACTCTGAAGTTCCTCATCCCCCACCCTATACTCCCTGGGCTCCCTGCAGGGGCTCTACACCCCACATACTGCCTCTCTCTTCTTGTCCCACTCAGCTTGCATCCAGAACCCTTCTTCCTTCTGCCCCCTTTTCTCTTTGGGCACATAAAACCATCCAGCTCAGTCTGTCTGGCGCTGGGGACAAATCCTCAGGGCAAGTAGGCAGAGGAGACTTCCTTTGTTTCACTGGTCTGCCTGCACCAAGCAAGGTACGGGCTTTGTTTACGAACTACCCAACCTGCAGGGAGATTTGATCTTGGCACCAGGAGAGCCATCAGTGGGAGAGCTAATCTGGGTACCAGGAGAGCCGTCTTTGGGCACGGAGATCTGATATTGGTACCAGGAGAGACATCACTGGAGCACCAGGAGAGCTATCACTGCAGAGTGCCATCACTGGGAAGGTACATCAGTAGGCAAGGAGACCTGATCCGGTAAAAGAAGATCCATAGGGGAGCATTCGGAGAAAGAGATGGGCAGGCGCCAATGCAAGAATTCACCCAACAATCTGAAAAACTATATGAAACCACCAGAACCCAGTGACCTCACAACAGGAGGACATGAACACCTTAATCATGAAGAAGTAGATAAAATTGACTTTATGAAAGTGATTGACGCCCTTAAACAGCATGTAAAAAATGCCCTTATAGAAATGGATGAGAAGTATAACAGAAAGTTTGAAGAATTGAGTAAATCAGTGAATGATACCCTAGGAAACCAAGGAAAAACAATCAAACAGATAATGGAAACAGTTCAAGACTTAAAAACTGAAATGGAGGCAAAGAAGAAAACACAAACAGAAGGCCAGCTGGACAGGGAAAATCTAGGTAAACAAATAGAGACTACAGAAGCAAGCATAACCAACAGAATACAAGAGATAGAAGAAAGAATCTCAGATTCTGAAGATACCATAGAGAAAATAAACACGCTGATCAAAGAAAACAGCAAGGCCAACAAATTCTCATCACAAAACTTTCAGGAAATATGGGACACAATAAAAAGACCAAACCTAAGAATGATAGGAATAGAAGAAGGAGAAGAAGCGCATCTCAACGGTCCAGAAAATATATTTAATAAAATTATAGAAGAAAACTTTCCCAACCTAAAGAAAGATATACTTATGAAGGTTCAAGAAGCATACAGAACACCGAATAGGCTGGATCAAAAAAAAAAAAATCCTCTCGCCATATAATAATCAAAACACAAAGCATACAGAATAAAGAAAGAATACTAAGAGAGCAAAGGAAAAAGGCCAAGTTACTTATAAAGGTAAACCTATCAGACTTACACCTGACTTCTCTATGGAAACCATGAAAGCCAGAAGGTCCTGGATAGATGTACTGCAGAAACTAAGAGACCATGGATGCAAGCCCAGACTACTATACCCAGCCAAGCTTTCGTTCAGTATAAATGGAGAAAACAAAATTTTCCAGGATAAAAACAAATTTAAACAATACGTAGCCACAAATCCAGCCTTACAGAAAGTAATAGAAGGAAAATCACTAATCAAGGAGTCCAACAATGACCACAATAACTCAGACATCTAGAGACCCTTTCCAGCACATCTCAAAGTAGGGAAACACACAAAATCTACTACTAAAAAAGTGACCGGAGTTAACAACCACTGGTCATTAATATCACTTAATGTCAATGGACTCTACTCACCTATAAAAAGGCACAGACTAAGAGATTGGATATGAAAACAGGATCCAACATTCTGCTGTTTACAAGAAACACACTTCAACCACAAAGACAGGCACCTACTCAGAGTAAAGGGTTGGGATAAGGCTTATCAAGTAAATGGACCTAAGAAACAAGCAGGTGTGGCCATACTAATTTCTAACAAAGTTGACTTCAAACTTAAATCAATCAGAAGAGATGGAGAGTGACATTTTCTACTCACAACAGGAACAATTCATCAGGATGAAGTCTCAATCCTGAATATCTATGCCCCTAATATAAAAACACCCACGTACGTAAAAGAAACACTGTTAAAACTCAAGGCAGCCATCAAACCGCACACATTAATAGTAGGAGACTTTAATACTCCTCTCTCACCAATGGACAGGTCAATTAGACAGAAACCTAACAGAGAAATCAGAGAATTAATGGAGGTAATGAATCAAATGGACCTAACAGACATCTATAGAATATTCCACCCAAATAGGAAAGAATATACCTTCTTCTCTGCAGCTCATGGAACCTTCTCAAAAATCGACCACATACTTGGTAACAAAACAAACATCCAGAGTTACAAAAAAATCTGTAACCACCTGAATCTTATCAGATCACCATGGATTAAAGCTAGAATTCAGCAACAGTGCTACCCCCAGAAAGCCTACAAACTCATGGAAACTGAACAGTCAACTACTGAACCATACCTGGATTAAGGAAGAAATAAAGAAAGAAATTAAAGTCTTCCTTGAATTCAATGAAAATAAAGAAACAACATACTCAAACCTATGGGACACTATGAAAGCAGTCCTGAGAGGAAAGTTCATAGCACTAACTGCCCACTTAAAGAAAACAGAGAAAGCACACATTGGAGACTTAACAGCACACCTGAAAGCTCTAGAAAAAAAAAAGAAGCAGACTCACCTAGAAGGGGTAGAAGACTGAAAATAATCGAACTGAGGGCTGAAATCAACAAAATAGAAACACAGAAAACAATTGAAAGAATCAATAAATCAAAAAGCTGGTTCCTGGAGAAAATCAACAAGATTGATAAACCCCTATCCAAACTAATCAAACGGCAGAGAGAGAATTTGCAAATTAATAAGATCAGAAATGAAAAGGGGGACATAACCACAGACACAGAGGAAATTCAGACAATCATTAGATCTTACTACAAAAGCCTGTATGCCACAAAACTGGAAAATGTAAAAGAAATGGACACTTTTTTAGATAAATACCATATACCAAAGTTAAACCAGGACCAGGTGAACAACCTAAATAGACCTGTTAGTCGTGAAGAATTAGAAGCTGTTATCAAAAACCTCCCTTCCAAAAAAAGTCCAGGACCAGATGGTTTCAATGCGGATTTCTACCAGAACTTCCAAGAAGACCTAATACCTATACTCCTTAATGTATTTCACAATATAGAAACAGAAGAGTCATTGCCAAATTCCTTTTATGAAGCTACAGTAACTCTGATACCAAAACCACACAAAGACCCAACCAAGAAAGAGAATTACAGGCCAATCTCACTCATGAACATCGACGCAAAACTCCTCAACAAAATTCTGGCAAACTGAATCCAAGAACACATTAGAAAAATTATCCATTATGATAAAGTAGGCTTCATCCCAGAGATGCAGGGCTGGTTTAACATACACAAATCTATCAATGTAATCCATCATATAAATAAACTGAAAGAAAAAACCATATGATCGTTTCTATAGATGCTGAAAAAGCATTAGACAAAATTCAACATCCCTTTATGATAAAAGTCTTGGAGAGATTAGGGATACAAGGGTCATAACTAAATTTAATTAAAGCTATGTACAGCAAGCCGACAGCTAATATCAAATTAAATGGAGAGAAACTTAAAGCCATCCCACTAAAATCAGGAACACGCCAAGGCTGTCCACTCTCTCCATACCTCTTCAATATACTTTTCGAAGTTTTAGCAATAGCAATAAGACAACATAAGGGGATCAAGGGGATTCGAATTGGAAAGGAAGAAGTTAAACTTGCATTATTTGCAGATGATATGATAGTGTACATGAGCGACCCCAAAAACTCCACCAAAGAACTCCTACAGCTGATAAACGCCTTTAGTAATGTGGCAGGATACAAGATCAACTCCAAAAAATCAGTCGCCCTCTTATACACAAAGGATATGGAAGCAGAGAGGGAAATAAGAGAATCATCACCTTTCACGATAGCCACAAAAAGCATAAAATATCTTGGGGTAACTCTAACCTAGGAAGTGAAAGATCTATTTGACAAGAACTTGAAGGCATTGAAGAAAGAAATTGAAGAGGATACCAGAAAATGGAAGGATCTCCCTTGCTCTTGGATTGGGATGATCAACATAGTAAAAATGGCAATTCTACCAAAGGCAATTTATAGATTCAATGCAATCCCCATTAAAATCCCATCAAAATTCTTCACAGATCTTGAAAGGACAATAATGAACTTTATATGGAGAAACAAAAAACCCAGGATAGCGAAAACAATCTTATACAATAAAGGAACTTCTGGAGGCATTACCATCCCTGACTTCAAACTCTATTACAGGGCTACAGTCATGAAAACAGCGTGGTACTGGCATAAAAACAGAGAAGTCGACCAATGGAATCGTATAGAAGACCCAGATTTTAACCCACAAACCTATGAACAACTGATTTTCAATAAAGGACCTAAAAGTATACAATGGAAGAAAGAAAGCATCTTCAACAAATGGTGCTGGCACAATTGGATGTCAACCTGTAGAAGAATGAAAATAGACCCATATCTATCACCATGCACAAAACTCAAGTCCAAATGGATCAAAGACCTCAATATCAATCTGAACACACTGAACCTGATAGAAGAGAAAATGGGAAGTACCCTACAACATATGGGCACAGGAGATCGCTTCCTATGTATAACCCCAGCAGCACAGACATTAAGGGCAACATTGAATAAATGGGACCTTCTGAAACTGAGAAGCTTCTGTAAAGCAAAAGACACTGTCATTAAGACAAAAAGGCAGCCTACTTACTGGGAGAAGATCTTCACCAACGCCACAAAAGACAAAGGTCTGATCTCCAAAATATATAAAGAACTCAAGAAACTAGACTTTAAAAGGATAATTAACCCAATTCAAAAATGGGGCAATGAACTGAACAGAGAATTCTCAACAGAAGAAATTAAAATGGCCAAAAGATACTTAAGGTCATGCTCAACCTCCTTAGCGATCAGAGAAATGCAAATCAAAACAACTTTGAGATATCATCTTACACCTGTCAGAATGGCTAAAATCAAAAACACCAAGGATAACCTTGCTGGAGAGGTTGTGGAGAAAGGGGTACCCTCATCCATTGCTGGTGGGACTGCAAACTTGTGCAACCACTTTGGAAATCAGTGTGGCGGTTTCTCAGAAAAATTGGGTTCAACCTACCCCTGGACCCAGCAATAGCACTCTTGGGAATATACCCAAGAGATGCCTTATCATATGACAAATCATTTGTCCAACTATGTTCATAGCAGCATTATTTGTAATAGCCAGAACCTGGAAGCAACCTAGATGCCCTTCAATGGAAGAATGGATGAAGAAAGTGTGGAATATATACACATTAGAGTACTACTCTGTGGTAAAAAACAATGACTTCTCGAATTTTGCATGCAAATGGATGGAAAGAGAAAATACGATCCTGAGTGAGGTAACCCAGACCCAAAAAGAAGATCATGGGATGTACTCACTCATAATTGGTTTCTAGCCATGGATAGGGGCCACTGAGTCTATAATTTGTGATCCTAAAGAAGCTAAACAAGAGGGTAAACCCAAGGAAAAACATATAGATATCCTCCCAGCTATGGGAAATAGACATGACTGATGGGCAAAAAATTGGAATCTTGGGGGTGGGGTGGGATGGGGATGAGGGGTGATGGGGAGAGAAAAGTGTGAAGGAGACGATGAGGGGAACTGGGGGAATCGGGGTGATTGGGGATAGAGGAAGGTTGGATAGGGGAGCAGGGAAACTCATACCTTAGTTAAGGGAGCCACCTAAGGGTTGGCAAGAGACTTGAACTTGGAATGGCTACCAGATGCCCAGGGCAATGTCCCCAGTTAGTTCATTGGGGCACCTGAAGATAGGGAACCTGAAATGAACCTATCCTATAATCATACTGATGAATATCTTGCATATCGCCATAGAACCTTCATCTAGCGATGGATGGAGATAGAGACAGAGACCCACACTGGAGCACCGGACTGAGCTCCCAAGGTTATAATGAGGAGCAGAAGGAGAGAGAACATGAACAAGAAAGTCAGGACCATGAGGGGTGCACCCAACCACTGAGACAGTGGGGCCGATCTATTGGGAGCTCACCAAGGCCAGCTGGACTGCTACTGAAAAAACATGGGATAAAACCGGACTCTCTGAATGTGGCGGACAATGAGAGCTGACCAGAGGCCAAGGAGAATGGCACGGGAACTTTTATCTGGCGATGGATCGAGAGAGAAACAGAGACCCAATTTGGAGCAACGGTCTGAGCGCTTAAGGTCCAAATGAGGAGCAGAAGGAGGGAGAACATGAGCAAGGAAATCAGGACCACGAGGGATGCACCTACCCACTGTGACAGTGGAACTGATCTATTGGGAGCTCTCCAAGGCCAGCTGGACTGGGACTGAATAAGCATGGGTTGAAACTGGACTCTCTGAACATGGAGGACAATGAAGGCTGATGAGAAGCCAAGGACAATGGCACTAGGTTTCGATCCTAATACATGAACTGGCTTTGTGGGAGCTTAGCCTGTTTGGATGCTCACCTTCCTGGACCTAGATAGAAGTGGGAGGACCTTGGTCTTCCTGTAGGGCAGGGAATTTGGACTGCTCTTCAGTATCGAGAGGGAGGGGGAATGGACTGGGGGGAGGAGAAGAGGAGTGGGGATAGGGGGAGGGGAGCGGGGGGAGGGGGCAATATGTGGGAGGAGGGGGAGGGAAATGGGAAACGGTTAGCAGTTGGAAATTTTAATTAAAAAAGAATAAAAAAAAATGAGAAAAAAATATATAAAGAATGATACCCTTACATGGCTACTTTTCTACATGATTAATATATTGCTGAAATACTAATATAATGAAAAATCTGTATGGCTTACACTATACCCTACAACCATTGTTATTAAATTTATAGTGAATCTCTGTTTTAAATAATATAAATTTATGGAAAGTCTTTGCTTTAGATACTTAACAAAAGTATTATGAAAAGCCCATCTGAGATGCAACTATAATTAAAGCTTTCTGAATTTTCCCCTTGTTTTTATTGAATAAAGTTCTGTCTATGGATCTATGAATGATCTGTCTTCATGGATCATGGAGACTTCCTCATGTGGTTCCTTTATGGTCACCTGTAGACCTGTCATAACCTCTCGCCAAAGCTCCGTAAGGAAACCTAATAAATCCATTATTTCCCCTGAATGAACTGTGGTGGCACTACAGTTTGCAGATGAGACCTTATAAAAAGTGGATATTGTTGACCAAGTTTTCTGTCCCATCAGGTCCCACATCCATTTAGTCCCAAATAAACACACAGAGGCCTACATTAGTTATAAACTGATTGGTCTATTAGCTCAGGCTTCTTATTAACTCTATATTAGCCCATAATTCTTGTCTGTGTTAGTCACGTGGCTTGGAACCTTTTTCAGCAAGGCAGCCACATCTTGCTTGCTCTGTGTATGGCTTCCTCTCTGTCTGGCTGACAACTGCAGACTGAAACTTCCTTCTTCTCAGATTCTTGTGGCCCCACCTCTACTCCCTGCCTGGTCATCCTGCCTATACTTCCTGCCTAGCTACCTGCTAATCATTATTTATTTAAAATACAATTGACAGGATACAGACCATTGTCCCACAGTGGGATATGTTGTTTATATGACATCAGGGAATGAATCCTCTTATTATACAAAGACGGCCGTCACTGCCTCTCTGGCAGAGGTGAAGTCCATAACACACAAACACTGGTCTGCAGCCCTGTCAGCAGATATGTGCACACACAGCAAGCCCAGAACACAGCAGCAAAAAAACGTTAGCAGTTCTTTATATTTTTGTAGACTGGGACCTTTGCTGTTTAGTTGGTCTGTCTTTTGAGAAGTGTGTAATAAAACACCAGTGTAGTGGTGAAGAAGTTGAATTTTATTGTGTGTGAGATGAGAAACTTTTGAAGGATTTTGCAGCTTTATTTGACAAATGAAAAACAATCACAATGGTCACTGTTTGAATAACACTCAGGTGAATGGAAGATTAAAATTATAGTACCAGTCACGAATCAACAATAGCAACTGAGATTCCAGATGATGTTGTTTGAGTTAGAAACATGGAGGGTCCACTGCTTTGTGCTGAACTTAATAAATCTTCAGACAGGCAGCTTATATGGAATTGAAAGAGTTTAAAGACAAATGAAGCAGAGATAAAGAGATTCTATATTTGGATTATTTGTCTAAAGATTTTGGAAGAAGAAGAGCAGAGAGGGCCTGTGAAAGCCTGTTCCAACTCTATAACCTATGGTAGAAAAAAACCTTGATTCCCCCAAATTTTCCTGTGACTTTAACACATAGAGTATGGCCCTAGGACTCTTGCATGCACAAATACATATCACATACGCATGCCAATAATTGTAACAACAATAATAATAACATAAAATCAAATAGCAGAACAAGATTATTTTAGCTACATGTTTAAGTGGATTCCAGTAATAAATTTGAAAATATTTTACTTATTAATAAATAGGCTGTACTTGGTGATGTCGATGTATAATATAATCCCAGCTAGTCAATAGGCTAAAGCAGAAGGATTCACAGTTTAAGGTTAACTTTGTTTATAGAGTGAATTATTAAGCCAGAACAACACACTTAGGCTCAAGTTTCTACTGGAAGGTTTCTAAAGAAACTTCATCACAGAAAGTATGAAGAGAGTTGGTAATGTACCCCAGTTTAGAGCCCTGGCCTGCATACATAATACCCCAGGTTCAAGCTCCAGTATTGGATCGAGAGGTAGGTTGAACCCGACTTTCCTGAGAAACCGCCACACTGCTTTCCAAAGTGGTTGCACAAGTTTGCATTCCCACCAGCAATGGATGAGAGTGCCCCTTTCTCCACAACCTCTCCAGCAGAGGCTATCATTGGTGTTTTTGATTTTAGCCATTCTGACAGGTGTAAGATGGTATCTTAATGTTGTCTTGATTTGCATTTCCCTGATTGCTAAGGAAGTTGAGCACGATCTTAAGTGTCTTTTGGCCATTTGAACTTCTTCTGTTGAAAAGTCTCTGTTCAGCTCAGTGCCCCATTTTATAATTGGATTGATTAACCTTTTACGGTCTAATTTCTTGAGTTCTTTGTATATTTTGGATATCAGACCTTTGTCAGTTGCGGGGTTGGTGAAGATCTTCTCCCAGCCAGTGGGTTGCCTTTCTGTATAAGCATCCTCCTGAATATTAATCTTCATCAGGCGATGAAAGAAGACAGAGACAGAGACCAACATTGGAGCACTGGACTGAAGTCTCACGATCCAAAGGAGGAGCAGAAGGAGAGAGAGCACGAGCAAGGAACTCAGGACCACGAGGGGTGCACCCAAACCCTGAGGCAATGGGGTTGTTCTATCGGGAACTCACCAAGGCCAGCTGGCCGGGGTCTGAAAAAGCATGGGACAAAACCGGTCTCGCTGAACATAACGGACAATGAGGACGACTGAGAACTGAAGAACAATGGCAATGGGTTCTTGATCTTATTGCACGTAATTGCTTTGTGAGAGCCCAGGTAGTTTGGATGCTCACCTTATTAGACCTGGATGGAGGTGGGTGGTCCTTGGACCTCCCACAGGGCAGGGAAACCTGCTTGCTCTTTGGGCTGAGGAGGGAGGAAGACTTGATTGGGGGAGGGGGGGAATGGGAGGTGGTGGCGGGGAAGAGGCAGAAATCTTTAATAATTAAATTAATTAATTAATTAATAAAAATAATAAAATATAATAAAATAAAATTTAAAAAAGAAATTAAAAAAAGCTCCAGTATTGGAAAAAAATGTCTCTGAGTTAAAATAAAAACAAACTCAGTAAAAATTGTACTGTTACATACATTGATGATAATACAAAAATAGACATGTAAATTGTACTATTACATACAATGATGGTAATATAAAAATAGACATGTAAATTGATGACAGCATACACTGTATAATCATTGTCAGTACAGAAGTTTGAATAGACAGGAAAATGAGGACTGTAGAACCCTGTGAAGACTGACTCTGACATTCTTCTTTAAAATACACATTCAAATTCAAGAGAAAACTCAATTTATGAAACTATTAAGAAGACACGTAAGCATGGTTGGTATTATAACTTCACAGAAATTCTTTTCTAATTTGTCAGTTCCCTTGGGGTTTTTTGGAAATAGGAAGAGTAATACATGAAATAACAAGGTCTTGGGAATGAAGCAACAAGGTTAATGATAGTAGAATTTATGAGTCCTACCTATGAGTACATATTGTTATAAATTGTAACCGTGAATAATTATTAAGCAAGTGTATTGTTCTAAACTCATGGAGGGGGGGAAATGAAGACTCTTAGAATTGAGCTCATATTGCCAATGTTAGATATGTTCTCAGATAAACACACACAAACACACACACAGGGTACACAGAGACACTTGAGAGAACAAGAGAGTAGGTGGAAGGAAAAAGAACATGAGGGAGAGTAAGAGAAAATACAAATAATATTAGGACATAAAACAATAGTAAGTAATGTTTATCATCATGATGAGGTAGCAGGTGATGGAATTAACTTCCAAGAAAAAAAATTAGGAAAAACAAGAACAACAATGCACACAGAGGAGTAAGCTGTGACTTTTCTCTTAGAAGACTACAGTTGTATTGTGCCAAACAGTACTATGCTAAGCCAAATAGATTTCTGTTTGAGTTGAACAGGCAAGAGAGGAACTAGACAACACAATAAAATAGGGAGGAGGTTGTCAAAACCATCTTAGTAGTGGAAGGGTTGCAGAAAAGCTGCCAGACAGGCAGCAGAAAGCATTTCACACAGATGAAGGAGATATAAACCAGAAGTACTAAGTTCTGGGTGGTTACTGGTCTAGCAGGGATGTCAGCAGGATGGAGTCACGATGAGGGTCTCTTAACAGAGGTCAACAGTGTATCCTGGTTATAGCATCCTTTCTGGAACTGGTCTCTAAGACAGACTGAAATGGACATTTGCACAGTCAGGAAGGAATAAGGAGAGTTCTACCAAAATATTTAGCTTTTAAAGCATTTTGTTCTCAAACCTGCCAAGAGCAGGGCTGCTGCCAACCAATTAAACATTACTTAAAGTCTGAAAGTTAAAATGTAGTTGCTATATGTATGTTTTGTTCATATTTTTAAATATTGTTGCTAAAATATTTTAAATATTCTTGTGTTAGACAATGGAATCTTTGTTAAGAATAATTTTCTATATTTTAAAACAATGCTCTGAAACATGAAGATGATACATGTTTAGCACTCACTAATGCTTTACGATAATTTGGTTTAATGTTTCTTGCCAAGGAAAATGTGAGCTAGCTACTTTCCTATTTTCTGTTCTGCTTTCTTATTATCTGAATCTGGTTAAAAGAAGGATGCTTTTATAAGATCCAAACTACAAATTCAAGCACTAACACATTATACTAAAAGATCTATTTATAGGACTACTCTCAGCACAGCCACACTTACCAAATTCCAGTGATTTGACCTTTAAGATGTTTACACAAGCACAATGTCATCTTTCCCTGCATGTGGAAGCGTCACTTGCGTGTTCACTCTCCTCAGCGTCTGTCAGTCAAGGACATCAACACACACTTGAAATGTTGCAATGAGTCCACTGAAAGGGACCTAATTAACACAGTGGTGGATGAGCTTTCAACCCTCTGTCCAGGAGAAAGTAGAGTTCAAGATCATGCTCTTCAGTATCGAGAGAGAGGGGGAATGGTGTGGGGGGAGGAGAAGAGGAGAGGGGATAGGGGGAGGGGACTGGGGTATTTGGGAGGAGGGGAGGGAAATGGGAAACGGGGAGAAGGTGGAAATTTTAATTAAAAAAGAATAAAAATAAAAAAAAAAAGATCATGAAGTGACCTTTGTGTACTGAAGCCAAGGTGTGTTTCAATAGATGCAAAGAGGAAACGTGACGCTTTGGGTATTTTTTTTTATCAAAACTGAAATAAAGAATGTTGAAATTTAGATTTAGAAAAAATAGTGTTGTAAATACTCCAGTAATTGACTGTTAGTTTTATTTCTGGGGGAAACCTACTACTATTGAAGGTTAAAGAAGTTCTGTATTAAGAATAATTTTAGGGGCAATATTGACTTACCGATGGCAAACAAAGACAAAATTCTTTGTGTAATGTCCAAAGGCCTTAGAGGATTTAAAGACTTTAACTAGTTCCCCCTTAAGTATGGACTGCAGAAGTATGTTTTCCAGTGTTTCACAAATAAGAGTGGACCACTGAAACTTTAATCTCTCCATTTCCAAACTATTGTTGATTCCACTCTTTCTAGTTCTTTCCCTGATAAAGCCCTATGAAGGATCTTAATAAATAATCCAATAGAACTTATCTATGAAATGAGAATGAAATTTTAAATATAATTTAATTTATTTAGTTTTGAAATGTTGGATCTACATTCTACAAATGAAAGAAAGCTTGATATTTTTAATCTTTAAAAACACAAAGTCTGCCGGTGCCTCCACCACCCGAAACTGTCTGTGCGCCGGTGCTTCCGCCGCCTAGGCCTGCCTGCCGGGCGGCGCGCAGGCAGGCCCAGGTGGCGGAGGCACCGGCAGGCAGGCCTAGGCGGCGCACAGACAGTTCCGGCCGGCGGAGGCACCGGCAGGCAGGCCTAGGCGGCGGAAGCAACGGCGCGCAGGCAGGCCCGGGTGGCGGAGGCACTGGCGTGCAGGCAGGCCCGGGTGGTGGAGGCACCAGCAGTCAAGCCCAGCAGGCAGGCCTAGGCAGCGGAAGCACCGGCGCACAGACAGGCCCGGGCGGCGGAGGCACCAGCACGCAGGCAAGTCCGGGCGGCAGAGGCACCGGCGTGCAGGCAGGCCCGGGTGGCGGGGGCACCGACAGTCAGGCCCGGCAGGCAGGCCTAGGCGGCGGAAGCACCGGCGCGCAGGCAGGCCCAGGTGGCGGAGGCACCGGCAGGCAGGCCTAGGTGGCGGAAACACCGGCGCACAGACAGTTCCGGGCGGCGGAGGCACCGGCAGGCAGGCCCGGGCGGCAGAGGCACTGGATACAGGATAGTGCGGGCAAGAAACAGTGAAGCCTGCACTGAGAGCAGATTGCCCCGCTACAATTAAATCAAACCCAATAGATAGCATCGGTAAGAGGAGATGGGCAGACGCCAAGGCAAGAATTCACCCAACAATCTGAAAAACAACATGAAAACACCAGAACCCAATGATCTTACAACACAAGGACTTGAACACCCTATCACAGGAGAAGAGGAAAAAACTGACTTTTTGAAAGCAATAGAGTCCCTTAAACAACATGTAAAAAACGCCCTCATAGAAATGGATGAGAAGTATAACAAAAAGTTTGAAGAAATGAGTAAATACGTAAATGATACCCTGGGAAGCCAAGAAAAAACGATCAAACAGGTAATGGAAACAGTCCAAGAATTGAAAACTGAAATGGAAGCAAGGAAGAAAACACAAACTGAGGACCAGCTGGATATGGCAAATGTAGGTCAACGAGCAGAGACTACAGAAACAAGCATAATCAATAGAATACAAGAGATAGAAGAAAGAATCTCAGATTCTGAAGACAACATAGAGAAAATAAACGGACTGATGAAAGAAAACACCAAAACCAACAAATTCTCATCACAAAACATTCAGGAAATATGGGACACAATAAAAAGACCAAACCTAAGAATAATAGGGATAGAAGAAGGAGAAGAGGCACAGCTCAAAGGTCCAGAAAACATTTTTAACAAAATTATGGAAGAAAATTTCCCCAACATAAAGAAAGATATTTTTTTGAATATTCAAGAAGCATACAGAACACCAAACAGACTGGATCAAAAAAAAAGTCCCCTTGCCATATAATAATCAAAACACAAAATATACAGATTAAAGAAAGAATATTAAGAGCTGCAAAGGAAAAAGGCCAAGTAACTTATAAAGGTAAACCGATCAGACTTACACCTGACTTCTCTATGGAAACCATGAAAGCCAGAAGGTCCTGGATAGAGGTACTACAGAAACTAAGAGACCATGGATGCAAACCCAAACTACTATACCCAGCCAAGATATCGTTCACTATCAATGGAGAAAACAAGACATTCCAGGATAAGAACAAATTTAAACAATACGTTGCCACAAATCCAGCCCTACAGAAAGTAATAGAAGGAAAATCACAACCCAAGGAATCCAACATTGCCAACACTGCTTACAATAACCCAGGCATCTAGCGACCCTTCAACAGCACAACTCAAAGAAGGGAGACACACAAACTCTTCTACCAAAAGCAGTAAGAATAACCAGAGTTAACAACTACTGGTCATTAATATCACTTAATATTAATGGTCTCAATTCACCAATAAAAAGGCACAGGCTAAGAGATTGGATACGAAAACAGGATCCAACAGTCTGCTGTTTGCAAGAAACTCATCTCAACCACAAAGACAGGCATCTACTCAGAGTAAAGGGTTGGGAAAAGGTTTTTCAAGCAAATGGTCCTAAGAAAAAAGCAGGTGTGGCCATACTAATTTCTAACAAAACTGACTTCAAACTAAAATCAATCAGAAGAGATCGACAGGGACACTTTATACTCATAAGAGGAACGATTCAGCAGGATGAAGTCTCAATCCTGAATATCTATGCCCCTAAAATAAAAGCACCCACTTATGTAAAAGAAATATTGCTAAAACTCAAGGCAGACATCAAATCACACACACTAGTAGTAGGAGACTTCAACACACCTCTCTCACCAATGGACAGGTCAATCAGACAGAAAACTAATGGAGAATTAAGAGAATTGTTGGAGGTAATGAATCAAATGGACTTAACAGACATCTATAGAACACTCCACCCAAATAGGAAAGAATACACCTTCTTCTCTGCAGCTCATGGAACCTTCTCGAAAATTGACCACATACTTGGAAACAAAGGAAACCTCCACAGATAAAAAAAAAATATCAGTGTCCACCTGTGTCCTATCAGATCACCACAGATTAAAGTTAGAAGCCACCAACAAAGCTACCCCCAGAAAGCTGACAAACTCATGGAAACTGAACAGTCAACTACTGAACCACACCTGGGTCAAGGAAGAAATTAAGAAAGAAATTAAAGTCTTCCTTGAATTTAATGAAAACAAAGAGACAACATACTCAAACCTATGGGACACGATGAAAGCAGTCCTGAGAGGAAAGTTCATAGCACTAAGTGCCCACTTAAAGAAAACGGAGAAAGCATACATTGGGGACTTAACAGCACACCTGAAAGCTCTAGAAAAAAAAGAAGCAGACGCGCCCAGGAGGAGTAGAAGACTGGAAATAATCAAACTGAGGGCAGAAATCAACAAAATAGAAACACAGAAAACAGTCCAAAGAATCAATGAAACAAAAAGTTGGTTCTTGGAGAAAATCAACAAGATTGACAAACCCCTATCCAAACTAATTAAACGACAGAGAGAGAACACGCAAATAAATAAGATCAGAAATGAAAAGGGGGACATAACCACAGACACAGAGGAAATTCAGAGAATCATTAGATCTTACTACAAAAGCCTGTATGCCACAAAACTGGAAAATGCAAAAGAAATGGACACTTTTTTAGATAAGTACCATATACCAAACCTAAACCAAGACCAAGTGAACGATCTAAATAGACCTGTTAGTTGCGAAGAATTAGAAACAGTTATCAAAAATCTCCCTTCCAAAAAAAGCCCAGGGCCAGATTGTTTCAATGCAGAATTCTACCAGAACTTCCAAGAAGAGCTAATACCTATACTTCTTAATGTATTTCACAATATAGAAACAGAGAAGTCATTGCCAAATTCCTTTTATGAAGCTACAGTTACCCTGATACCAAAACCACACAAAGACCCAACCAAGAAAGAGAATTACAGGCCTATCTCACTCATGAACATCGACGCAAAAATTCTCAATAAAATACTGGCAAACCGAATCCAAGAACACATTAGAAAAGTTATCCATTATGATCAAGTAGGCTTCATTCCAGAGATGCAGGGCTGGTTCAACATACGCAAATCTATCAATGTAATCAACCATATAAATAAACTGAAAGAAAAAAAACCATATGATCATTTCATTAGATGCTGAAAAAGCATTCGACAAAATTCAACACTCCTTTATGATAAAGGTCTTGGAGAGATTAGGGATACAAGGGGCATACCTAAATATAATAAAAGCTATTTACAGCAAGCCGACAGCTAACATTAAATTAAATGGAGAAAAACTCAAAGCCATCCCACTAAAATCAGGAACACGACAAGGATGTCCACTCTCTCCATACCTCTTCAATATAGTGCTTGAAGTTCTAGCAATAGCAATAAGACAACATAAGGGGATCAAGGGGATCCGTATTGGAAAGGAAGAAGTTAAGCTTTCATTATTTGCAGATGATATGATAGTATACATAAGCGACCCCAACAACTCTACCAAAGAACTCCTACAGCTGATAAACACCTTTGGTAATGTGGCAGGATACAAAATCAACTCCAAAAAATCAGTTGCCTTCCTATACACTAAGGATAAGGAAGCAGAGAGGGAAATCAGAGAAGCATCACCTTTCACGATAGCCACAAATAGCATAAAATACCTTGGGGTAACTCTGACCAAGGAAGTGAAAGATCTATTTGGCAAGAACTTTAAGTCTTTGAAGAAAGAAATTGAAGAGGACACCAGAAAATGGAAGGACCTCCCTTGCTCTTGGATTGGGAGGATCAACATAGTAAAAATGGCAATTCTACCAAAAGCAATCTATAGATTCAATGCAGTCCCCATCAAAATCCCATCAAAATTCTTCACAGATCTGGAGAAGACAATAATCAACTTTATATGGAAAAACAAAAAACCCAGGATAGCCAAAACAGTCTTATACAATAAAGGATTGTCTGGAGGCATTACCATCCCTGACTTCAAACTCTATTACAGAGCTACAGTACTGAAAACGGCTTGGTACTGGCATAAAAACAGAGAAGTCGACCAATGGAATAGAATAGAAGACCCTGACTTTAGCCCACAAACCTAGGAACACCTGATTTTCGATAAAGGAGCTAAAAGTATACAATGGAAAAAAGAGAGCATCTTCAACAAATTGTGCTGGCAAAACTGGAAGTCAATCTGTAGAAGAATGAAAATAGATCCATATATATCACCATGCACAAAACTCAAGTCCAAATGGATTAAAGACCTCAATATCAGTCCAAACACACTGAATCTGATAGAAGAGAAAGTGGGAAGTACTCTACAACACATGGGCACAGGAGAACACTTCCTACGTACAACTCCAGCAGCACAAACACTAAGGACATCATTGAATAAATGGGACCTCCTGAGATTGAGAAGCTTCTGTAAAGCAAAGGACACTGTCACTAAGACAGAAAAGCAACCCACTGACTGGGAGAAGATCTTCACCAACCCCGCAACTGACAAAGGTCTGATATCCAAAATATACAAAGAACTCAAGAAATTAGACCGTAAAAGGTTAATCAATCCAATTATAAAATGGGGCACTGAGCTGAACAGAGACTTTTCAACAGAAGAAGTTCAAATGGCCAAAAGTCACTTAAGATCATGCTCAACTTCCTTAGCAATCAGGGAAATGCAAATCAAGACAACATTAAGATACCATCTTACACCGGTCAGAATGGCTAAAATCAAAAACACCAATGATAGCCTCTGCTGGAGAGGTTGTGGAGAAAGGGGCACTCTCATCCATTGCTGGTGGGAATGCAAACTTGTGCAACCACTTTGGAAAGCAGTGTGGCGGTTTCTCAGGAAAGTCGGGTTCAACCTACCTCTCGACCCAGCAATACCACTATTGGGAATATACCCAAGAGATGCCCAAACATACAACAAAAGTATATGCTCAACTATGTTCATAGCAGCATTGTTTGTAATTGCCAGAACCTGGAAACAACCTAGATGTCCTTCAATGGAAGAATGGATGAAGAAAGTATGGAATATATACATATTAGTGTACTACTCAGCAGTAAAAAACAATGACTTCTTGAATTTTGCATACAAATGGACGGAAATTGAAAACACTATCCTGAGTGAGGTAAGCCAGACCCAAAAAGAGGAACATGGGATGTACTCATATTTGGTTTCTAGCCATAAATAAAGGACATTGAGACTATAATTCGTGACTCTAGAGAAGCTAAATAAGAAGGTGAACCCAAAGAAAAACATATAAGCATCCCCCTGAATATTAACCTTCATCAGGCGATGAAAGAAGACAGAGACAGAGACCAACATTGGAGCACTGGACTGAAGTCTCACGATCCAAAGGAGGAGCAGAAGGAGAGTGAGCACGAGCAAGGAACTCAGGACTGCGAGGGGTGCACCCACACACTGAGGCAATGGGGATGATCTATCGGGAACTCACCAAGGCCAGCTGGCCGGGGACTGAAAAAGCATGGGACAAAACCGGTCTCGCTGAACATAATGGACAATGAGGACGACTGAGAACTGAAGAACAATGGCAATGGGTTCTTGAACCTATTGCATGTAATGGCTTTGTGGGAGCCCAGGTAGTTTGGATGCTCACCTTAATAGACCTGGATGGAGGTGGGTGGTCCTTGGACCTCCCACAGGGCAGAGAAACCTGCTTGCTCTTTGGGCTGAGGAGGAAGGAAGACTTGATTGGGGGAGGGGGAGGGAACGGGAGGTGGTGGCGGGGAAGAGGCAGAAATCTTTAATAATTAAATTAATTAATTAATAAAAAAATGAAAAAAAAAAACACAAAGTCTTTCATAAAGACACTAAAGCAATTTCATTTTAGAAAAAGTTAGCAACCAGAAAATTAATCAAATGCAAAATGTTTGTGTACTAATTGGCTCTAGGAGACTTTTAAAAATAAGCCTGGAGCCGGGCGGTGGTGGCGCACGCCTTTAATCCCAGCACTTGGGAGGCAGAGGCAGGTGGATCTCTGTGAGTTCGAGACCAGCCTGGTCTACAGAGCTAGTTCCAGGACAGGCTCCAAAACCACAGAGAAACCCTGTTTCAAAAAACAAAACAAAACAAAACAAAAAAAATAAGCCTGGAAATATGCAAAGTATTATCACTTTATTAATGTTTATTAATTTACAAAAATCTTTCTTGCTCTATTAGGGTGGGTCCTAGAGACATGTATATCAGAAGAGTGCTCAGCTGCTAAGCTGTGAACAAGTTCCTTCAAGTACATACATATGTATTATTATGTATATATTTATTATATTATATACTTTATGATTATATATTAGTACAATAAATATATGTTATATGTGTATGTACATGATATAAGTGCATGAATGGATTGTATATGTACATGTATGCTATATATGTATGTGTGTGTGAGTGTAAGAGAGAGAGAGAGAAAGAGAGAAAGAGAGAGAGAGACAGAGAGAGAGAGAGAGAGAGAGAGAGAGAGAGAGACACCCTCTCCGTAAGTTGTTTAAATGGAATTTAAACCTGTGACCCTTCTGTCACAGGCTTCTGAGTTTCTAGGAGCATATATGCTTCTCCAAGCCCTTTTTATGGAGTCACTCTTATATTTTTATACATGTACTATGGTCATATTAACCTTCATTGTACTTGTCTTAATTAGTTTTTTGTTGTTTTGTTTTGTTTTCTGTGATGAAACACCATGACTAAAAGCAACTAGGGGAGGAAAGAGTTTATCTGACTGACACTTCCATATGTCTGTTCATCCCCAGAGGAAGTCATGGCAGGGATTTAAACAGGGCAGGGACCTGGAGGCAGGAGCTGATACAGAGGCCATGGAGGGGTGCTGCTTTCTGGTTAGCTCTTCACTGTTTGTTCTTGTATAACCCAAGACCACCAGGCCAGTGATGGCCCCACCTATAATGAGATGGATCCTCCACCATCGATCACTTAAGAAAATTTTCTACTGCCTGTGATCCTATCTTAAGTATGCATTTTTCTCAGATGACTTATATTGTGTCAAGTTGTTATGAAACTAGCCAGCACATCTTACTTGTCTCCCTTCCTTGTTCTACTGGCCCCCTTTTCTCTTGCCATACAATCGCCTACTACTTTCAAATATTGTTTCTAAATTTAGATGACACAAAAAATATAACCTATATATTCTTCTGATCCAGCTATTTAGTTTCACATAGGCATCTATTACTTGACTGTAGTTCTTTACTACATTTTAAGTTTAATTTGTTGAGAATTTCAAACATAAGTACAGTGTTTATATCATTTATACCACTCCCTCTCTTTCTTTCAACTTTTCTTGTGTCCCATATACTCTCTCTCACATTCTTGACCTCTTCTTTAATTACTGATATAAACACAACATAAATACATACATACATATTTACCTAAATACCTGTGTACATATGTATGTATGTAAATTACTGAGTCCATTACTCAAATGTATTTGTGTAGGCATGACTACTTGGGGCTGGATAACCTATCATGCAGCTCAATTCTGGAGAATACAGATTCTCTTTTTCTTAACACTAATTGATTGCCTACAGCTCTTCATCTAGGGATGGAACATTGTGAAGTTCCCCAGTCCTCAGCATCATCCTGTTATCTGTTGCAGTCATCAGGCGGGTCTTATTGCTGAGATCTCAGAGAGAACTATCTCACAGCAGACATCCCAGTCGTCTGACTACTACAGTCTTCCCACACCCTCTTCCTTGATGCTCCCCAACCTTGTGCATGTATCAGTTGGACTGGGCACCTCATGGTCAGTTGTTCTCCGCAATTTATCATTTGAGGAACTGAACAACACAATGTCTGCTACAAAAGGAAGTTCTTTTCAGGAGTAGTAAGAACTACAAATTTTATATAAAGTCCATTTTTCATTTTTATTAGAACAAGGCTAAGTGAAGTGATTTTTAAAAAAAATTGTTGAAGCATGCTCTCAAGCTTTGAAAGGTAAGTCAAATTTGCAGTTGGTTATGCACCTAAATATGTGAATAAATAAATGTAATTTATATAAGGTTATATAATGTTACAGCTATATTGCCCTATAGCTTGGAAGACATTACATGTCTTCATGTAACTTGGTAAGCTAATGTTGAAACAGGGTTGAAGACCAGACCTCTGCACAGTACAGTTTGCAGTACTTTATCTTTGCTTGCACATTTTCTTCTGTTGGCACCCAGTGAGGCAGATTTTGTAAACTAGGTATGTGTACTTCCACTTCTAAGATGTGACAATGAAGTAAATACTTTAATCTATCACTGAAGTTGAACTCAATAATCTCCTCCTACCCAGAGAACAGTTGGCTAGAGATGGGCTAGCTATGTGGGTTCATTAATTCCTTTATCTAGAGATTTCAAACAATATCATATAAATCTTCAGAAAGCATTAGGGTTTTTTCTAAAAATTCATGGGAACATAGACTCCAATATTCACTTTAATCTCTTTGGAAAATTAAGCAGTAATTGGCATTTCTAGGCCTCTGATACACTTTACTTTCCCTGGGCTTAAAAGGGGGCCATACTCTCTTGGAAACTCTTCCCCTGTTATTTCCCAAGAAGAGAATGATATTTACTGCCTACAAGCCAAATTTCTTACATCTGTTTAGTAATCTCTAAACAACCATATATCTCAGGGATTATTTTCCCTGGTAGCCATGCATTTTCTACCTGAACACACTGAAAAGGTTTTTCCTTTGCAAAAGATGAAAGTGTGTCCAGCTTAGCTTGAATTTTGATATCTGTCCAAATTTTGAAATCAAGGAGGTATTGTTGGTTTGTGCTATTGTACACTCCAAAGAGCTCATGTTAAAATGTTTCTTGAATATTAGTTCTAAATTAAGATACAATTCCCATGTTATACTTGTCCAACTAAGTACTTCATATTAGAAATATTTTGTTTGTCTAAATGTTTAGTAAGCTTCAAACTTATCTTTGCAGGCTAGAATAAAGTAACTAATTTTAACTATATGCTATTTTTCTTTTCTAAAAGTTACAATAACCTCTAAAGTTCTTAGGGAAGAACACAGAAAATGAGGTAGGAAGAATCTAAGGTGCTCTAGGTTACATAGGCTGAAGATCGCCCTTCCCTAAATGACCTCATAGTTACACTAGAAAAAGCAGAAGTACATTCACATATCCTGACCACCCATCAGGATGGCAGTGAGTTATCTTAATTTCAAAAGAGCCAGGCAACCACCTCCTGCGTTAGGAGGTGCAATTATGCCTGTCAGTCTCCAAACTCTCTGACCAACAGACAAGGTGGAAATGGGCCTGCATCTTTTGGCCTCCACACATACTTACTTCAAAGAGGAAACACCTCCTAATAGTGTCATTACCTCTGAGATTATGGGGGCCAATTACACTCAAGCTACCACAATCTACTTGAAGAATGTCACACCTCCTAATTGTGCCACTTGCTATGGACCAAGTGTTCAGTCTGTGGGAGCCATTCTTATTCAAACCACCACAGAACTGCTGATGGTATTTTGAAACAAGTTCTTTTTTTTTTTTATCATGAAATTAATTTTATTTTTAAATCCAAGGGATCAGAACAAAAAACAACAAAAAAACTTCTACCTCAGAGGACAAGCCATGGTGGAAAGGCTAGAAAGGCAGACAGCGAAACAGAAGCATGTCCACAACACAGGAAGCCTCTTCATTCGGGAGCTGCCTCCATCAGATATCCATTTTCCGGGGCCATGTACCCATCACCACCCTCTGCCTCCATGTACATGTCTCGACCATCACTACCTAGCCCTTCTAGCCCATTGTCCTGACCACCGCCCCCCCCACCCCGAGCCTCATCCCTGCCCCGCTCACTGCCCCGCTCCCCCCGTTTGTGCTCTCGATCCCTATCACGGTCTCGGTCCCGGCGACGTTCCCTCTCACTTCGGTGGCTCCTACGTCGCTCCCGGTCTCGATCCCGGCCCTTCTCCTCTGGGCCATCAGGGCCATCGGGGCCAAGCTCTCCAGGAGGCCCATCATCAGGAGCGGCATCACCAGCTTCAGAGGGTTCAGCCATGTCGCCACCACCACCGCCACCACCACCACCACCGCCGCCGCCGCCACCACCTCGAAGCTCCTCTTTTCGCTCCCGCTCCCTGCGTGCTCGCTCTCGGCTCCGACTACTTCGGCGCTTTCTGTCTCGGTCCTTGTCCTTGCTCCTCTCTCTGGATCTGCGCCGCTCATCCTTGTCTCGACTCCGGGAGCGCCTCCTCCGGTCCCGAGAGCGGGAGCGTCTCCGTTCTCTCTCCTTGTCTCGCTCTCGGCTTCTTTCTCTGCGCTCCCGCTCACGGTCCCGGTCCCGGTCCCTGTGTGGAAATGGAGAGGGGCCCGGCCTCTCAGTTCTTAATAGGTTACTGAAAAGGGCAAAACATCTTATCGAATGGCTTATTGTTTCCTTCATAGAAACAGTTGCCATTGTGACAGCTGCTGCCTAACCAGTGTAGCATTACTTGAATTAATACAAACCCTTGACTTTATTTAAAATGGCAACAGAATTCTCAAAATTTATTAGTAGAACAGACAAATATTGATGAACATATGGAAATAGAGGTAAAATTACAACAGACTGTTAAATGTTTGGGAGATAATGTCATAGATACACACAAATACAAATACCTATACTGTTCTTTGAATTACCCTTCCTTTTTTATTATGTATCCAAAATTTAATCAGCAAAGTTATACACAGGAACAGATTAAATATCATTTATATTACATAAGAAGGAATTTAAGCTTTGATATTAAGAGTTACAGAAAGAAGTTTCTGTCTCATTTTCACATTGCTTACCAGGCATTTCTCGTAAAGGTATAGCTGATGGAAAGCTAAAATGTTACAAAGAATGGATGCATTCTTGGTGGTAGAGTATAAGATGCAATGCTTGAACTGCTCTGAATTATTCATTGTTCATATAATTTGCTTATTTATAGGATACTTGTGCACCCAATGGCAATTAGATTTGTCAAAAATGTCTTGGATCAAAACCAGTTTGGACATACTACTGGGCTTAAAAAATAAAAAGAGGGTAGGCATCAGAACACCGTCCATGAATGAAGCAGTGAGAGGAGAATTCTCAAGAATTTGTAAGACTTCAGTCCAGTGCTCCAATGTTGGTCTCTGTCTCTGTCTTCTTTCATCGCCTGATGAAGGTTAATATTCAGGGGGATGCTTATATGTTTTTCTTTGGGTTCACCTTCTTATTTAGCTTCTCTAGAGTCATGAGCAAGGAACTCAGGACGGCGAGGGGTGCACCCACACACTGAGGCAATGGGGATGATCTATCGGGAACTCACCAAGGCCAGCTGGCCGGGGACTGAAAAAGCATGGGACAAAACCGGTCTCGCTGAACATAATGGACAATGAGGACTACTGAGAACTGAAGAACAATGGCAATGGGTTCTTGATCCTATTGCATGTAATGGCTTTGTGGGAGCCCAGGTAGTTTGGATGCTCACCTTAATAGACCTGGATGGAGGTGGGTGGTCCTTGGACCTCCCACAGGGCAGAGAAACCTGCTTACTCTTTGGGCTGAGGAGGAAGGAAGACTTGATTGGAGGAGGGGGAGGGAATGGGAGGTGGTGGCGGGGAAGAGGCAGAAATCTTTAATAATTAAATTAATTAATTAATAAAAATCAGAAAGAAAAAAAAATAAAAAGAAATAAATTCATTATACTAGAAACAAATAAAATAAAAAGAAGAGACTTTGATAAAAAAAAAAAGAATTTGTAAGAAAACTCCAAGTGAACAAGACAAGAGTCTTTTAATCTCTTCTCTCCATAATGCAGGTTTTTCTTGGAATGTGCTTTCTCGCCCCTGCCAGGTGTAATAATAGGAGGCAGTTTTACTTCAGAATATCCATCTTTTTCTACTATTACTTAGTGATGTTTCTAAGTACATGTTGTCATCAGTGGCTATATACAGTGTAGACTCATGTGACCTTACCCTTATGACTCTATACAGCTTGAACTCAAGTGAATTTTGCTCATATGAATGCCTAACCATCAGAATACCTTCAGAATATAAATTGTCAGATGCCTAGAAAACAGTTAGCTTTTGCGTGAGACTTTAATCTGCCTCTCTTTTACATTCCACTCTCACAGGTTCATGCTGCCAAACAGAGTAGTAACAGAACCATAAACACAATTAGTCTTTTCTTGCAAACCATTCCTCTCAGGCATTTATCATTGCAGGGATGAACTGATCCAACATACAGCAAGTATATGGGTTGTAGGGCTTGAACTTGGATATGCGTATGCTTCAGCAAGCACTTTGCAACCATCTATGTTCCCAAACCCAATGTTTTTGTCTCCAACTTTATTTAATCACCCTTTTTATTCCTTAATTCTTAATATCCTTATTACTTTTATAATTATGAAAGGTGGGGATACCATGAAAAGCTATTGGGAACTGGGGTAGCTGGCAGGTCATGGTAGAAGTCTGTCTAAGATGAACAGGCTTCTACTCAGTGGGGCTGTAGTTGACCTCCCAGGCCTTAGGAGCCCAGTAGTCACTGTCCCAATAGTAACAGAGTTCACATCTAAAAGGTCGGGAACCAGGAACCCTGACGGAGGAGTCTTAAAAAGCGCTTGAAGAGTGCTTTTTAAACTTGAAGAGATTCAGTTGCCACAGAAGCAAACAGAAGGTGATTACACTGTGACACAGAGAGAAGGTATCTGAATCCTGGAAGGATAGTTCAGCAGCTATGAATGCTTACTACTCTTCCAAATGACACTAGTTACATTCCCAGGACCCCTCCAGTGGCTGACATTTGCCTTAGATCCCTAAGACTTGACTGCCCTTTTCTATGCATTGTAGATACAACATAGGTGAAAAATATTCACACAGATACACATGAGTAAATAATTTTTGTTTTTTATATTGATTTTTATGTGTGTCGGTGTTTAGTCTGCTTGTATTTTTGTGCATAGGTGACTGTAATGCCTACAGAATCAAGAGCAGGATCCCATATCTTTTTTTCTCCTTGGAACTGGGGTTACAGACAATTGTTAGCCACCATATAGGTGACAGATATTAAACTCAGGTCCTCTGGAAGAGCTATCAGTACTCTTGATCAATGAACCATCTCTACAGCCCTAAAAATGTTTTGTAAAGTATAAAATATCATAGTATTATTTTTTGTTCCTGTTTTTGTTTTGTTCTGTTGATTTCTCTGTGTAGCCCTTGCTACCCTGGAACTTACTTTGCAGACCAGGCTTGCATCACACTCACATAGTTCCATCTGGCTATGCCTCCCAAGTGCTGGGATTAAAGGTGTGCACCACCACTCCTAATTTAGGATTAATTTTAAGAGTAGACTGTGAGTCTCAGAGATGTATTGGGGCCTCAGAAGATGGGATTGTTGCAACCAAAGAAACAACAAACTTGTAGTAGACTCATGATTATAGGGTATTTAGTCAGGGAGAACTTGATTAGTAAGAAAAGCAGAGAAGAGTTACCTCACTCTCCTGAAGGCTTAAGAACAGTGAAAGTCAGCTAGAGAGTGACCTTCAAAATTCAGGAGACAGATTCCTTTTGAACATTCAAAACGCAATGTTTTGAAGTCATCTGTTTGTGTAAACTGTTGAGAGGAAATAATGTGGTTCCCTACATTTTCAGTATTTATTGTCATAACTCTCCATCCTCCTAGAAAACTCCCCACTGTGTGCCATCAGGTATCACACAATGTGCTGGAGTTCAGTTCTGTCAGGGTTGTTCTGGATGTCGTCATCGATGGACCTGCTCAGATCTCCATCAGAAAGCTCATGTTTCTTCAGCGTTTTAGTAAAAATATAATAAGCATCCACTGCCCAGGAATAAAATCATTAAGATCACCAACAAAATCTTTTTATTTAATTACAGCCATGATAAACACTTGAGGATGTTCTGTGAAGTAAGACAAGCTGGCCAGGCAGGCTGAGGTTAGCGATTGTTGGTGTGAAAGGAAGACAGGAGATGCAGGGAAGTGATTTTTTTTTCTTTTTCTTTTTTTATTTATTTATTTATTTATTTATGATGTATACAATATTCTGTCTGTGTATGCCTGAAGGCCAGAAGAGGGCACCAGACTTCTTTACAGATGGTTGTGAGCCACCATGTGGTTGCTGGGAATTGAACTCAGGACCTTTGGAAGAGCAGGCAATGCTCTTAACCATTGAGCCATCTCTCCAGCTCCCAAAAGTGAATTTTAAAGGAGTAACATTTTCAATAAGAACAGAGAGGAAACTTGTGTGAATCAGGGATAAGAGCAAGAACAAGAGTGTGTTCTAGGCAAAGAACACCCAAACCTCGGGTAGGAAAATGAAAGCTGTTCATTCAAGTTATCTTGAAGAGGAAAGGTCTACCTTGCAATGACCCATGAGAAAGCTTCAGTAAGAAAATGATCCCCTGTTTTTTCAGTAGCAGTCCAGCTGGCCTTGGTGAGCTCCCAATAGATCGGCCCCACTGTCTCAGTGGTTGGGTGCACCCCTCATGGTCCTGACTTCCTTGTTCATGTTCTCTCTCCTTCTGCTCCTCATTATAACCTTGGGAGCTCAGTCCGGTGCTCCAGTGTGGGTCTCTGTCTCTATCTCCATCCATCGCTAGATGAAGGTTCTATGGCGATATGCAAGATATTCATCAGTATGATTATAGGATAGGTTCATTTCAGGTTCCCTATCCTCAGGTGCCCCGATGAACTAACTGGGGACAATGCCCTGGGCATCTGGTAGCCATTCCAAGTTCAAGTCTCTTGCCAACCCTTAGGTGGCTCCCTTAACTAAGGTATGAGTTTCCCTGCTCCCCTATCCAACACATTGATAGATTTGTGTATGTTAAACCAGCCCTGCATCTCTGGGATGAAGCCTACTTTATCATAATGGATAATTTTTCTAATGTGTTCTTGGATTCAGTTTGCCAGAATTTTGTTGAGGAGTTTTGCGTCGATGTTCATGAGTGAGATTGGCCTGTAATTCTCTTTCTTGGTTGGGTCTTTGTGTGGTTTTGGTATCAGAGTTACTGTAGCTTCATAAAAGGAATTTGGCAATGACTCTTCTGTTTCTATATTGTGAAATACATTAAGGAGTATAGGTATTAGGTCTTCTTGGAAGTTCTGGTAGAAATCCGCATTGAAACCATCTGGTCCTGGACTTTTTTTGGAAGGGAGGTTTTTGATAACAGCTTCTAATTCTTCACGACTAACAGGTCTATTTAGGTTGTTCACCTGGTCCTGGTTTAACTTTGGTATATGGTATTTATCTAAAAAAGTGTCCATTTCTTTTACATTTTCCAGTTTTGTGGCATACAGGCTTTTGTAGTAAGATCTAATGATTGTCTGAATTTCCTCTGTGTCTGTGGTTATGTCCCCCTTTTCATTTCTGATCTTATTAATTTGCAAATTCTCTCTCTGCCGTTTGATTAGTTTGGATAGGGGTTTATCAATCTTGTTGATTTTCTCCAGGAACCAGCTTTTTGATTCATTGATTCTTTCAATTGTTTTCTGTGTTTCTATTTTGTTGATTTCAGCCCTCAGTTCGATTATTTCCAGTCTTCTACCCTTCTAGGTGAGTCTGCTTCTTTTTTTTTTTTCTAGAGCTTTCAGGTGTGCTGTTAAGTCTCCAATGTGTGCTTTCTCTGTTTTCTTTAAGTGGGCAGTTAGTGCTATGAACTTTCCTCTCAGGACTGCTTTCATAGTGTCCCATAGGTTTGAGTATGTTGTTTCTTTATTTTCATTGAATTCAAGGAAGACTTTAATTTCTTTCTTTATTTCTTCCTTAATCCAGGTATGGTTCAGTAGTTGACTGTTCAGTTTCCATGAGTTTGTAGGCTTTCTGGGGGTAGCACTGTTGCTGAATTCTAGCTTTAATCCATGGTGATCTGATAAGATTCAGGTGGTTACAGATTTTTTTTGTAACTCTGGATGTTTGTTTTGTTACCGAGTATGTGGTCAATTTTCGAGAAGATTCCATGAGCTGCAGAGAAGAAGGTATATTCTTTCCTATTTGGGTGGAATATTCTATAGATGTCTGTTAAGTTCATTTGATTCATTACCTCCAATAATTCTCTTATTTCTCTGTTAGGTTTCTGTCTAATTGACCTGTCCATTGGTGAGAGAGGAGTGTTAAAGTCTCCTACTATTAATGTGTGTGGTTTGATTGCTGCCTTGAGTTTTAGCAATGTTTCTTTTATGTACGTGGGTGCTTTTGTATTAGGGGCATAGATATTCAGGGTTGAGACTTCATCCTGATGAATTGTTCCTGTTATGAGTAGAAAATGTCCCTCTGCATCTCTTCTGATTGATTTAAGTTTGAAGTCAACTTTGTTAGAAATTAGTATGTCCACACCTGCTTGTTTCTTAGGTCCATTAACTTGATATGCCTTATCCCAACCCTTTACTCTGAGTAGGTGTCTGTCTTTGTAGTTGAGGTGTGTTTCTTGTAAACAGCAGAATGTTGGATCCTGTTTTCGTATCCAATCTCTTAGTCTTTGCCTTTTTATAGGTGAATTGAGTCCATTGACATTAAGTGATATTAATGACCAGTGGTTGTTAACTCCGGTCATTTTTTTAGTAGTAAATTTTGTGTGTTTCACTTCTTTGTGTTGTGCTGGTGAAGGGTCTCTAGTTGTCTGAGATATTGTGTTCATTGTTGGACTCCTTGGTTAGTGATTTTCCTTCTATTACTTTCTGTAAGGCTGGATTTGTGGCTACGTATTGTTTAAATTTGTTTTTATCCTGGAAAATTTTGTTTTCTCCATTTATAGTGAACGAAAGTTTGGCTGGGTATAGTAGTCTGGGCTTGCATCCACAGTCTCTTAGTTTCTGCAGTACATCTATCCATGACCTTCTGGCTTTCATTGTTTCCATAGAGAAGTCAGGTGTAAGTCTGATAGGTTTACCTTTATAAGTAACTTGGCCTTTTTCCTTTGCAGCTCTTATTATTTTTTCTTTGTTCTGTATGCTTTGTGTTTTGATTATTATATGGCGAGAGGATGTTTTTTTTTGATCCAGCCTATTCGGTGTTCTGTATGCTTCTTGAACCTTCATAGGTATATCTTTCTTTAGGTTGGGAAAGTTTTCTTCTATAATTTTATTAAATATATTTTCTGGACCGTTGAGATGCGCTTCTTCCCCTTCTACTCCTATTATTCTTAGGTTTGGTCTTTTTATTGTGTCCCATATTTCCTGAATGTTTTGTGATGAGAGTTTGTTGGCATTGCTGTTTTCTTTGATCAGCGTGTTTATTTTCTCTATGGTATCTTCAGAATCTGAGATTCTTTCTTCTATCTCTTGTATTCTGTTGGTTATGCTTGTTTCTGTAGACTCTATTCGTTTTCCTAGATTTTCCATGTCCAGCCAGCCTTCTGTTTGTGTTTTCTTCTTTGCCTCCATATCAGTTTTCAAGACTTGAACTGTTTCCATTATCTGTTTGATTGTTTTTCCTTGGTTTCCTAGGGTATCATTCACTGATTTACTCAATTCTTCAAACTTTCTGTTATACTTCTCATCCATTTCTATAAGGACATTTTTTACATGTTGTTTAAGGGTGTCAATCACTTTCATAAAGTCAGTTTTTTCTACTTCTTCATGATTAAGGTGTTCATGTCCTCCTGTTGTGAGGTTGCTGGGTTCTGGTGGATTCATATTATTTTTCAGATTGTTGGGTTGCATTGGTGCCTGTCCATCTCTTCCTTTGAATGCTCTCCTATGGATCTTCTTTTACAGGATCATGTCTCCTTGCCTACTGTTGTACCTTCCCATTAATGGTACTCCCCATTGATGGTTCTCCTGGTGCTCCAGTGATGTCTCTCCTGGTGACAATATCAGATCTCCATGCCCAATGATGGCTCTCCTGGTGCCAAGATCCACTCTCCTTGCTGGTTGGGTAGTTCGTAAACAAAGCGTAAACAGAGAGGCAGTCTGCAGGGAGTAGAGTCTCTGCATCCCCAGGGGGGATGGGGGTGGGTGAGGAACTTCTGAGTTCCCTGTCCGGGGCTGCTGCCGCGTCACAAACTCACCCCAATGCTGTCTCTCCTGGTACCGAGCTCAGATCTCCGTGCTGGTTGGGTAGTTCGTAGACAAAGCGCCTACCTTGCTTGGTGCAGGCAGGCCAGTGAAACAAAGGAACTCCTGCCCGCCTGTTTGCCCTGAGGATTCGCCCCCAGCACCCAGACAGGCTGAGCTAGGTGGTGTTAAGTGCCCAAAGAAGGAAGGGGGCAGAAGGAAGAAGGGTTCTGGATGCTAGGTGGGTGGGATAGGAACCTTTGAAGACTTTTCTAAGCAGAGTAAAGAGAACACATAGCTGGGATAAAGGCTATGCATAAAGTAAATACTGGTGGATTGTCTTAGAACTGGAAGAAACTAGAAAAAGGGTTAATGAGAGAGAAAGAAAGGCTTTAAGAAAAGTAAGTGTGCAGTGTAATAGAACGTGCAGTATAAAAATGCAAAGATGAATACTAAGGTCAGAAGGACACACGTAGCTGTAGGCAAACAGGGAGATGGGGGAGTGTTTGGGAGAAATAGCACAGAACTCTTTACAAATAAAAATGCCGTAAAAAAACAGGTTACTCTGTATGTAGTTTAAAATCGAAGAATATGAATGCCATTTTGAACTATTAAAGATAATATTAATTAAAATATTACTTTTAGAGTTCTGGCATATGCCAAGTTGTTATAAATATCTTCCAAAATAACTGAATTTGAGCATTTGATTAGCTGTGAATCACCTCTAGCCTTTTCTCCATACCCACTGGATGAAATGACACTCTTACCATATGCTCAGAAAAAGTCTCAATCAGTTCTGTGAGTAATGGTTTGCAGCTTCTATTTTGGCCTTTGAGTGGAGCTTGAAATCTTCAGGGTTACAGGCAAGGAAAAAATTCTGGAACTAGTGGAAGGAGGGACAATATCCTATGTAACTCATTATTCTTTCATAGGCATTGACAAACTCATTTGGAGAGCCCAGCATTCATGGACACATAGAACAATCAGGGGCAAACTCACAGAGTCAGGGAGTCATGCACTTTACAAGATCACCACTGACAGTGCCTATAGAAAGAGAAAAGATCATTTCAGACAGCAGTCAAGAAAGACTGTGTAGAAGAGATGGGATTTAATAATTTTCTGAACAACAAAAAGAACTTATAAAAATGTAGAGTGTGTGACACATTTCAAATCCAAAAACAGTGAGCAGAACTGTGAAATTTTAATGTAGGGCTCACAGTATCTTTGTCATAAGAAGTCAAGAGAAGTGTTTTTTGACTATGGCCAATGTGGAGGTGTCTAGAAGTGATAGTTTTCAAGACTATATTTGTGTGTGAGATGGCAACTGTTAAACTCATTTCTTCATGACAAGCAAAATCACAAAAATAGTCCTTCTCCCCAGTATCCTTTCCCACACTTCATAATTTAAGGAATCAGAAGAAATCCAGACTGAGTTAAGCCTCCTGTTAATAAATTGACCTAGGTTATATTGGCAGAGTGATGAATTTTTGTAGTGCTCAGATTTGTAGCTTCCAACTCCTAAAGCATTCTAAAAAGTATATAAGAGTCAGCTCACCATTGTGGGAGGAAAAATGAGTGTTTCCCTTGATGCTAGTTTGAGTGCTATAGCTCTGTTAGCTGTCTTTTCTGCTGTTCACAAAGAGATTTTTACAGACAGTAAACATAATTCAAAGAAAAACCCAACTTAGCTGCAGAAAGGCTCATTGCATCCTCTCAAATATGGTTTCAATATAAATAAAAGAACAGATTCATAACTGTCTTTGAGGACAAAAACTAACAGATCAGTGGCAGCCATATAGAATTTACAATCAAATTCTGTCAGGTCTCCAGCTACTTCACATGAACTTCTAATTAATCTGAATCATCAAATGACCACTTCCCACAGCTCCTAATCCAGAGGTTTGGTCTTCTCAAAAGGAAGACTGGTATAGTCAGACTTTCTTTTGGGTAGCCAGCACCCAAATAATGTCATGGAGACTTATTAACTATGAAAGGTTGATGTGAGCTTAGGTGTGTTCCCAACTAGCTCTTATAACTTAACACATTTATACTAATCGACATTCTGTTACATGGTTCGTTAGCTCTCCTCCGCAATGTACATCCAACTACCCATGTGTCCCTCTGGCATTTATTCCACTGTTCCTATCTTTGCTTGCAAAGTCTCGCCTATCCTTTTCTGCCTAGCTATTGGCCACTCAGCTCTTTATTAAACTGATCCAGTACCTTAGGTAGGCAAGGTAAAACAGCCACACATCTTCACATGGTGTCACAAAGCATCTGGGAACAGACTGGTCAAGAGAAGATGACAGCTTTGTGAAACTGCCGCTTGAAATGTTTACTTTTCAGTTGAAATGTATATTTTCTATTCCCATGATTTTCAAGATGGTTGCTTTTCTATTAAATAGAGACACATGAAAATAAAATATCTCATGTATCAAATTCCTTCTTAAAGTCATTACACTTACTATGCCAAATATTCAGCTACATTTTTGTGTTTTGGCTTGTTTAATTAATGTAAAACATATGTATTAATATATTTTGCTCTGAATTTGCTAAATGAATATAGTTTTACCATTTTATGTGAAAACATGTTCTAAAAACACTTCTACTGCTTATACACTATTATAACTGAACCTCTAGAAAGAAATTTTCTCTATAAACACAACCTAGGAAATGTAATTGAACATATCTTTTATATTGAAGATTCAGTTTCTTAATAGGAAGGTGTTATATTTCGTAAACAAAATTAAGCATAAACTTCCATTTCTTTTTTGAATTAATTAAACTTCATTGACAACAGATTCTTCCCCCTAGAGCCTGAGGACTGTAACAAAACAACAAGAATGACACCCAGACAGATCAAACCCAAGCACTGCTGCATCCCCCAATTCAGCACCTATGTCCCCAATGCAGCTCCCACTGCAGCCATGCCCAAAAGAAAGGCTGAAGGGGGATGCTAGAGGAGATAAAGGCAAGATGACAGATGAGCCTCAGAGAAGATCTGAAAGTCTGTCTGCTAAAACTCATCCTCTAAAGCCAGAGTCTAAGCCTAAAATGTTCTTACAAAGAAGAGAGAGGAGGTTTCCAAGGGGAGAAAGGAAAGGTTGATGCTGGTAAGGATGCAAATTATCCTGCAGAAATGGACCTGCTAAAACGAACCACAGATAGAAAGGTGAAGATTCTGGAAGTGTCAAGTGAGCTATATGCATTTTTGATTAACTGGTCTTTTGAAAATGTTACCATTTAAAATACTATTTTTTATCACGTTTTATAAAAATGCAAGATTTTTTTTTACTTTTTTATTTTAAGCTATGTTGTTAGTACACATAGCACTGCATTGTTCTGGGGGAAAGGAAAATTAAATATGTCTCTAATAAAATGTCTCACAAGCTGGATTGTTGATGGAAAACACCTTTCCTTGATAATTTTGGAAGACTTCCATTGACTCCCAGAAGAAATGTCCTGGTGTTGACATATGTCATCACTGTGGTAAAAATTTCTCTGTGGTGCTGGGAAAAGTATACATTCCTTTTTATATCATTCTCTCCCTGTACCATCAACATAGACTCAACCCCCTTAAAAACAGAGACCTGTTGGAACCAGGTCCCCTAAAATTAGTTTTGCCAGTCTATTGGGAAATCTGAACATTGTGGTGACATCATAGAATGCACTCAAAAGGGCAGTAATTTCCCTTTTATGAAAGACTGTGAATCTTCACATTGACAATTCTGCCATTTTCATGTCATTTCCTGAAAGTCAGGGTCAGTTTGGGAAAAGTTGTTAAACAGCATTCTGAATGTGAAATGTCAACCCCCGCTCTAAACTCTTCCTCTTTCTCAAAGCATCCAAAGAAGGCATCATTGCACTGCATGGTGCCTTTTTTTGATTTTCAGTCTATACAAAAGGGGAGTTTATAAGTTCTTGTATGCCATTAATGATTGTCGGTCCATTTGCTGCCTAAAATGTAATGCCTGTTCACAAAAAGTATCTTTAGTAAAGAGGGTTCAATTTGAAAGAAAAGAAAAAAAAAGAAAATACATTCTTCTCTATCGAGCCTGCTCCAACAAAGTCAGGTGGGATACATGGAAGAGGGCATGAGGCTGAAGAAATGGCAGATTGTAAGAAATTGCGACAGAAAACACAGGATAGATCTGGGAGGGCTGAAGGTGAATACCAACCAGCCCTGAGCTTATTTCAGAGCTTGCTTATACACAAAAGCAGAACAAAGCACAGCACAGTCAGTCAGTGTCTAACCACAGGCCATTCCTGTCCTTGAGTAAGAAGTTTCAATTGTATCTCAATGATCCTGACGTTTGGCATCAGCATTGTTTTACTAACAGTGTGTTCTTTTCTCACAAAAATGCTCTTTTTAAGAGTTTAATTATAACATTCTCACATCCCCCAAGGATACATGCAGAGCAAGTAAGCTTGAACTCAAATGATTTCTTTAGCCAGGCGGTGGTGGCGCATGCCTTTAATCCCAGCACTTGGGAGGCAGAGGCAGGTGGATCTCTGTGAGTTCGAGACCAGCCTGGTCTACAAGAGCTAGTTCCAGGAAAGGCTCCAAAACCACAGAGAAACCCTGTCTCGAAAAACCAAAAAAAAAAGAAAAAAAAATGATTTCTTTATTTTATTTTATTTTTAATTAAAAATTTCTACCCCTCCCCTCATTCCATTTCCCTCCCCCTCCCCTCCCTTCAGTCCAAAGAGCAGTCAGGGTTCCCTGCCCTGTGGGAAGTCCAAGGTCCTCCCCCCACTCCATCCAGATCTAGGAAGGTCAGCATCCAAACAGGCTAGGTTCCCACAAAGCCAGTACATGCAGTAGGATCAAAACCCAGTGCCATTGTCCTTGGCTTCTCAGTCAGTCCTCCTTGTCCGCTGCGTTCAGAGAGTCCGGTTTGATCACATGTTCCATCAGTCCCAGTCCAGCTGGCCTTGGTGAACTCCCACTGTCTCAGTGGGTGGGCACACCCCTCACAGTCCTGACTTCCTTGCTCATCTTCTCCCTCCTTCAGATCCTTATTTGGACATTTGGAGCTCAGTCCAATGCTTCAATGTGGGTCTCTGTCTCTAGCTTCATCCATCGCCAGATGAAGGTTCTATGGTGATATGCAAGATATTCATCAGTATGGCTATAGGATAGGGCCATTTCAGGCTTCCTCTCCTCAGCTGTCCAAGGATCTAGCTGGGGACATCTCCATGGACACCTGGGAACACCTTTAGAGTCAAATCTCTTGACAACCATAAAATGGCTCCCTTAATTAAGATATATTCTTCCTTGCTCCCATATCCACCCTTGCTCCATCCCAACCGTCCCATTCCCAAAGTGTGGAATATGTACGCATTAGAGTACTACTCAGCAGTAAAAAACAATGACATCTTGAATTTTGCATGCAAATGGATGGAAATAGAAAACATTATCCTAAGTGAGGTAACCCAGACCTAAAAAGATGATTATGGTATGTACTCACTCATAAGTGGATTCTAGCCATAAATAAAGGACATTGAGCCTATGTTTCATGATCCTAGAAAAGCTAAATAAGAAGGTGAACCCAAAGAAAAACATATAGTTATCATCCTGGATATTGGAAGGATACAAGATTGCCAAGCAAAAAATTGGAAATTCGGGGGGGGGGGGGTGTAAAGGGAGATGGGGAGAAAAAAAATCAAATGATTTCTTTAAGTCAGAATTGACTCCAGATGTAAACCAAGTCACAAATGGTCTCCCTCATTTCTCTTCTACATTTTGACCACAGGTTACCCTCCCTCCACTTCTCCAAGGTCTTCTCCCACTATAGAGGGTAAAAAAACCCTTGTGCACACAGACAAGCACAGCAGGAGCCAGGAAAGATAAATACATGATTTGCTTCTTCAATGGAATGAGTTGTATAACATTCCTGGAATGCTAGGAATGGTGTGGTTTTACTACATAGTAATCATTTGCTGTCTGATTAGACAGGTTCTGCCAATATATCCCAGAATTTATGTTTTTAGTTATCCAAAACATTTTTTCTAACTAATGAATGAGCCTGACTTTTAGACCATTAAAACCCACTCTTTCGAGTGATGTCACCTATGCTTTGCAAAGGTTTAAGTGAGTTCTGTGCTATCGTAGGGGTATACCATCCTGACAGCAACAGGCATTCTGTTTACCTCAGTCAAACATTCTCAACGCTAAATCTTGGGCACTATCTCTGAGTCAACAGTATCCACACTTGTGAAAGAAGACACATGTACTTTGTAAGGAAACTCATTGTAAACATGTTGTGAATTGTTGTGCACTTGTGACTCAGTTAATTGTTTTCTGAATATTTTTTCCAAAGATGATTGTCTGTTTTTAAATATGACTAAATTAAAATGATCTGTAACAGACTCTAGAAGTCTTAGTCCAGTTCTAGTTACAATAAAATCATTCTTGTCTCTTCCTGGAATATTTTTTGTCTCTTCCTTGTCTTCACTACAGCCTGCAGGGGAATTCCCCCAACTCACCCAATGCACCTTCTGTTGTAGCTTAGTGGTGGCAAAAAGAAGAATGAATCACAGAATACAATAAACCCATGTGGAAGTTCATTGATAACAGGAACAGGGAGGGGAAGATAAGAGGATCATGAAGGGCAAAGGAGAGCAGTGAAGAGAGAGTGGAGTATGGCAGGCAAAGCTTGCTTTAAAAGGGGGGCCCTTTGAGTACGTGTACAGAGCCTACATAGCCACGCAGTACATGACATAGTGGTTTATAGCCACAGAGTCCCAGGCTGACTGAGTATTTGCTTGAATACTGACATGTGAGGCTGTAAGACTCTGGGGCTGGCTAGGTATTTCCCTGAATACAGACACATACATCTTGCCAGGTGGCAGGCAAGATGGGGGCAGGCTAGCATAATGCCTGATTGCTAATATATTTTGTTTATTATAAAAAGGCAAGGAGTTAAAAGACATAGCAGGTGGGACAAGGATGAAGATCCCAGGTTCTCGAGACTGCTTCCAGCTGACCTGGGACATCAGAAACTTGGGATGTTATGGATATACAGCATGAAGTGTGGCCATGTATATCAGGGTGGGAGTACAAACATGCCATCAGACAGTTTCATGGAAAGGATGTCTATTGGGAAGGGAAAGAAGGGCAGGGAGAGAGAAGAGAGAAAGAAAGAGAGAGACAGAGAGGGACAGAGATCAGCCTCCTCAGAGAAATGGCACAACGAGAGCAGGAGTCGGCAGAGCTTGTTTCTCAATGGAGCCTTTGTACCTGAAGACAGAGTCAGGGTACTGCCTGCTATGCATGCTGCGGTGGCCACCCTACCTTTGCCAAGTCCCCAAGAGGTGGGGCCAGGATTGTGTTAGCTTGGGTGATAACTTTCCTACCTTCTTTTTTATTTAACAAAAAGTGAGGAGTTAGGCATGGCAGGTTAGGGAAATGAGGGGGTTGAGTCCACAAAACTGCTCCTGCTCATCTGGGGGCATCGACCATCTTTGAGCAATCTGAGAAAAGTGGGATGCTGGCCATGTCTTAGGGTAGCTGGCTGCCGTCTGGCACCTCTTGGACCTGGCAAGATGATGGCAGAACAGAGGACAAGGTTAAATTTAGGAAAAAAAATTATTTAGGTCCTGGTGGTTGAGGGGGAGCATGTTAGTGGCAGTGAATGGTGGGGAGTTTGGGGCTGCTTAAGGCCCTGTAATTGAAGAAGAGAAACATCTGTTCAAGGTGAAATCTCCAAGTCAGATCCCTGGAACTTACAAGAATTCTTTGAGTTTATGAAAATATAAGTGTCAGAAACATTAGCAGTTCCACTGTTTGTACTCTGTACTAAAATTTGCATTATGGAAATGTCAGTATACTCATGTCAGAAATGATTTTGTTGAAAGCATTAATAATCTTCCTTCGATTGGAAAAACTATTACAGCAGTCTTTAGCACAATAAACAATACCTTTGAAGTCTGTAGTTAGAAAATGACCAAAGAGAATTTAAAATCTTGAACTTGAAGTCATGGTAGTATAGGGTATAGTATGGGTTTTGCACTCTGTCAGAATTGGATTAATAGCTTGTCAAAGCTTCATTGATTAGTGTTAAGACTATGAAAAGAAGAAGAATGAGAGAGAAAGCTGGTAACTTGCATTTGTATACCCTAAAACAGTTTTTTGTCCCCGAAGCATTCTTAGATCTTCACGTCTTAAGGACACTTTATATATTTACATAAATAAACCTCAAAGCACCTGTTCTTTTTCCAACATCATGGTATCATTGTAGAGTAAGTTCCTCTAAAAAAGAAATGGTAAGAAGGTATACTTAAATCTGTTTTGTGAGTCTATATCTTTTTCCAGTCTAGTAATGAGGTAAATTGTGTCTAGTCTTAGCCTTGATTCCTGCTGTTAAGCTGGCAAAGCTATCAGTTGTCAAATTGCATCAGAGATCTTGAGTAGGATAAACTTTACCTGAGTTAATGTCAAAAAAGAAACAGAGACTTACTTGATTGACTACCTAAAAAGCCACTCCCCAGGGTCCTCCATGGTCACTGAGGGTAAGTCTTAGGGTAGCATCCATCTTCTGGCTGGCAGAGGTAGGCATACAAGTTCCCAGAGGATTTCACAGACTTCTTTGGAGTAAGGACTCATGGGTGGACTTTACCTTTGACTTAGGCAACTTGAGGCAGTTGGTGCCCCAGTGTCCTGTTGTCCATAGTCTGAAGAGGGTTGCTGCAGCAGTTTAGGTGAAAGGCAGGTTTTATCGGTGGCCGGCACTGCCACTTGTGAAGCAAACTCCAGGTTGAGGATTTTCCTCCAAGCTGAGAAAATAGGGGTAGTGCCAGGAGGTAATCTGTCCTTCTGTTATGAAAAACCTTTTTAATGAAACATTTTAAATGCCATATTCCCCAGAATGCTCTGCATTTGAGGGTTGTCTGTTAGGTATATATGAGTAGACAAACTTTATCTTAAGTTTCTTGCCATAAGCACACAGATGGCTAGTTAAGGTTTTATCCCTGTAATTAATTGCATCAGTACCCAGCATCACCACAATTAAAGAGCTTGATCATTTATATGGTGATTCTAACTTATATTATTCCTCAATAGTCAACAATAGTTTGACAGCTTCCATAAGATTAGGACTTTACAGTACATTCCTGTTGGATATAGCCTTAAAAACAGTGATTTTGAATTGAAGCTCCATTAGTGTCAAAGTAAAACCTTTTAATGAGGTTAAGAAAGAAAGCAAGATTGCCATTCCACGGATATCAAACATTTATTTTTGCTTATTTAAATTGTCTAGAAGCTTGGTATTGAAACTTTAACAAAGAAATAATTACTTAGGTTTTGTTATTCTGCAATAGATCTTTATAGACTTAATTTTTATCACCATGTAAGAGTACATAGCAATTTAAAAATTTGAGACTTATTGGTTTTATAAGGAGATATAATGAGCAGAGCTCATTAGGACTGTTTAAAATATTTTAAAACAATAATTATATGAACATATAAGCACAGTTGAATTTAAGTTGTATACACAGATACATATACACAGTTAAAGCTAGCTTATATTCATATAAATAGTGTTAAATTAAAAGTAATATAAATACTGAGCAAGAGAAAGCTGTTTTCACCATTTCTGGCTCACACATTGTAAAAAGCAAACAGGGTGTTTAAAGAAAGAGTAGACCTGCAATGGGTCTACCCATGGGACCTTACTCCAAAGAAGCCTGTGGAATCCTCTGGGGCCTTGTATGCCTACCTCTGCCAGCCAGAAGATGGATGTTACCCTAAGACTTGCCCTTAGTGACCATGGAGGACCCTGGGGAGTGGCGTTTTAGGTAACCAATCAAGTAATTCTCTGTTTCTTTTTCAGCATTAACTCTGTGGAGCAAAGGTAAAAAAGTGGAAAATCAAAGCTGCCAGTGAACAAGAAAACAGATTCATTGCAGGTGAAAGAGAACAGATCTGATGCAGATGGGCTTGGTGTAGGAGTTCCTTCTGTTTGTGTGTTGCTTTCATTGTTTAATGAATAAAGAAACTGCCTTGGCCTGGTTGATAGAGTGGAACTTAGGTAGGTGGAGAAAACAAAAATGAATGCTGGAAGGAAGAAGGGTAGAGGAAGAGAAGCCATGGGTCCTCTGCCTGAGATGGACACTGGTTAGAATCTCCGGTAAGCCACTGCCACATGGCAATACACAGATTAATGGAGATGGGTTAAACTAATATGTAAGAGTTAGCCAATAAGAAGTTCGAGCTAATGGCCACACAGTGATTTAATTAATACAGTTTCTGTGTGTGGTTATTTCAGGTGTAAGTTAGCCGGGTGCCTGGGACAAACAAGAGCCTCCTTCCTCCTGTAAGTGGGCTAGGTGGGAGGGATCTCTGAGTGGGTGCTCAGGTGGGCCCTGCCAAAAACCACACCACTGCACAAACATGCCACATGCAACAGCTAGTGTAAGAGGAATTTTTAAAAACGTAAATAATGGTGTAAAGGCAACTGGTGACAGGTGATGACATCATTGCTCTGGCTGTGGGGACAGGTTGCTGGAAGCACCACTCAGCTGTGGGTGGACCTGCACAGGTATGAGGTTCCTCCCTGACCCAGTCACACCTGGGTCACATAGCTATTCTTAATAAAGATGCCTGTGAAGACATCTGACCTGCCCTTAACCAAGATGGCTCCTGTGCACCTGTTATAATTCCTTCCATTTACCTGTCTGCTGGCAGAAGTTAGAAACTTCCGACTCGTAAAACTTTAAGATATGCTTTTATCGGCTTGTTTCCCACAGAAAGATAAGGGGGAGGAGAAGAGGAGTGGGGATATGGGGAGGGGAGCGGGGGGAGGGGGCAATATGTGGGAGGAGGGGGAGGGAAATGGGAAACGGGGAGCAGTTGGAAATTTTAATTAAAAAAGAATAAAAAAAATGAGAAAAAAAAAGATAAGGTACTGGCTCAGGTTGTTCTCTGGCTCATCAGCTGAAAGAATGAGGGCTGGGGCAATAATCCTGAAGTATGGCAAGTCCAAAAAGGCCAAAGGCACAAATCTAAAAGGATAAAGCCAAAAGGGCTGTAGCCCAAAATGACCTGTGGGTCTGAGAAATGGAGATGCTGCTCAGTGAGGGTAGTGCTTTGCTCTAGGCACCGGGAAATTTGCCAGAGGTGATTTTAGGTGAAAGGGACCAACCATAGCACTGAAGTCAGTGGCTAGGGAGTAGGGAACTCCTCGACTGTAGGCAGTGTTGTGCAAAACGATACAGAGGTCAGGTAGATAGAAGAGGATTGTTGAGAGCCTCAAGACACCCACCCGTGGGGGGTGGGGGAAACAGCAAGACCCTGGCCATGTCCAGCACAAATGTAATGGTCTGTGGTATGGGGTGGGACCAAGGGTCTCATGGGGGGGGGGACAAACGTGCCATCATAAGGAGCTTATGTGGGAAGGAAGTTTATTGAGGAAAGGAAGGGAGTTAGGGGAGAGAGAGGAGAGAAAGTGAGATAAAAAGAAAGAGAGAGACAAAACAAAAGACTGAGGCCTCCTCGGAGAAACAGCAGAAAGAGAGGGAGTGGGCAGAGCTTGTCTCTTAAGAGACCTTGGTACCTGTACACAGAGTCAGGGTGCTGCCTGCTCTGCATTCAGGGGTGGCCACTTTACTTCTGCCAGGTTCCCAAGGGGCAGGGCCAGGTTTGTGTTTGTCTAGCTGATAGCATCAGGACATGTCCTGGTCTGACTGGTCCATTCATTTCACCATCCAGGCTCTCTGGAACCATCTGGAGTCTCCTGGACCAGGGAGGATGTTGTTCAAAGTGAATCCAAGTTGACTTCCTGGAACTTACAAGAATTCTTTGGGTTTATAAAAAGATATGTTTTAGACACATTAACATCCCCACTGTTTATAACCTATGCTGAAATCCAGAATACAAAAACAGTGGTATACTCAACCTAGTAGTAGTATTCTACCAGGTAAAAGGTTTTTCAGGATCAATAATTTGTCATTATATTGTCAATTTATTGATGTTATAATTTGTCAAGTAATGATAAGACTATGAAATTTTGGAGTCAATATAACAGTAGCATAATGAGAGAGGAAAATATAGAACATGTTCTATTCTTTTAAATGTCTCAAATCTCTATCTTCTTATCACCAATTAAGCTTTCTTATTTTTACATAAATGAACCTTACATGAAATTTACATAAATTTGCATAAAAGCACCTGTTCCTTCCCCATTATCATGGCATCACCTTAAAAATCAGGAGAGGCAGGTGGTTTGTTATTAAGGGCAGTCAATAGTAAAGAATTGGATTGAAATCTGTTCTGTGAGTCTCCTTTTTGAGTCCAGGACTGTGGATATCTCTGGGGTGTTGTTGTCTCTTATCAACCAGCCATGTTTGGTAGTCTTTGCACCTTCAGCTCTGTAGCTAATGGTTGGTAGTCCTGTAGCAACAGTTAATTGGTTTAATTACACGTTTTGAATATGTCATTGGGGATACACACATACACTCAAATACATAAAATAAATCTTGATGAAAGATTGGCTTGCTTCTTTTTAAAGGACCTTCAAGTACAAACTGTGGGAACGTGGGACTCACTTGCATTGAGACACAGTAGTCAGTCATATCTGGGAGCACTGCCATCTTTATCGTCACAGTAACCAAATGCCCAAGGTAACCTAAGTTTGGATGGTAAAGAGGGTAATTTTTCACCAAGTTTGGAGGGGAAATTAGTTGGACTCTGGGCTTTATATTTTAGTTTTGCTAAATCTAGTTGACTTACTATTGCTGTGGTTTGTATTGCATTGAATTAGTTACTCTCTAAATCCGGAGTCCAAACAGTGCATTTCTTCACTGACTCTGTCCTCCCTGTTGGGAGAAATACCTCCACCCTAGGAGGCAATTCTGCATCTTCCCTAGGTGTGAATAGAGTGTCAATGCGGTAATGGGGGGGTGCATGCCAGTTGTCCTCTGCCTGTTCTCTTAATTCTGCCTCCACTCTGCTCTGTTCTGCTCTGCCCTGATGTGCAGATTTATATCAACTTGATCTAGGGTGAGAGCAAAGAGATTCCCAAGGAGGACTGAAGGAGAGAGAAGAAATGGTGAGTACATTTGATTCCCAGCTCCTTGGTGTCAAACTAATAAATGGATGAATGAGTGGTATTTTCAGCTATGGTAAATTGAGTTTTCATTACATTTACTATAGATTGAATAATAAGTAAGCTGTTCGACTATGCTTCTAGCTTTGTGACAAGTGTTTTGACTATGTTTTGCCTAATCCCTACACACACACACACACACACACACACACATTACTATGATCAACTTCCCACAGATTTCCATTTTATAAAAAGAAAAAAAAGAGGTATTTCCTTCCATGCAACAATCTGGGCACAGAGTGACATCTAGGATGAATGTCACTGGCCTCACACGTGGAAAGACAAACAAAGTGACGACTGCAGTTGACATCTTTGTGGTGAGAAGACAGCATCACCTATCTGTATTAATCTGCACCCATCTGTCCCATGGGTTAAGGCAATGGCATTCTGTCTCTACAGGTTACCACCAAATCCTAGATGACTGTGAGCTATTTTAATGATTTCTCTACAGCTGTTCCTTGTTTTCTTGTGAGTTTTATTGAAATGTACATCTTCTTGAAAGGAATTTTCTATCCACCCTGATAATCTCTTCTTCACTCCTCTTATCTTGCAGGACTCGCTTGCTTGCGGAGTTCCCAGTTTACCAATGACAGGAGTTAGAGTGGGAGGCACAGGCTCCAGGCTCCCAGCAGAGCCTCTGCTTTGCAAGAGGAACCCTGAACGAGCTTGACCTCTCAGAGATGACATCTCCGCCATGCTCTTGTTGCTGTACAGCAGGGCCTTGCACTGTCCAGGCCACTGTTCAGCTGCTGAGCTCATCCCCGCTCAGAGCTTACATTACCTTTATCATCTTGTAATTCTCTCCTAGCTGTAGAATCCCTAAACTCAAACAAAGGTGAGAGAGAGAGAAGTGAAAAGGGTTCCACCTTTTGCTCCTTGTGATGGGAAGTAATCTGTCTTAATGACGGATCTGTTTTAGCAGAAGTTGCCAGTAGGAAAATACTTCCCAGTTTGTAGATTTATTTTTCATTATGAGTACATTTAGTAATATCAAAATTTAGTAGTGTAGAAATAAATTTTCTGTTAAACTCAGAAAGCCATTGTCCTTCTGCCAGACACTTAAATAATTTCCCAACTACAGAATGCACAAGGTTTTGTTTTTCCTCCTGCTGAGCAGTACAGAATTGCATGGCAAGGCTTCTTCTTTGCACTTTACATGTTGAAGGTGGTGGTTCAACTAGCCCTCTTTCATTTCCATGTCCCTCTTAACTCAGGCGTTGCCATGGTGACAGGCATCATTTGGAGATGTCTCTCATGGCAGCCCTAAAGCGTTTAAGGGTGCTTGAACATTCCTCACAGGACAACGCACACTTTATATTGTTTGCTAACCACCTTTACAGAGAAACCTTGTCGCTAACAAGTGCAATGCACTTGATATTCTCTTCTGTATCATTTCTGCAAGTTCATAGTGGGTTTCTTCTTTTATTATTGAGGACTTTCAGCTGAATATGCTAATCTGTATCAGGACTATGGCCCTCAAAGCACAGAGAAATTAAAGAAAACTAATGTTCTTGAATGAATATTTGTTATAAGAAAACAAGAGTGCATTTGTTCTAACATTTATGATTCATGAGGATATAAGGCAGATCTCAGGGTCAACAGCTGAGTTGGGAATGCAGAAGAGGAACTCGTGTGCACAGGATCCCAGGTATAGTGTCTTTGGTGGCTCTGGGTTTGGCACTCCGGGGGCTTTGGCATTCCTAAGGATGATGGTAGGGTGATAACCTAAATTTCCTTCAAATGGCTAATTTGTGGGTCTTTCCTCAGAGTACTAAGGCTGCCCCTTGTGGCAATCCAAGGTATATGTTTGGAAGATGCTGCTTCCAAAATCCAAAAAAGGCCACGGAAGGAATTTCAACAGAAGAAGTTCAAATGGCCAAAAGACATTTAAGATCGTGCTCAACTTCCTTAGCAATCAGGGAAATGCAAATCAAGACAACATTAAGATACCATCTTACACCGGTCAGAATGGCTAAAATCAAAAACACCAATGATAGCCTCTGCTGGAGAGGTTGTGGAGAAAGGGGCACACTCATCCATTGCTGGTGGGAATGCAAACTTGTGCAACCACTTTGGAAAGCAGTGTGGTGGTTTCTCAGGAAAGTCGGGTTCAACCTACCTCTCGATCCAGCAATACCACTATTGGGAATATACCCAAGAGATGCCCAAACATACAACAAAAGTATATGCTCAACTATGTTCATAGCAGCATTGTTCGTAATAGCCAGAACCTGGAAACAACCTAGATGTCCTTCAATGGAAGAATGGATGAAGAAAGTATGGAATATATATATATTAGAGTACTACTCAGCAGTAAAAAACAATGACTTTTTGAATTTTGCATGCAAATGGACGGAAATTGAAAACACTATCCTGAGTGAGGTAAGCCAGACCCAAAAAGAGGAACATGGGATGTACTCACTCATATTTGGTTTCTAGCCATAAATAAAGGACATTGAGACTATAATTCGTGACTCTAGAGAAGCTAAATAAGAAGGTGAACCCAAAGAAAAACATATAAGCATCCCCCTGAATATTAACCTTCATCAGGCGATGAAAGAAGACAGAGACAGAGACCAACATTGGAGCACTGGACTGAAGTCTCACGATCCAAAGGAGGAGCAGAAGGAGAGTGAGCACGAGCAAGGAACTCAGGACTGCGAGGGGTGCACCCACACACTGAGGCAATGGGGATGTTCTATCGGGAACTCACCAAGGCCAGCTGGCCGGGGACTGAAAAAGCATGGGACAAAACCGGTCTCGCTGAACATAATGGACAATGAGGACTACTGAGAACTGAAGAACAATGGCAATGGTTCTTGATCCTATTGCACGTAATGGCTTTGTGGGAGCCCAGGTAGTTTGGATGCTCACCTTAATAGACCTGGATGGAGGTGGGTGGTCCTTGGACCTCCCACAGGGCAGAGAAACCTGCTTGATCTTTGGGCTGAGGAGGAAGGAAGACTTGATTGGGGGAGGGGGAGGGAATGGGAGGTGGTGGCGGGGAAGAGGCAGAAATCTTTAATAATTAAATTAATTAATTAATAATAAAAAAAAGACATGAGGCACCGGACTGAGCTCCCAAAGTCCAAATGAGGAGCAGAAGGAGGGAGAACATGAGCAAGGAAGTCAGGACCTCGAGGGGTGCGCCCACCCACTGAGACAGTGGGGTTGATCTATTGGGAGCTTACCAAGGCCAGCTGGACTGGAACTGAAAAAGCATGGGATAAAACCGGACTCTCTGACATGGTGGACAATGAGGGCTGATGAGAAGCCAAGGACAATGGCACTGGGTTTTTATCCTACTGCATGTTCTGGCTTTGTGGGAGCCTAGCCAGTTTGGATGCTCACCTTCCTAGCCCTGGATGGAGTGGGAGGACCTTGGACTTCCCACAGGGCAGGGAACCCTGACTGCTCTTTGGATTGGAGAGGGAGGGGGAGATGAGTGGGGGGAAGGGGAGAAGACTGGGGGGAGGGGGAGGGAAATCGGAGGCTGGAAGGAGGAGGAAATTTTTTTCAATTAAAAAATAAAATAAAATTATAAGATAAGGTAAAAAAATTATCAACGACACTTATCAAAAAAAAAAAAGACATGAGGTCTTTTCTTTCTCTAGAAGGATGATAAAGAGTGATCATGCTTTACCACAAAAGCACAGTGGTTGGAGGGGGGATCACAGGAAACTGTGATCAAAATTGACATCTTTCTGTATTGTTTTGGGAAATCATTTAACTTCACTTGTCCTTTTTGTTGTGAGTAAAAGTCATTAACAGGGGAGCCATCTTTCTGCCCCCACACTTAGCGTCTCTAATCCAAGCCACCATGTATGTAAAGTGTTACAATAGCACTTAAGTCACCCCATAAGACTCTTGTGAGGAATAAGTGAATTAGCACGCGAGACTGGAACACTCCTAGTAATATTTTAGCACGTGAAACAACTGCCCTCTATAGTGTTCATCCTCTCAGCTGCAGCACAAGTCTGTCCGTCTAATGCGTATTTCTCCAGATTTTTCTGAAATAAGATTTAAACCAAAGATTGAGAAACTAAGAGATGCGTCTTAATTCTACATAATTCTACAGCATTTAGTGGTCTAACGTGTGACTGCACAGTCAGTTCTGTGCAACACAGACCCTGGGTGGTGACAAGGGCAGAGGCTGATGGACACAAGTAACATTCAGACATTCCACGATACCCTACTATCACTGCATCAGACCTCTATGAATTGGCTAATTACAGTCCAATGCCTTGGGAGTCTGCCACCGACATACATTCAGGTGTCTGTCCCAGGGAGCAGGCGTCCTTAGGAATCCAAATCAGAACAACTACCCACTGACCCAGAACAGCGTCAGCTGCAGATGAACTGCATCAAGATGGGCCCGTGTCCAAGGTGTGTGGCTCCCTAAATATGTTCAGTCAGTCTTTTTCAGACTGCAGAGACTCATGGATCAAAAACCATTATGCTGAAACCAGAGAAACTCAAAGCCATCCAAAATACAAAATAAAATTAAAAATGAGAATTATAGCACATGTCTTCTAACAGTGATGATTTGCCCGTTTTCTTACTGTCTGGAAAGTTATGAACAAAAATGAAATCATCAATTTCTATTCTCTAGGGTTTTCCTTTATGTTATGGGGGATAAATACAGACTGAATTTCCTAGATCTAAAATTACTACTTTTCCTTTGAATATTTTTTAGAGTGTGCATGACATTTTAATTCAATAATATTCATTTTCCTCTCTGAGTAAAGCCTGGTAATAAATCAGTGTTGCATTTGTAATCAGTACTGGCATTTCAGATTACGTATATATTTTCAGGTTATAGACACAGCAAAAAAATATTTTCAAATAGTAGAAATCTTGGGATTTCAATATGTACACATTAATTTGCATGCAGATATATTTGAAAATACTCACACACCAAGAAGACACACACCACACATGTACTCAAACCAATTCCATTGCTACTGACACTATCCTCAAATCCCCATGTGGAATAAACATGTCTTTGACCATGGTGTAAACCTCAGAAGGAAAAGAAACAAAACTGGGTGGTGGTGGCACATGCCTTTAATTCCAGCGCTCAGGAGGCAGAGACAGGAGGATCTCTGAGAGTTCGACACCATCTTGGCCTACAAAAGCTAGTTCCAGGATAGACACCAAAGCTACACAGAAAAACCCTGTCTCAAAAAACCAAAAATAAATAAATAAATTTTAAAAAGAGAGAAAAAAGAGAAACAAAAGAAGAGTAAGAGAAGATCCAGCCTGTTAGAATTTGCAGCATGTCAGGGCATTGAGAAGTCTGGCTAGTTGAGCCCTATAATGGATACCAAAGATATAGTTCAAGGTTTGAAAATTTGTTTCATTTTTTTTTCTGTAATCTTTGGCTACAATTTAGTTCAGTGAGAACTCTCAAGACTGTACTACAGTGAGAACTCTCAAGAGTATGCTACAGGTGAGACCTCTCGAGAGTGTGCTGATGACTCTGATCTTCCGTGGACCTTTCCTAACTTTCTGAGCTATGAAGTAATGCCAGTGCAGCCATATATCAGGAAGCAGGAGACGGAATACTAGAAGTGAATGTTTGCTTAGTCACACGAACCTATGTGGGGCAAATTCTACGCGCCCCTTTGTGCCAGGAGGAAAAAGAGGGGACTGGCTCAAGATTTCTTGTCAGGATAACAGCATTCATAGCTTCTTCATAGCTTCAACTACTTGCATATTCTGATCTCCAAAGGCTCATGCAACTTCTCAATCCCACCAAGGTGAACAATAAGTTTACACATGTGGTCTGTGCAGAACACAACACATTGCACTTAAGAATCTCTCTCTCGCTCGCTCTCGCTCACACACACACACACACATACATATATATTTTTCATGTGAGTTACTGAAAAAGAGTGCTGATTTGCCTGATGCTCTTCAGAGATAAACAATGAGATCCCAGACACAAATTGCATGCTCATATAACTGATGCCCTACTGCTGTCAGCTTGAAAATTTTATGCTGTTTCTCTGAACTTTCAGCTTTCTGGCTGATGGTGGGTGAGCATGCACGTGGTAAAGGGACTCCCACTTTCTACTGCTGGTGTCTGCATGCACCACCCATGATGCCCTGAGCATCAGATTATGCCTGTCTATACGGCCAGTTACCCCAAAGGTCACTTTGTGTGTTACATGTTCTCAGTCTGTTTTGGATGTTAAACTATTCTCACCCAGAAAACAGCAACAAAGCAACCTCATTGGACTTATTGTTTGTTTTTCACTTGTTACTATTGTAGTAGCTAACTGCTGATGTAGAAATACCTATAGAAAAGGAAGATATATTTTCTTTCCTTCTTTCTTTTTTTCTTTCTTTTTTCCTTTCTTCTTTCATTCAATTTGTTTTGTTTTTTAAGACAAGGTTTCGCTGTGAATCATTGGCTGTCCCGGACCTGACTCTGTAGACCAGGCTGGCCTTGAACTCACAAGGATCGTCCTGCTTCTGCCTCCCAAATTCTGGGATTAAAGGCGTGTCAGGGAAACTGAAGGAACCCATAAGGATGACTCCTGCTAAGATTCCTAACAACAGTGGATAAATAGCCTGAAAAGGTTCTTTCCTGTAATCAGATTGGTGACTGCAGTCATTGTCATCATAGAACCTTCATCTAGTAACTGATGGAAGCAGATGCAGAGATCCATAGCCAATCACTGGGCTGAGCTGTGGAAGTCCCAGTCCAGTTGAAAAGAGGAAGGAAGGATTATATGAGCAAGCAGTTCAAGATCATGATGAAGAAACACATGGAGACGGCTGACTGCTTACCTGACCTTGTGGGAGTTCATGGATTCTGGACGACAACTAGGGAGGCGGCATGGGAGCAGCCTAGGCCCTCTGTATCTGGGTGACAGTTTTATAGCTTGGTGTTTTGTGGGGTCCTTAGCACTTAGACCAGGACCTATCCCTAACACATGAGCTGACTTGTTCGAACCTATTTTTTTTTATGGTGGGATCCCTTGCCCAGCCTTGATGCAAGGTGGAAGAACTTGGTCTTGCATCAACTGGGTATGACATGCTTTGTTGACTCCCATGGAAGGCCTTATCCCTCTGAATGGAGACAGAGGAAGAGTGGATGGGAGGGGAAGAATGGAGGTGAGGGAGGGAACAGGAGAGAAGAAAGGGGAAATTATGATTGGTATGTAAAATAAATAAATAAAAAGAAAGAAAAAAAGAATGAAAGAATAGTCAACCAGGGCTTGTTTCTCCTCCAGTGATTTACTAACTACAATGCTTGGAAAAATACTTCTATCAAAAAGTAAAAGAAATTGATAAATTACAATGGTATTACATATGTTTACATATCTACATGCATATATGTATTCATACAAAAGGTGTACAGACACTGTATATAAAGAAGCATAAGCTTCTAACACATGTTGTATAATTTCAGTGATATGTACATAGCTTGATTATTCCAATTGAAAGTTAGTATCTAAGCGACTTAATTATTAAGATAAAAAGATTAAATTTAAATAATTGAAAGCCAACATTACACAATGCAAAAGTAAATGACAAATGAATATTGATATCTTGCTTACTTCAAATACTTATAAGTAGTAATTAAATGCTAGAAGGAGAAAGGAATAAGGAAAGTTGGTCTTCTGTTGCTTGCTATTAGTTAATTAATTAATTTTTTATGAGATACAGTCTCACTCTGTGGTCCAGTCTGGCTTAAACTCTGCAAGATTCCTGCCTCCAACTTTCCAGTGATACAGTTACTGACACATGCCCCTCTGCCTAGCAAGAAAAAGCTTCCCAATTTAGTACACAAACCAGGCATTCTTCCTGCCTGCTAAACTCAATCAATACCTAATATTGTAATTTTTAGTATTCTACAATTATTTATAATAAGATTTTATTCATTATTTTAAAATTTTATTTGTTGATTCAATATATCTAAATGTTGTCCATCCTATCCTAACTCCAACTTTTCTGAAGATCCCTGACCCCAATCACATCATTGCACCATTTTGTGATCCACTCAGAATAGAATTCATGGTAAATATAAAAGACAGAATATAGAATACCAGGAGAGCAGGTGGAAACACTTAGAAACACTGTTTGACATCCTATATGCTGGTTGGGGTGTCTCTGGATACTTGGCCTCCCACACTTTCATATACAGGCTTCCTGTCTTCTACATCACCTCATCTGTCACTCACTGATATTGACTAGATTTTTAGATGCTATGTCTTTTTTCAGAGGTCTTCATGGCTATCATTATTGAGTTGGTCACAGGATTAAACAGATTCCCTGCAATAACCTTTTCACTTGATTGAACCTGTTACTGATAACTTGCATCTGAATTTTGGGGTGGAGATCTGCTGGAGGCTGGCTGAATAATGAGTGAAATCTATGTCTTGTAAACACACAGCTAATTCAGTATCAGAGTGAGGTTAATGACATCAGCACACATGTTTGAAGACCATTTGCTGCATCTAGACATGTATAATCATCATAGTCAACTATCATACATGGATGTTCTTGGTCCTAGAAGGCAACTGTAGAAATGACATGAGTTTGGACATTATCCATGAGTTACCATCAAGATTGTTTTTCTTATGTAAGTTAACTATCATCTGAGTATACTTCTTCTTAATGTGGAGCAGCAAGTCTTGCAGAATAAAATCCTCTACTGAAAAGCAAAATACACTGCATTCACCATCTCAACACTTTTAAAAATAAGGGCTATTGACATAAACCAGACCCCCTTCTTACCTGCATCTGTCCAAGATTCTGAGTAGTATGTTATTAGTATGAACACCTGAACTCTATTAATATTCCTTCTCCAGAGTCTGATGACTGCAGCAGTCACAGCAATCTGCAGAAGCAAGAGTGGTGGTTACAATAAAGCCAGTTAGCCTCACCTGATGTGGCCAGGGAACTGAATGTGGTGTCAAAAGGGAATGGGGCTGTTCCAAAATCTGAGGATTGCTCTATTGCTTCATTAAGCCCTGCATGGTTCTCTGTCCCTCCTAGACTCTGAGAGCTGCTTGATAACCTTTGAGTAAATGTTATGCTTACATTAGCTGGGACTCTCTCTGATACCCAAGTGAAGCATCAGTTGATGTGTGTATTCTGATCCCAGGAGGTCTTGACAAATGGTGTAGAAACAAATAACTCATTTCTGAGAATGTTTCTCTACTCTTCTTGGAAAGGCCAGCCAAATCTTACTGATGACAGTGTTCTGGAGGAAGAATGATGGCTGATTAATTCATACTGTGTTGGAGAAATGACTACAGCATCTGGATATGCCAGATCAGCTACAAAGGGATAAGTTAGCTTTAGGAGAAGAATATCCTTTCCTTTATATCTGTGTGGATTATAGAACAAATATTTATGTGCTGTAGCATGATAATTCCCAAGAGACGTTTAAAACATCCAGTTCAACTTCACTGAGACTCTCAGGGAAGGTTATTTGATTTTATTTGGTTTGAGGAAGTATAGTGTCTAAGTGAGCTTGGAATGCTATAAGAAATACCTTATACTAATTAATTTATAAAGAAGAGAAATCCGATTGTTATCATTCTGGAGATGGGGGCAAGTCTGTCCTCGGGTGTGGTATCATCAAGTTGTGCTATTGCAGTAGAATAGAAAAGAGCTTCCTCGAATTTTCCTTTCAGAATAACACAATTAACAGCTTCATCTACCCAAACATCCTGTTGACCTCTCATTACCACAAAAATGAAAATTAGGTTCCATATGCCTTGCTGAGGGACACGGATATGATGACCAGACCATATAGCATAGTGGAGTATCCTATACATATTCTTGTCATGCCAGTTCCTGGAATAGAATGAGGATTTGGCTGATACGATTAAAGAACAATCACGAGGTATTTTATTTGGAGGTGCTAGAGACCAGCGAGTCTTTCCCCAACTGAAATCTGTACATGGAGTATAAGACACAGACAGAGGGGAACAGAAAGGACAGTAGAATTTAACAAGGCCTCCACACAGCATTTATAAAGTCTGCTTTGATGGAAAATTTACTCTAAAAGCATAAGCCTCAAGCTTTTTGACCTTTGCCAGGAGTTTTCTTAGCTTTCTCACTTGACCTTCACTGTGGCATTGGGTCCTTTTCTAGAATGTTCTGTGAGATTTGAGGAGGTATTTACTATTAGGGTCAAATTTGGAGTTTATATGATATTACTTTCCCTTTGCTTAAAATGTTGAGATTTATGTGAGTTAGACTAACGCTCTGACCTTAGCAACCCAGCACTCTTTTCCCATTTGGACTGAAACCTCCATTCCTCTGCTTCAGCTCTTTATTGCCAGCAGTCTACGAGTCAATGTCTTATCTCTCTCCAACAAAGAGGAAATTGGTTCCATAACTGCTGGCAAGAGGGATTTAGCTGAAAGGAACAATTTATTTTAAACTAAAGAAAGTCTAAAAAGTAACAGAAGATACTGTATCATCGGATAAAATAGAAATTTTTAAAACTCTTACCATCACTTAAGAATTGAGGAATCAGTTGTAATACATTATATCTTCCTGCAGATCAGCCAGATCTGGAAATAAAATGGTTTGCAGTTTCTCTCATTAGGGTCTCGATATCTCATACACATCTCCAGGCGTTACAGTTTCAGAGGACAGCATGCTACTCTGCAAGGTAGAGCAGAATTAAATGGACTGTTTTTCTAATGTCTTTCCATTATACTAGAATCTAAACACAACCTTCAATACATTGTCTGTTCCTTTCTACCAGAGAGATCACTGTTTCATGCCCTGGGACTGACTTCTTCAGACCTGAAAATAATATGTATTTCATGAGCAAGACATAATGTGTTAAATCGTCTTTTGGTTAAACAGCCTAACTTCTAGCAAGACAGAGATAAGAGGTTTGTTTTACTTATGAGAAAGCAAGGATGATAAAATCAGACACTTGGAAACACAACTGAAAGGATGGGAAACAAGATTTACCTTTTGTGACTAATGACATAAATTGTGGAACTCACTCCAGCACCATGGAGATGACGCATTCTGCTGCTTTCCCTCATATTCAGTCTATAAATGAAGGTGGGCTGAGGACTGTAGTTGTGGAGATGAGAATTTTCAGTGAATAGGATGAAAAAAAAGTGGATTTTTTTTTCTTTCAGATCTTTAGATCATGGCAGGTAAAGTGTGAGCATCATATACAGAGGCAACTAACTGTAAATCTTACTGTCTATGAGACACTGCGCTGAAGAGCCTTGAAGACACGGCCCATAGTGTCAAATGTCCTAGAAGAAGCAAGCAGGATTCACTTAGAAACAGTTCAGACTGTATCATAAAAAAGTGCTGAAAGAGGAGGACAGAGAAAAACCTAAGATAAGATGATCCTAGCACAGAAATAGCTCTTAATAATATCCATGACCATAGCAAGCCTTATAGTACAATATATATGCAAATGAGTAGGGTTGAATGGAACCAATTCCTATCCCTATACAGTTGAAACTTCCCTATTTTATTATATTTATAAAGATCTTTGTTTCTTTAATCTATTATCTATCTCAGAAAGCTTCTTGAACCTTTCTTACCTATGTGTAATAAATACATTTGAAAAACATTGATAGACTGTGACTTGCAATGTTAGTGTGATTGATGTTTAAGGAATAGGAGAGAGGCAGAACTAATGAAAACCCAAGGAAGTCTTTTATTGATATTTTGTTCTGGTGGGTAAAAATAGCTAATCGAAATATGTATTGTTTCTAAAGCTTAAACTAAGGACCTTATATCTCACATATTACCATTAATAAATATAAAATCCCTGAAATAACTAAATCAAACCATATTATAAGTACTCAGGGCTGTATAAGTTGGATATATGCTTTTTATTTCTAAAACAATATGTTAGAGAAAGCAATATGTCACACAGCACACATTACACTTTGGGACAGTAAAAGAATTGGATTCTCCTCAGGAGTTCAGGCATATGAAGCCAGGAAAAAGGGTAAATAATAAACAAACAAACAAATGCTGCTTCTTATTCAAAGGATAGCACAAAAAGACTATATAGAGGAATGATCAAATACTGTCTGAAGAGTTGTTCCCAAGTGGAAAAGAAAAGGCAACTGTTATCTCTATCTTTAAATTATCTCTTATCTATCACTCTATCTATTATCATGTATCTATTTTCTTTTTATCATCTATTTTCTGATACTCAGTTTTTCAAATACCCAAGCATCTGGTATTGTGTGAAGGGAAGAGAACGGCTGTGCACAGCAAATTAAACCAATCTTTCTGGTCGTTTAAAAAGAAATCAGTTGGTTTTCTTTCAAACGTGAATTCTGTGGTCTGCTATCACTAGAATTTGTGAGCTTTAGTAAGCTACTTGCACTGTGGAGTTCTGTTTATTTCACTGGTCATTACATAAATTGGTTTTCACAGTTTCCTTAAGGATTAAACATGATTACACATGTAAGATATTCAGAACTTAGGTAAACACAGACAATAGTTCCCTGCCTGAGAGGTTGTGAGACTATTGCTCTACTTACCATTTTATGTCCTTCACTTGCCCATATGTTCTAGCTTACTTCTCCGCTGCTATGATGAAACACTGAGCAAAAGCAACTCAGGGAGGAAAGTGTGTATTTTATCTTGTAGCTTAGTCTATCATCTAGGGAAACTAAGAACTCAAGAGAAGCTGAGGCAAACATCATTGGGGAATGCTGTTTACTTGTTTTCTCTGCCGTCTCATACTGAGTCAGGTACCTTATACAATCCAGGAACATCTGTCCAGTAGTGGCACCACACAGAGTGGGTTTGGTACTCTCACATTTGTTATCAGTCTAGACAATGGCCCACAAACATGTCCACAGTCAAAATCACATGGTACTGCACAGACATAAGAGTATGGCTGTGCATTGAAAATTAAACCAGTTTTGTGGGTTGTTCAAATAGCCCACCAAAGATACCCAAAGGCATTATCATTGCAGATACAGTCTCTCTCTCTCTCTCTCTCTCTCTCTCTCTCTCTCTCTCTCTCTCTCTCTCTCACACACACACACACACACACACACACATACACACACACACCATTCATAGCAAAACTTAGTATAACAGTTCTGTATTACATAGTTGTCTTTTGGGAGATCTTATGCTGATGATTTATTCTTTAAGTTGGTTCTCCTGTCCAAATGGCAAAGTACACCTGAAATGTAGAATTGCTTTGCGTTGGAACAAATAGGCCCATTGGAAAATACAGAAGATGCTGTTGAACATGTGAGACTAACAACAAGAGAAGAGTCAAGCAGAGGTGGTCAGTGCACCTGACCTGTGCACTGTTCACTTTGTGGCTGTTTCCTTTCTCTAGTCACGGGTTTGAAATATTTGTGTCACGATGAGTGATTATTAGAGAACATTGTGTTCTCTGAAGCTGAGCAGCAATAGATCTTCACTTGTTTCTGGAAAACAGAGCTCAAATTTGGATAAATGTTACTAGAACACTGTAAGAATGAAGAGACAGAGGGTGAGTAACTAAACAGCCAACTCAGAGCTTTGTCAGCTGATACCTTAAACCTTTGGAGATGGATGAGCCCATTAAGCCTTTTTCCTTCCAGGACTCAGGAACATTAGTAGTTCACGTAAGATTAAACTGATTTCAGAGGGGGAAGACTCAAAAGCTGTTTTCTCTAAGTCTAGGGATTGTTTCACTAAATATTCACATTCATAGTTTGGAAAAATAAAATAACAGCTTTTTGAGGTAGAAACTATTCAGGAAATGAAAAAATGCAGTTATAGATATAGATATAGATGATATAGATATAGGTATAGAGATAGAGAGATAGATATAGATAGATATAAACAGATAGAGTAATATTTTGTGGTTTTTATTTTAAAATTATTACATGTGTAAAGTTCCTAATTAAGAAATTAAGATTTTACTTTCTCTTATAAAAGAATGGGCATCTTGAAAGAAAAGATCAAGTAAGATGAACTTCTGGAAGTCCAAAAATTGAAAGGTTCCCTGTCAAAACAGTTTTCATCAAGTATCTTTCTTTTATTATGTGTAATGGTATATTTATGAAATATTTGAAATATACAGAATAATGAACTAAACACATGCAGAGTAAGAATTTCATGCACACAGGTATATCTATGAGGGTGTCATTGCTGGCTCTTTCCATGGTCAGCAGATGCCTGTTCTCTTGTCCCAGGAAACGTTTATATAACCAAAACTCTCTGACTCTCTAAAGTAAGTACTGTTTTTCAGGCATGCTCCTGATATTATCCACCATTGTCTCTCCTTCAAGAAGGAATTGCAGCTCTGAATTAACTGATTAAAATAGAAGAGTGCATGGTACAGAAGATCGCAGCAAGATTGAGAGGATGAATGTTCATGCAGACCTGCCATGCTCAGTTCCAGTTAGAAGATATGTTAAAGGCATTTTCCAAATGTATAAGCACTATATTTAGTTTCAGATAATTTGAGTCAATGTTTTTATGCTTTTATTTCTTTCACATTTTAGAATTATTTTATTTTAAGCAAGTACACTGTATTCATAAAAGGTAAAGGTAAGAACTGAGTCAATATAAAAATTAATTGATCCAAGGAAGTTTTTTTAACTGGAAAACAAGGGAACTTTGAAGCATAAATATGGTTCAGTATGCCATTTAAAATATTTTCTGTGTGTCTGCATGATACCCCACTGCCTAAGTCTCATTTCCACCAACACATCACTCCACAATGACACACTCAATATCCTCATTGCCTTCGGACCACATACTGTTACAAAAACTGCAAATAAGTAATTAAGGAAGAAGGCTATTGATTAACTGTGTCAGAAATTGAATAGATGTTGGTCTACTGAGGTTTCACTGGGATTTGAAGTTTTCATCCTCAGTTTTTCTAAAGGTGAATAAGGATATTCTAAAGTTTCAGTGTCAGCAGTGAAGCATAAATATACTATAAACACATTAGGTAGTTGCTAAGTTTACATCAGGTTAATATATCATTTTTGGAAATAAATGTGACTTTATAAACAAGAGAGCATTGTGATGAGGGTGAAGGGCTGCCTCTGCAGTGAAAACTTGTTTGGAGATAAATCTTAGACACTCTTCTCAACATGGGTAACCCAGTTTAGACTCTAAAACTGAACATAAGTGACTTCTTTAGGAAGGAAAATTAACTGACCTTCCTTTCTGACTTTATGTAATGATACTAAACCTTCCTTGTATAATATCATATATATGTATATCATACTCTCTTGATTTATAATTACATGCAGTGTACAAGGCAATCAATTTCAGATCAGTCCCACCACATGCTTTGTGTCCATGCAGTTCCATGTAAAGTAACTATAATATCCCTAGCTCTTTCTACATTACCAAATAATGAGTTCCTCTCAAATATGTGCTAATCTTATTAACCCTAGATTTTGTATCCAACACAAAAGATGTGGAAGAGAGAAGAAATGGACTGAACCGCTTATAAGGGGAATTGCACTGTTGTATCCTTCTAATAGGTCAGAAAATTGTTTCAGGGCACAAAATATTGCAGGCAATTGAGAAGAGCAGTTCTGACATAAACCCAGTCTAACAGAGCCAAGGCAGTGCCAGGCTTACATATAAAGCTTGCTGCAAGTCAGTTCAGTTCAGGATGTTCTATAGGACAGTGTGTGTGCTTGATATTCTGCAGGCTGGAAGAATGTCCAAAGAGGATGACAGTTCTGAGAAGGGCTCCAAAAAGATCCCTGCTCAAAATTATTTCTCCAAGTAATAAGTGTCACTTTTAAGATGTGAAATTTGAAGTAGCTAACGACTAATAGAACTACTACTACCAAACACTTTTACACTGCCATCTTAGCATCAGCAAAATAAGAAGGTTCCAATATTCATAGAGCATTACAATTCTACCACACCATTGCTTATTTTTACCCCATAGCACTCATCCACAAGCAGTCAGCACTATTGCAAAGTTATAGAGAAATAAATACAACTGATGTGTTTACTTCCTGGAACTGACTTCATTCATATCACCCATCTTTTATCTCAGAGTCACACACCCTGTGTCAAATCCATGGGTGTCTTGTCATTCACATCCATACTCACTTTTCCAAATTCAATGTATGTTCACCTTTGACCCTCATCATCTTATCTTTTGCATTTGTAGAGGTATAATTTTCTTAATTTGAATTGCTCATTATAGCATTCCTGGTTGCTGAGGATTGCTTTGACTATTAGGGTCTTTTAAATGTTGAGGTTTTTTTTTTTTTCTATTTCTCTTGAGAATGTCACCAGACTCTTAATACAGACCACTACTCTGTATTTTATTTTAATGTGATTTAAAAAGTCTTTCTAAATTGCACATAACCTTCTGTTCTTGTATTATTAGATTCATTTTCTTGGATAAATTCAAGTTGAATCTACTTTCCTACAGACAACATAATTTCACCCTTCTTTGTGACTAAGAGAGTGCACTGTGCCTACACACTGTTTTCTTTAGCCATTCGTCTGCTGATGGACACCAATGCTGACTGCAGAGGCTGCAGCTGTGAGAGATGCTGTGATAAACATGGACGTGCAGGTGTCTCCCATGGAAATGGATCTTGGTGTATGGGTGGACACCCAGGAGATGTGGCTGGCCCATATGGTAGCTCTATTTTTTTTTTTTTTGGAGAAACCTCTGTACTGATTTCTTTCATGTTGGGACAAATTTCTTTCCCAAAATCATGTGCAAGGGTTTTTATTCTATGCACCTTGGCCCTCACTTGTAGTTTTGCTTTTTGTTTGTTTGTTTGCTAGCAATACAGAATATAGAGACAGAATTTAACTGTGGGTTCTGTTTATATCTCTCTGAATGCTAGAGATGATAAACAATGTCATATTTTTATTTGTCTTTTCACTTTATTTTAAGTACCTGTTCATTTACCTCTGTGTTTGTTGGATTACTTACTCTTTGGCATTTAACCTTTTTGGTTCTTCTGGATATAAGTCTCTGCCTGATAAGGAGCTGGCAAAACTTTCTGCCATTCTGTTGTCTGTCTCTGCAATTGTTTGAGTTTCCTTTGCTGTGGGAAGATTCTCAATTTAATGTAATCCCATTTGCCAATCACTATTGTAATCTCTCAGATTATCACTTCCTATCCATATATTTCTCCTATACTCCTTCAAATTTTTAGTTTTTTTTTCTTTAACTGGGTTTCGAATGAAGTGATAGGTAAGAGCCTAGTTTCATTCTTCTACTAGATACCTATATCCAGTATTTTTCATCATCAGTCATTTAAAGATAAAATGAAGTTTTTTTTAAAAAAGGAAATACACATTTTTTGTACTTTTCTAAAATTCTAATGGATCTAGATGTGTGGCTTTTTCAAAATCATCTATTCCAGCATCTTCTTGATCACTCCTGTGATAGTGAAATGTCGCATGTTTGTATGACTAAAATATGATTTTAAATTAGATATTTCAACACCCTCATCATTCCTGATTGCTTGGGATTGCATTGACTATTGAAGTCTTTTGAACGTTGAGAGCTTTGTCTTTAATTTCTATTTCTTTCTTTCTTTTTTATATATTTTATTTTATTTATTTATTATTAAAAATTTCTACCTCGTCCCCAACTCCCATTTCCCTCACACTCCTCCCACTGCCCCTCCCTGCCCTCTCCAGTCCTAAGAGCAGTCAGGGTTCACTGCCTTGTGGGAAGTCCAAGGTCCTCCCCACTCTATCCAGGTCTAGAAAGGTGAGCATCCAAACAAACCAGGCTCCCACAAAGCCAGTACATGCAGTAGAATCAAAACCCAGTGCCATTGTCCTTGGCTTCTCAGTCAGCCCTCATTGACAGCCACATTCAGAGAGTCTGGTTTGATCACATGCTCCATCAGTCCCAGTCCATCTGACCTTGGTGAGCTCCCATTAGATCAGTCCCACCATCTCAGTGGATGGACGCACCCCTTGCGGTCCTGACTTCCTTGCTCATGTTCTTCCTCCTTCTGCTCCTCATTTGGACCTTGGGAGCTCAGTCCAGTGCTTCAATGTGGGTCTCTGTCTCTATCTCCATCCATCGCCAGATGGAGGTTCTATGGTGATATGCAGCATATTCATCAGTGTGATTATGGGAGAAGGCCAGTTCAGGCACCCTCTCCTCTGCTGCCCAAGGAACAAACTGGGGACATCTCCTTGGACCTGGGAACCCCTCTAGAGTCAAAGCTTTTGCCAACCCTAAAATGGCTCCCTAAATTAAGATATCTACTTCCCTGCTCCCATATCTACCCTTCCTCCATCCCAACCATCCCATTTTCCCAAGCTCTCCCCAATCCTCCCTTTCTCCCTTCTCTCTCCCCATATCCCTTTACACCCACCTCACCCCTATCCCTGTGCACCCAACTTTTGCCTGGCAATCTTGTCTACTTCCAATATCCAGGAGGATGACTATAGGGATGTTCTTTGGATTCACCTTCTTATTTAGCTTCTCTAGGATCACAAATTATAGGCTCAATGTTCTTTATTTATGGCTAGAATCCACTTATGAGTGAGTACATACCATATTCATCTTTTTGGGTCTGGGTTATTGATGGAGGAAGTCATTGGTTAATTAATAAAAAAAAACTGCTTGGCCTCATAGGTTAGAACATAGGTGGGTGGAGTAAACAGAACAGAATGCTGGGAGGAAGAGGAAGTGAGTTCAGATACAGGGCAGCTCCTCTCAGAGCCAGATGCGATGCAGCCAGCCGCCAGGTCGGACATGCTAAATCTTTCCCGGTAAGCGCAGTAGTGGTGCTACGCAGATTAATAGAAATGGGCCAAATTATTACGTGAGAATTAGCCTAGAAGAGGCTAGATATAATGGGCCAGACAGTGTTTAAAAAAATACAGTTTGTATGTTGTTATTTTGGGGCATAAACTAGCCAGGCAGCCAGGAGTTGGGTGGCGGGAATGCAACCCGCAGCTCCTTCAACAGGTAATCTCACTCAGTAAAGTACTTTTTTTGTTTCCATCCATTTGCATGCAAAATTCAATATGTCATTGTTTTTTATCACTGAGTAAAATGCTAAAGTATATATGGTCCACACCTTCTTTATCCATTCTTCTATTGAGGGGCACCTAGGTTGTTTCCAGGTTCTGGCTATTTCAAGCAATGCTGCTATGAGCATAGTTGAACAAATGCTTTTGTAGTATAATTGAGCATCCCTTGGGTATCCAAGAGTGGAATTGCTGGGTTCTGAGGAAGGTTGACTCCCAGTTTCCTGAGAAACTCAAAGCCATCCCACGAAAATCAGGAACACGACAAGGATGCCCACTCTCTCCATACCTCGTCAATATAGTTCTTGAAGTTCTAGCAATAGCAATAAAACAACATAAGGGGATCCATATTGGAAAGGAAGAAGTTAAGCTTTCGTTATTTGCAGATGATATGATAGTATACATAAGCGACCCCAAAAACTCTACCAAAGAAGTCCTACAGCTGATAAACACCTTTGGTAATGTGGCAGATTACAAAATCAACTCCAAAAAATCAGTTGCCTTCCTATACACTAAGGATAAGGAAGCAGAGAGGGAAATCAGAGAAGCATCACCTTTCACGATAGCCACGAATAGCATAAAATATCTTGGGATAACTCTGACCAAGGAAGTGAAAGATCTATTTGACAAGAACTTTAAGTCTTTGAAGAAAGACATTGAAGGGGACACCAGAAAACTGAAGGATCTCCCTTGCTCTTGGATTGGGAGGATCAACATGGTAAAAATGGCAATTCTACCAAAAGCAATCTATAGATTCAATGCAATCCCCATCAAAATCCCAGCAAAATTCTTCACAGATCTGGAGAAGACAATAGTCAACTTTATATGGAAAAACAAAAAACCCAGGATAGCCAAAACAATCTTGTACAAAAAAGGATCGTCTGGAGGCATTACCATCCCTGACTTCAAACTCTATAACAGAGCTACAGTATTGAAAACAGCTTGGTATTGGCATAAAAACAGAGAAGTCGACCAATAGAATCGAATAGAAGACCCTGACTTTAGCCCACAAACCTACGAACACCTGATTTTCAATAAAGGAGCTAAAAGTATACAATGGAAAAAAGAGAGCATCTTCAACAAATTGTGCTGGCAAAACTGGATGTCAATCTGTAGAAGAATGAAAATAGATCCATATCTATCACCATGCACAAAACTCAAGTCCAAATGGATTAAAGACCTCAATATCAGTCCGAACACACTGAACCTGATAGAAGATAAAGTGGGAAGTACTCTACAACATATGGGCACAGGGGACCACTTCCTACGTATAACCCCAGCAGTACAAACACTAAGAACATCATTGAATAAATGGGACCTCCTGAGACTGAGAAGCTTCTGTAAAGCAAAGGACACTGTCACTAAGACAAAAAGGCAACCCACTGACTGGGAGAAGATCTTCACCAACCCCGTAACTGACAAAGGTTTGATTTCCAAAATATATAAAGAACTCAAGAAACTAGACCGTAAAAGGTTAATCAATCCAATTATAAAATGGGGCACTGAGCTGAACAGAGAATTCTCAACAGAAGAAGTTCAAATGTCCAAAAGACACTTAAGATCATGCTCAACTTCCTTAGCGATCAGGGAAATGCAAATCAAGACAACATTAAGATACCATCTTACACCTGTCAGAATGGCTAAAATAAAAAACACCAATGATAGCCTCTGCTGGAGAGGTTGTGGAGAAAGGGGTACACTCATCCATTGCTGGTGGGAATGCAAACTTGTGCAACCACTTTGGAAAGCAGTGTGGCGGTTTCTCAGGAAAGTCGGGATCAACCTACCCCTGGACCCAGCAATACCACTCTTCGGAATATACCCAAGAGATGCCCTATCATACAACAAAAGTATATGCTCAACTATGTTATAGCAGCATTGTTTGTAATAGCCAGAACCTGGAAACAACCTAGATGCCCTTCAATGGAAGAATGGATGAAGAAAGTATGGAATATATACATATTAGAGTACTACTCAGCAGTAAAAAACAATGACTTCTTGAATTTTGCATATGGATGGATGGAAATTGAAAACATTATCCTGAGTGAGTTAAGCCAGACCCAAAAAGAGGAACATGGGATGTACTCACTCATATTTGGTTTCTAGCCATAAATAAAGGGCATTGAGACTATAATTCGCGATTCTAGAGAAGCTAAATAAGAAGGTGAACCCAAAGAAAAACTCCTGAATATTAACCTTCATCAGGCGATGAAAGAAGACAGAGACAGAGACCCACATTGGAGCACCGGAATGAAGTCTCACGATCCAAAGGAGGCGCAGAAGGAGAGAGAGCATGAGCAAGGAACTCAGGACCGCGAGGGGTGCACCCACACACTGAAACAATGGGGATGTTCTATTGGGAACTCACCAAGGCCAGCTGGCCTGGGTCTGAAAAAGCATGGGACAAAACTGGACTTGCTGAACATAGCAGACAATGAGGACTACTGAGAACTCATGAACAATGGCAATGGGTTTTTGATCCTATTGCACGTAATGGCTTTGTGGGAGCCTAGGTAGTTTGGATGCTCACCTTACTATACCTGGATGGAGGTGGGTGGTCCTTGGACCTCCCACAGGGCAGGGAACCCTGATTGCTCTTTGGGCTGAAGAGGGAGGTAGACTTGATTGGGGGAGGGGGAGGGAAATTGGAGGCGGTGGGGGGGGGAAGGCAGAAATCTTTAAGAAATAAATAAATAAATAAATAAATAAATAAATAAATAAAAGAAAGAAAGAAAAGATAGGAATAAAAAAAAGATTTTTTCAGGTTTTCATATTACACTGTAGACTTCACCTTTACATTTAGAGTTTTACAGTTTTAATTATTTTGGCATATGAAATTTTATTTCTTTGTTTTTATTGTATTTTGTTGCTATTTTTTTTAAAATATTCTCCTCATTGCACTCCCTATTGCTGTTCAATTTCTTCCTGTTATTTTTATGATGAGGGAAAAGAATTGAGCATTTCTATACTTGTTGAGTAGTCTACTATGTGACTCTGGAACTGTTTCTGGATTCTAAGTCCCTCTCCACTTAGGAATCTCACAAGGATTGGTTCGTGTCCTCATGGAAAGGTGGTGAGCTTTCCTTAACTAAAAAACATAGAAGTTGTTAACTACTTTCGTGGATTAGTCTTGTTAGCAAATGCACCTCAGATGCTTCATCTGATCTCTGGGAGAGTCCTATGAAAGAACATGGAAGTTAAAAAGCAAGGACGACCGATGACATCTTAAAGTTTTCCAAAGTACTGCCTCTCTCATCTTGGGAATATCATCTACTTCAAGACCAGAAGAAAATCAGCCTAGCATTATTCTTCTAGGAGACATCTTTGTATCAGAAGAATCAGAGTGAGTTATTGTACATGCATGCTGTGCAATGGCACAAATAAGACTGGAATTTACCATGAGTATCCAGATATTTAGAGTAAAACGTGGGGTTTTTTGTTTTGTTTTGTTTTACTGTTAATGTACAAAGAGTATTTGTTCTCAGAATTTTTTATGTATCTTTTTGTCTCTGTCTCTCTCCCTGTCTCTCTCTGTCTCTCTATCTCTCTCTCTGTCACACACACACACACACACACACAAAAACATTGTCTTAATTCTTCTTCTACCACATCTTTAGAGCTAGAATTATAGGAATGCATGACCTTGTCCTGTTTTATATGGTACTGGGGTGAAAATCAGGGCTATATATATATATATATATATATATATATATATATATATATATATATATATTAGGCAAGCATTATACTAATATAGCATACCTGGACAGCTTTATAATCCAGAGCAAAACAATTCTAAAGAGGCATATATTTTGAGCCTGTTAATTTATTTTAGATTCAAACAGTCTTTTCATTAAAGAATAAATGGTGTAATTTAAAAGTACAGTGTATTTCTATATATGACTTGCTCTAACAATGGCCTGAGATGCTTTTATTTCTGAAAGATCTGTGTTTGGATTAATAATCTGAGATTATTTAGCACAGGGTCATGGTGGTCACCAGAGAATACTTTATTTGACTGTGATATGCATTTTACATGGTATACTTATCAAATGCTAACTCTTGGACCATCTCTATTTCTTTTATTTAAAATTCAACCCTCCACTGACAGATTAGCCAATTTTAAAATTAATCTAACCAATCTCTTGAGCTCGTGACAGTTCCTCGGTAACTGGTAGAAAAACACTATGCCTAGACAAAGTGGGCAGAAGAACATGGGCATACACAACACAAAGCTATAGAAGCTCATGCAAAGAAGGAAACAACCTTGGGTCAGGGCTTTTCTGTCTTCTTAAACTTTAGCCCTGGAAATCTCATGTTTTAGAGACTACTGTAAGATTTTATTATAGAAAGAACTATACATTTACAGAATTGTTTAGTCCATTTTAATTGTAGGATGATGGAGTAAGGTCATTGGTTAATTAATAAAGAAACTGCCTTGGCCCTGATAGGACAGAAAATTAGGTAGGCAGAGTAAACAGAACAGAATTCTGGGAAGAAAGGAAGTGAACTCAGATGCCATGCCACTCCTCTCCAGGGCAGATGTGATGAAGCAAGCCACCAGGTCAGACATGCTGAATCTTTCCCAGTAAGACTGGTGCTACACAGATTACTAAATATGGGCAAGATAAGTCACCACCTCGTGGTGCTACACACATTAATAGAAATGGGCCAAGCAGTGTTTATATGAATACAGTTTGTGTGTTGTTATTTTGGGGCATAAGCTAGCCAAGCGGCCGGGAGCTGGGTGGCAAGAACGCAGCCCGCCAGCTCATTCAACAGTAGGAAAATTATTATTTTTTAAAAATAAGTCAGATTCTGTAATTGGTTTCTTACACTTTGAACACAGGAAACAGGAACTATAAGTTATACATAAAAAGCAGAAATCCTGGTCTAAATACAGGAAATAAGATTTCCTTAAATACAGGGAATACAAAGAATGCTTAAAACTCAGGAGGTCAGAACTATGCCACACACACAGGACGTTTCGTCTACCTGCTCATGAGTGTGACACATCAAGGCTACATGAGCAGTGTTTACTAGGTTCTCTTGACCAAGTAATCACAAATAGAGACCCTCTTATAATATGGAAAAATGACCAGATGGGCCTGGTTTGGTTACACAGTCCTGCAATACCAGGACTAAAAACACCAGAGGGGAAGGATCATTGGACAAGGATGTAAAGGGAAATCACATCATGCATCATTTGCTCTTAAAATTGACTGTGGATTGCCATTAATTTGGTCTTAAAATTACATGAATATTATTTTTTGTTAGAATCATGTTTGTTTATTATTATGAACCATGTGTCTCACTTAGGGAGAAAGTGAAGCTTGATATTGAATATAGGAAATGAATGAGGAAGTGAGTAACAAAATCTCTACATTGTGTTAGGTTTGATGATATTTTCTTTTCCTGTTGAAACTGACACAATCACATTGAATGAAAACTATACAGATTTGGGTTCTCTCAGTTTTGAGTTTAGAGGTTCAAGTTAGCCTCACTCAGCTAAAACCCAGGCATTGTCAGGTCTGCTCTGTCCATGCACTCTAGAAGAGAATGTACTTCATTGTTCTTTTTAGTCCCTAGAAGGAATGGCAGTTCTCTGTCTCATGGCTCCTTCCTCTGTCTTAAAAACAAGAATCCAGAATCTTCCATTATCTTCAGGCCTTGATTAAAGCTTTTGTTACCCCATATCCTATAACAACTGACTATTCTTACCTCCCTCTTAGACAGTCTCTGATGATGTCATTGGGTAAAAGTGGATCCAAACCCCGGTCCCATATGCCAGGATATTTAATCGCATCAAACCTTCCAAGTTCATCTCATGATGTCAGCCCAGTCATAGGTTTGGGAAGTCACAAATGAGAAGCTTCTTGTATCTGTATTGGGCCAGGTATATGCTGGTAGTTCTCTTCCTCTGTTATCCTGTGTCTTGTTTCCTTCATGAAGGTTCTTTTCCTGGACCTGAGACTCCCATTTTGTCTGCAGCTGGTAATACCTAGATCCTCTTCTTGTCTCTGCCTCTCTCCATGGTCAAATTATAGACATGTATGTGCAGGACTACACCCAGATATTACAAGGGTGCTGTGATCTGACCTAATGGCCTAATGCTTGTGCAGTGAGTACACCTAGCTGTTGAGTCATCTCTCAAAGCCTGTTTTCAACTTTTGGAGAGAAGACATTATGCTGTAAAAGATAGAGTTTTTATAACAAAACTATCATTAAATTAATTAGTTTAAATTAATTTTATCCAACAAACACATTAGAAGTAGAAAACAAAGGAAAGATTCTATTTTGTTTAATTTATTTTTCTCAATATGAATTTTTAATTTTCTTAACAGCAATGCATGCATATATGCACCCCCTACACACATATACACACTGTGATGAGATAATATTTATAGTCAATTTGATGATATCAAAATCACCTAGACAAAAGGCAATATCTCTAAGGGTTGTCTCTGGGCATGGTTGTGAGAATGTATCTTTGTTAGATTAATTGAGATGGGCAGAACAGCATTAACTGTGGGTAACACTATCCCATGAAGTGGGACACTATACAGAATAAAACAGAAAGGGCCAGTTGAGCATAAACATTTATCATTCTTTGCTCTTAGTGGATGCAATGTTACCAAATGCCTCAACCTTCTGCTGCTGCAGTTTGCCCAGAAGATGAACTTTAACTTCAAATTGTGAAACAAAATGAATTCTTCCTCAAGTAGTAAGAAATTTTAGACACACACACATATACACACATATACACACATATACATACATATAGAGCCACATATATACTCACATACAATACATCTACATAATCATATGCACACACTCAATACACTCAGACTTATATAGACAATTCCCTCACAAACAGTTAAATAAAAATACATGCCACAGTACACATATGTACACAAATGAGCATATTCAAAGACACATACACACATAGAAATAGACATACTTACAGAGCATGAACAAACACACTCACACAGAGACTAGACACACAGATATATACACATGAATACACAATAAACACATAGATACACCCACATATACAAGTTCAGATTAAATCATCAGATAGAGGAACAACAGTCAAATTGTTAAAGAGGACAATTTGTTATTTCAATGAAAATTGTGAAAAAAATTCTAAGCATCTGCTAATAGAAGAAATCATAACTTTTAGTTCCAAATCAAAGCTTTGGTTCTATTGTAAATCTATTGGCTTAAATAGTTTGGAATCTCATAATTAAACAGATTTTCATTAAATTCTCTTCTGACACAACGAATAACAGAACATGTAAGGGTAGGTTAAATTCAACACACTTCAATTTCTAGATTTTATTAGTTTTACTAGTTTGTAAATTCTTGAAAGATAGGTTTGAATCACGTCACAACACAAAATCTTTTTGTTAAACTTATTAGAAGAAAGAAGAAAGTATCATCAAGCTCTATTTGATGATCTCTACAGATCAATTTTCAAAGTTTCCTTAGGTATCTGTGGGACTCTGCCACGAGAAAGCTCACAATAGAGTCCTATATACTCTAATTCCCATCATTGCCTATGAACCTGTCCGTACTTAAATTTGATATGCTTCAGCACACTGTGATTTATTGATAGGAGGAGAAAATTATAATTCTGTAAAATTGTCATTTGTACTGTGTTCCTTCCCATCCGTGATTTTTCATGTGAGACATCTGGCTATGATAATATAAATGAACACAAATGTTTGAACATGCTTGCCTCAAATTGTGATCCAGCCCTCAGTCCCCCTGACTAACAGCAGAACATCCTTGTGGTCTGTAATTGACAAGGATGTTTGTGTTCTTTCTGGCTGGTGGATCTCCACAGAAGGAGTAGAGGTATAAAAGGTTGCTGGGCAAAATAAAGGTTACTGTTCTTCCATCTGAAATGAAGCCTCCGTGTCTCAATCCTGGCACCCACCACCAGTCTTGGCATCCAGGCTGTGCTAGCTGCAGCACAGACTCATTTGTGTTTTAAGCTAAATTGAAAGCAATGGCTCTTAGAGAGAGAGAGAGAGAGAGAGAGAGAGAGAGAGAGAGAGAGAGACTCCAACCTAGGAATCTGTTTACATCTCAGAGGCAGGAAGTATGGGGCATAATCAGAGACTTTGCCAAAATCCATAGCTTTTGACCCATGGGAAATAGATTCAAAGTGAACAAATAAGTTCAGAACAGTTTAAAATTGCGTGCAAGAGCCAGCATTAGGGTTAGGGTTAGGTTAGGGTTAGAATTAGGGGTTAGGATTAGGGTTAAGGGATAGTTTCATGTAATTTTTGCTTTGTCAAACACAGGTTGCATCATGCTGTAGTCATCCAGAAAGGAGAAAGCCCAAGATAAGTTTATCTTTTTCAACAAAGAACATAAAGGGCACTCAGGAAAGCAAGAACATTGGAAGGAATATTAAAATTACATAATAATAATAATAATAATAGGGGGATTCTCTAGTAAAACAGATAAATAGAATTATCATGTTTTAACAGGGAGTTTACTTGACTTATATGTCTTATATGCAAAGTTGGTGTCATCCTACAATGGTTGACTTCACACTGCAGATGCTGAGAAATAAGCAAAAATTCTGTTTGTGAGTCTGGATGCCTCAGTAGTGCTAGTTTGTTAATAGAGGTCTGAAAAGTTCCTGGATACCTGGGAACTTCAGTTCCTTCAGAACATATAGATGCCTAAAGGAGCTGTGTTTTGATAATAGCAAAAGAATGTAACAATGGTCTCTGCAGCAGCAATTGGCTACAACCTACCAGCAAAACATAAAGGTAATGAGGAGGAAATTATATTTTTCTTTGGATTACCTTTTATATGGCTGCCACTGGAAAGTGTCAGCCACATTTGGAGTAGTTCTCTTGAACTACTTGAACAAGAGAATTCCTCAAAGAGAAGCTGAGATGCTTATCTCCTGGTTCATTTCAGACACTATGAGATTTACCACAGGTGTAAAAAAAACCCTGAAACTGGTTTATATACCAATGGCAACTGGTGTCATATCTTTAGTTATATATGAGTAAGACAGAGTCAAAGATGTATGTCAGTATCCATGGTCTCAGCTATAATGGGAGGTAGATGTTATAAGAAACCATGAATTACATATGAAGATTTGTTATCTGTTAAATATAACAACATAGAATAAAGAAGAAAAAGATTCCACAAGATTGTCTCCCATGCAAAAAATAAAGTAAACACACAGAATAAAAATTAGCAATTAAAGGGAGAGAAAACACAGCAAGCCATTAATTCTAAAGCTGAAAAACATTGATGGATAATGATCTCAAAGAAATATTTGAACAAGATTATAAAAAACTGTTATTTAATATTCTTTTTTTTCATTTTTTTATTCTTTTTTAATTAAAATTTCCAACTGCTCCCCGTTTCCCATTTCCCTCCCCCTCCTCCCACATATTGCCCACTCCCCCCGCTCCCCTCCCCCTATCACCACTCCTCTTATCCTCCCCCCACTCCATTCCCCCTCCCTCTCGATACTGAAGAGCAGTCCAAATTCCCTGCCCTACAGGAAGACCAAGGTCCTCCCACTTCTATCTAGGTCCAGGAAGGTGAGCATCCAAACAGGCTACGCTCCCACCAAGCCAGTTCATGTACTAGGATCGAAACCTAGTGCCATTGTCCTTGGCTTCTCATCAGCCTTCATTGTCCGCCTTGTTCAGAGAGTCCAGTTTCAACCCATGCTTATTCAGTCCCAGTCCAGCTGGCCTTGGAGAGCTCCCAATAGATCAGTTCCACTGTCACAGTGGGTGGGTGCATGCCTCGTGGCCCTGATTTCCTTGCTCATGTTCTCCCTCCTTCTGCTGCTCATTTGGACCTTAAGAGCTCAGACGGTTGCTCCAAATTGGGTCTCTGTCTCTCTCTCGATCCATCGCCAGATGAAAGTTCCTGTGCCATTCTCCTTGGCCTCTCGTCAGCTCTCATTGTCCGCCACATTCAGAGAGTCCGGTTTTATCCCATGTTTTTTTCAGTAGCAGTCCAGCTGGCCTTGGTGAGCTCCCAATAGATCGGCCCCCCTGTCTCAGTGGTTGGGTGCACCCCTCATGGTCCTGACTTTCTTGTTCATGTTCTCTCTCCTTCTGCTCCTCATTATAACCTTTGGAGCTCAGTCCGGTGCTCCAGTGTGGATCTCTGGCTCTATCTCCATCCATCACTAGATGAAGGTTCTATGGCGATATGCAAGATATTCATCAGTATGATTATAGGATAGGTTCATTTCAGGTTCCCTATCCTCAGGTGCCCCAATGAACTAACTGGGGACATTGCCCTGGGCATCTGGTAGCCATTCCAGGTTCAAATATCTTGCCAACCCTTAGGTGGCTCCCTTAACTAAGGTATGAGTTTCCCTGCTCCCCTATCCAACCTTCCTTTATCCCCAATCACCCCGATTCCCCCAGTTCCCCTCATCCTCTCCTTCACACTTTTCTCTCCCCATCACCCCTCATCCCCATCCCACCCCACCCCCAAGATTCCAATTTTTTGCCCATCAATCATGTCTCTTTCCCATAGCTGGGAGGATATCTATATGTTTTTCCTTGGGTTTACCCTCTTGTTTAGCTTCTTTAGGATCACAAATTATAGACTCAGTGGCCCCTATCCATGGCTAGAAACCAATTATGAGTGAGTACATCCCATGATCTTCTTTTTGTGTCTGGGTTACCTCACTCAGGATCGTATTTTCTATTTCCATCCATTTGCATGCAAAATTCGAGAAGTCATTGTTTTTTACCGCAGAGTAGTACTCTAATGTGTATATATTCCACACTTTCTTCATCCATTCTTCCATTGAAGGGCATCTAGGTTGCTTCCAGGTTCTGGCTATTACAAATAATGCTGCTATGAACATAGTTGGACAAATGCTTTTGTCATATGCTAGGGCATCTCTTGGGTATATTCCCAAGAGTGCTATTGCTGGGTCCAGGGGTAGGTTGATCCCAATTTTTCTGAGAAACCGCCACACTGATTTCCAAAGTGGTTGCACAAGTTTTCAGTCCCACCAGCAATGGATGAGGGTACCCCTTTCTCCACAACCTCTCAGCAAAGGCTATCCTTGGTGTTTTTGATTTTAGCCATTCTGACAGGTGTAAGATGATATCTCAAAGTTGTTTTGATTTGCATTTCTCTGATCGCTAAGGAGGTTGAGCATGACCTTAAGTATATTTTGGCCATTTTAATTTCTTCTGATGAGAATTCTCTGTTCGGTTCAGTGCCCCATTTTTTAATTGGGTTAATTATCCTTTTAAAGTCTAGTTTCTTGAGTTCTTTATATATTTTGGAGATCAGACCTTTGTCTGTTGCGGGGTTGGTGAAGATCTTCTCCCAGTCAGTAGGCTGCCATTTTGTCTTAATGACAGTGTCCTTTGCTTTACAGAAGCTTCTCAGTTTCAGGAGGTCCCATTTATTCAATGTTGCCCTTAATGTCTGTGCTGCTGGGGTTATACATAGGAAGCGATCTCCTGTGCCCATATGTTGTAGAGTACTTCCCATTTTCTCTTCTATCAGGTTCAGTGTGTTCAGATTGATATTGAGGTCTTTGATCCATTTGGACTTGAGTTTTGTGCATGGTGATAGATATGGGTCTATATTCATTCTTCTACAGGTTGACATCCAATTGTGCCAGCACCATTTGTTGAAGATGCTTTCTTTCTTCCATTGTATACTTTTAGCTCCTTTATCGAAAATCAGTTGTTCATAGGTTTGTGGGTTAAAATCCGGGTCTTCTATACGATTCCATTGGTCGACTGCTCTGTTTTTATGCCACTACCACGTTGTTTTCATTACTGTAGCTCTGTAATAGAGTTTGAAGTCAGGGATGGTAATGCCTCCAGAAGTTCCTTTATTGTATAAGATTGTTTTGGCTATCCTGGGTTTTTTGTTTCTCCATATAAAGTTGATTATTGTCCTTTCAAGATCTGTGAAGAATTTTGATGGGATTTTAATGGGGATTGCATTGAATCTATAAATTGCCCTTGGTAGAATTGCCATTTTTACTATGTTGATCCTCCCAATCCAGGAGCAAGGGAGATCCTTCCATTTTCTGGTATCCTCTTCAATTTCTTTCTTCAATGCCTTAAAGTTCTTCTCAAATAGATCTTTCACTTCCTTGGTTAGAGTTACCCCAAGATATTTTATGCTTTTGTGGCTATCGTGAAAGGTGATGATTCTCTTATTTCCCTCTCTGCTTCCATATCCTTTGTGTATAAGAGGGCGACTGATTTTTTGGAGTTGATCTTGTATCCTGCCACATTACTAAAGGAGTTTATCAACTGAAGGAGTTCTTTGGTGGAGTTTTTGGGGTCGCTCATGTACACTATCATATCATCTGCAAATAATGCAAGTTTAACTTCTTCCTTTCCAATTTGAATCCCCTTTATCCCCTTATGTTGTCTTATTGCTATTGCTAAAACTTCGAGAACTATATTGAAGAGGTATGGAGAGAGTGGACAGCCTTGGCGTGTTCCTGATTTTAGTGGGATGGCTTTAAGTTTCTCTCCATTTAATTTGATATTAGCTGTCGGCTTGCTGTATATAGCTTTAATTAAATTTAGGTATGAGCCTTGTATCCCTAATATCTCCAAGACTTTTATCATAAAGGGATGTTGAATTTTGTCAAATGCTTTTTCAGTGTCTAATGAAACAATCATATGGTTTTTTTCTTTCAGTTTATTTACATGATGGATTACATTGATAGATTTGCGTATGTTAAACCAGCCCTGCATCTCTGGGATGAAGCCTACTTGATCATAATGGATAATTTTTCTAATGTGTTCTTGGATTCGGTTTGCCAGAATTTTGTTGAGGATTTTTGCATCGATGTTCATGAGTGAGATTGGCCTGTAATTCTCTTTCTTGGTTGGGTCTTTGTGTGGTTTTGGTATCAGAGTTACTGTAGCTTCATAAAAGGAATTTGGCAATGACTCTTCTGTTTCTATATTGTGAAATACATTAAGGAGTATAGGTATTAGGTCTTCTTGGAAGTTCTGGTAGAATTCCGCATTGAAACCATCTGGTCCTGAGCTTTTTTTGGAAGGGAGGTTTTTGATAACCGCTTCTAATTCTTCTCGACTAACAGGTCTATTTATGTTGTACACCTGGTCCTGGTTTAACTTTGGTATATGGTATTTATCTAAAAAAGTGTCCATATCTTTTACATTTTCCAGTTTTGTGGCATACAGGCTTTTGTAGTAAGATCTAATGATTCTCTGAATTTCCTCTGTGTCTGTGGTTATGTCTCCCTTTTCATTTCTGATCTTATTAATTTGCAAATTCTCTCTCTGCCATTTGATTAGTTTGGATAGGGGTTTATCAATCTTGTTGATTTTCTCCAGGAACCAACTTTTTGATTTATTGATTCTTTCAATTGTTTTCTGTGTTTCTAGTTTGTTGATTTCAGCCCTCAGTTTGATTATTTCCAGTCTTCTACCCCTTCTAGGTGAGTCCGTTTCTTTTTTTCTAGAGCTTTCAGGTGGGCTGTTAAGTCTCCAATGTGTTCTTTCTCTGTTTTCTTTAAGTGGGCAGTTAGTGCTATGAACTTCCCTCTCAGGACTGCTTTCATAGTGTCCCATAGGTTTGAGTATGTTGTTTCTTTATTTTCATAGTCTTCAAGGAAGACTTTAATTTCTTTCTTTATTTCTTCCTTAATCCAGGTATGGTTCAGTAGTTAACTGTTCAGTTTCCATGAGTTTGTAGGCTTTCTGGGGGTAGCATTGTTGCTGAATTCTAGCCTTAATCCATGGTGATCTGATAAGATACAGGTGGTTATTAATAATTTTTTGTAACTGTGAATGTTTGCTTTGTTACCGAGTATGTGGTCGATTTTTGAGAAGGTTCCATGAGCTGCAGAGAAGAAGGTATATTCTTTCCTATTTGGGTGGAATATTCTATAGATGTCTGTTAAGTCCATTTGATTCATTACCTCCATTAATTCTCTTATTTCTCTGTTAGGTTTCTGTCTAATTGACCTGTCCATTGGTGAGAGAGGAGTATTAAAGTCTCCTACTATTAATGTGTGCGGTTTGATGGCTGCCTTGAGTTTTAACAATGTTTCTTTTACGTACATGGGTGCTTTTATATTAGGGGCATAGACATTCAGGATTGAGATTTCATCCTGATGAATTGTTCCTGTTATGAGCAGAAAATGTCCCTCTCCATCTCTTCTGATTGATTTAAGTTTGAAGTCAATTTTGTTAGAAATTAGTATGGCCACACCTGCTTGTTTCCTAGGTCCATTTACTTGATACGCCTTATCCAAGCCCTTTACTCTGAGTAGGTGTCTGTCTTTGTGGTTGAGGTGTGTTTCTTGTAAACAGCAGAATGTTGGATCCTGTTTTCGTATCCAATCTCTTAGTCTGTGCCTGTTTATAGGTGAGTTGAGTCCATTGACATTAAGTGATATTAATGACCAGTAGTTGTTAACTCCGGTCATTTTTTTAGTAGTAGATTTTGTGTGTTTCCCTTCTTTGAGATGTGCTGGTAAAGGTTCTCTAGATGTCTGAGTTACTGTGGTCATTGTTGGACTCCTTGATTAGTGATTTTCCTTCTATTACTTTCTGTAAGGCTGGATTTGTGGCTACGTATTGTTTAAATTTGTTTTTATCCTGGAAAATTTTGTTTTCTCCATTTATAGTGAACGAAAGCTTGGCTGGGTATAGTAGCCTGGGCTTGCAACCATGGTCTCTTAGTTTCTGCAGTACATCTATCCAGGACCTTCTGGCTTTCATGGTTTCCATAGAGAAGTCAGGTGTAAGTCTGTTAGGTTTACCTTTATAAGTAACTTGGCCTTTTTCCTTTGCAGCTCTTAGTATTCTTTCTTTATTCTGTATGCTTTGTGTTTTGATTATTATATGGCGAGATGATGTTTTTTTGATCCAGCCTATTCGGTGTTCTGTATGCTTCTTGAACCTTCATTGGTATATCTTTCTTTAGGTTGGGAAAGTTTTCTTCTATAATTTTAATAAATATATTTTCTGGACCGTTGAGCTGTGCTTCTTCTCCTTCTTCTATTCCTATTATTCTTAGGTTTGGTCTTTTTATTGTGTCCCATATTTCCTGAATGTTTTGTGATGAGAATTTGTTGGCCTTGCTGTTTTCTTTGATCAGAGTGTTTATTTTCTCTATGGTATCTTCAGAATCTGAGATTCTTTCTTCTATCTCTTGTATTCTGTTGGTTATGCTTGCTTCTGTAGTCTCTATTCATTTACCTAGATTTTCCCTGTCCAGCTCGCCTTCTGTTTGTGTTTTCTTCTTTGCCTCCATTTCAGTTTTTAAGTCTTGAACTGTTTCCATTATCTGTTTGATTGTTTTTCCTTGGTTTCCTAGGGTATCATTCACTGATTTACTCAATTCTTCAAACTTTCTGTTATACTTCTCATCCATTTCTATAAGGGCATTTTTTATATGCTGTTTAAGGGCGTCAATCACTTTCATAAACTCAATTTTATCTACTTCTTCATGATTAAGGTGTTCATGTCCTCCTGTTGTGAGGTCGCTGGGTTCTGGTGGTTTCATATAGTTTTTCAGATTGTTGGGTGAATTCTTGCATTGGCGCCTGCCCATCTCTTTCTCCGAATGCTCCCCTATGGATCTTCTTTTACCGGATCAGGTCTCCTTGCCTACTGATGTACCTTCCCAGTGATGGCACTCTGCAGTGATAGCTCTCCTGGTGCTCCAGTGATGTCTCTCCCCACTGCTGTCTCTCCTGGTGCCTAGATCAGATCTCCGTGCAGGTTGGGTAGTTTGTAAACAAAGCCCTTACCTTGCTTGGTGCAGGCAGGCCAGTGAAACAAAGGAAGTCTCGCCTGCCTACTTCCCCTGAGGATTTGCCCCCAGCGCCAGACAGACTGAGTTGGATGGTGTTATGTGCCCAAAGAGGAAAGGGGGCAGAAGGAAGAAGGGTTCTGGATGCAAGCTCCAAAGAAGCTTTTTAATCATGTCCTTTGATCCTTGAAAGTTGCTGTCATTTTGTCATTAGACTGAATGACAAACTTTCAGGAGGGCAGTCTTCTTTAATCCTCTAGGTCACCTTCCTTCCTCTTACACTTATTGATGGTTTGCATGAGAATGCCTAGCCCCCCCCCCCAGGGATTTCATATTTGGACTGTTTGGAAAAAGTTAGAGTACATGGTGCCTTTTGGAGGAGGTGTGTGTCAAAGGGGGTGGGTTTTGAGTTTTATGATGACTATGCAATTCATCAATTTATTCTCTCTCTCTCTCTCTCTCTCTCTCTCTCTCTCTGTGTGTGTGTGTGTGTGTGTGTTTTGCTCATTCACCTGGCAAGCCTCCATGGATCAGGATGGAAAGCTCTCAGCTATACTGCAGAACCATGACCATATATCTGTTTGCTGACAGGATAATTATATAATGACCGTAACTGTAAATACACCCCCAATTAAATCTTTCCTATTAGAAGACTTGCCTTGGTCATGGTGGCTTTTCCCAGCACTAAAACAGTAGCAAAGGCACTCACCAAAGACATCATCTGTGCAAAGAAATACATTAATGTTATCTGTTGAAATGTGAAAATCATTTGGAAGTGATAAATGACTTCATTACTGATCACTTGTGGCACTATTTATGAATTAAGCATCTTGGAAACAGGAACTGTCAATTCTGGGTTGTGTGACTTCAGATGTGCAGATTGTAGTCAATTAGGGTTGCTCTCGTCTTCCTGCAGGTGTCCATTTTGTACCTTTTTTTTTTTTTTTTTTTTGGCTTTTCGAGACAGGGTTTCTCTGTGGCTTTGGAGCCTGTCCTGGAACTAGCTCTGTAGACCAGGCTGGTCTCGAACTCACAGAGATCCGCCTGCCTCTGCCTCCCGAGTGCTGGGATTAAAGGCGTGCGCCACCATCGCTTCTGATAATCCTATTGGCTTTCACCTGCTTTATGACTTCGCTCCCCCTCTCAGCCAATTAGCACTAGATAGAGTTCTGAGGTTACCACGGAACTTACTGACCAAACTTGCCTCAATGCTGGGCATCTTTGATCGTGCACACACGTGACGTTTTACTGTGAAACCCAACAACTCATTTTCTCATTTATTTATCCAGATCCCACTTCTTTTTTTGGTTCCTGACTTAAAGATTCCAGGCAGGAAAAGAAATTTTAATGCTTCTTTAATTGGATAGATGCCTAAATTGGAAAGCACCAAAATCCTGTGAGACAAAGGGGAAAGTGCTGGACCACAGGCTGGTACCCGAAGTATCGTCTTGGTTCTGACATCTCCTACGGCTATGGATTTGAACAGAACATTTCCCTACCATCTCACTAAATGCGTCTTCACTTTCCTTGCTGAGGTAACAGGCTGAGAGTGCTCATGGCTCTCTGAGGTATTGAGTCTTTAGGAGCACAATACAGAGAAGGAAACCAGAGAGTTTCTAGGACTGTTTCAGCTGAAGTCAGAGAGACAACTGGATATGTGGACAGGACAGTTAAGGACCATGATTCTTTCTCCACACGTTTTCCACAACAGAACTTCATGGTTGGTGTTGTTCAACAGTAGTGTTTGGAGAGGACTCAAGAATATATCAGGCTGTGTTCAACCAGCAGCTAAGATTGGCTGGTCTTTTCTGGCTAGGCAGATATGCCTCCCTCTTCTGTGGCTGCACAAGTGTCTTCCCTGAAGCTTTTGAGGGATAGTAAAGTTTTCTTTCTCTCATAAAGCATGATTGTTTGTGACTGTCAAGAGTATAGGAGCAGATGTGATCTCACTGGCACCTGCATATTTGGTCAATGCTCTTCCTGATAAAGTTATCTTCCACTCTTGGTGCAGCTTAAAGGTAGCTACACAACCTTGGCCGAAACTCCACAAAATCTCCTAAAATTATTAGTTAGAGCGTGGTTCCATATCCCCATAATCTCAGCCCCTAGGAGCCCGAGACAGAAGAATCAAGGCAACTGGGCCAGTGACTTCATAGTGACTGCATAGTGACTTCAGTGATAATTTGGTTAAATGAGACCATTCTTAAAGAAAAATAAAACCAACCATTTTCTGACTTTTCTAGTTTTTTATTTTTTAAGGAAACAATCTTTTCATTTTACAAACCCACTCCCTCTCCTCCTCACATTTCCTCCACCTACCTCAGGCCCACCCTCATCCACTCCTCAGAGAGGGTAAGGCACATTCCTTTGGGAAAGGTATAAGGCCCTCACTACTACTAGGCTAAGCAAGGCATCTATCCAAAGAGAATAGCTTCCAAAAAAGCCAGAACAAGGAGTACGGATAAATCCTGGTGCCACTGCTATTGAATCCACGGTCTGTTCCAGCCATACAATTGTCACCCACATTCAGAGGGCCTAGTTTGTACCTATGCTGTTTCCTTCCCTGTCCGGCTGGAGTTGGTGAATTCCCATTAGCTCAGATAAACTGTTTCAGTGGGTGTACCCATCATGGTCTTGCTCTCTTTGCTCATATTCTCACTCCTCCCACTCTTCAACTGGACTTTGGGAGCTCAGTCCAGTGCTCTGAAGCAGGTCTCTGCCACTGATTCCATCAGTTGCTGGATGAAGGTTCTATGGTGACATTTAAAATAGTCATCAGTCTGACTATGGGGCAAGGTCAGTTCAGACACCCTTCCACTATTGCTTAGGGTCTTAGCTGGGATCATCCTTGTGGATTCCTGGGAATTTCTCTAGTGCCAGATTTCTTGCTAGCCCTTTAATTTTTCCCTCAATCAATATCTATTTTTCCTTCCTTTATCTCTTTCCTTCCTGCATCTCAACTATCCTGTTTCCACAAGTTTTCTTCCCCTCTCCCCTTTTCCCATCATCTTTCTCCCACCCCCATGCTCACAAGTTTGCCAGGTGATCTTGTCTAGTTCCCCTTTCCAGGAGGATATATTTATGTTTTTCTTAGGGTTCACCTTGTTACTTAGCTTCTCTAAAATCATGAGCTATAGGCTCAATACCCTTTGTTTTACAGCTAGTATCCACTTATGAGTACATGTTCATCTTTTTGGGTCTGGGTTTTCTAGTTCCATCCATTTCCATGCATATTTCAAGATGTTATATTTTTTTACCTCTGAGTAGTACTCTAAAATGTAAATGTGCAACATTTTCTTTATCCATTCTTCAGTTGAGGGGCATCTAGGTTGTTTCTAGGTTCTGACTATTACAAATAATCCTGCTATGAACACAGTTGAATGAATGCCCTTGTAGCATGATTGAACATCTTTTGGGTATATGCTCAAGAGTGGTATTGCTGGGTCCTGAGGTAGGTGGATTCCAAATTTTCTGAGAAACCACAATACTGATTTCCAGAGTGGTTGTACAAGTGTGCATTCTCACTAGCAATAGATGAATGTTTTCCTTACACCACATCCTCTCCAGCATATGCTATCATTGGTGTTTTTGATCTTAGCCATTCTGACTGGTGTAAGGTGGTATCTCAAAGTTGTTTTGATTTGTATTTCCCTGATGGCTAAGGATGTTGAACATTTCCTTAAGTGTCTTTTGACCATCTGAAATTCTTCTGTTGGGAATTCTCTGTTTAATTCTGTACCATTTTTTTAATTGGGTTATTTGGAATTTTTATGTCGAATTTTTTGAGTTGTTTATATATTTTGAAGGTCAGTCCTCAGTCTAGTGTGGGGTTGGTGAAGATCTTTTCCCATTCAGTAGGCCACCTTTTTGTCTTATTGAGTGTGTCCTTTTTGGTCTTTAATCCATTTGGACTTGAGTTTTCTGCATGGGGATAGATATGGATCTATTTGCATTCTTCTACATGTTGACATCCAGTTATGTCAGCACCATTTGTTGAAGATGCTTTCTCTTTTCCATTGTGTAATTTTAGCTTCTTTGTCAAAATCAAGTGTTTGTAGGAGTGTGGATTAATATGCAAGTCTTCAGTTTGACCCCATTGTTTAACCTCTCTGTTTTTATGCCAGTACCAAACTGTTTTCATTACTGTAGCTCTGTAATTGAGCTTGATGTCAAAGATGGTGATGCCTCCAATGTTCCTTTATTATACAGGGTTGTTTGGACTTTCTTGGGTTTTTTGTTTCTCCATATGAAGCTGGGTATTGTTCTTTCAAGGTCTATAAAAAATTATGTTGTGATTTTGATGGTGATTGCATTGAATCTACAGACTGCTTTTGATAGGATTATCATTTTATTTTGTTGATTCTACCTATCCAAGAGCACGGGAGATCTTCCCATTTTCTGGTATCTTCTTCAATTTCTTTCTTCAAAGACTGAAAATTCTTGTTGAACAGGTCTTTCACCTCTTTGGTTAGTGTTATTCTGAGATATTTTATGTTATTTGTGGCTATTGTGAAGGATGATGCTTCTCTGATTTCATTCTCACTTCTTACTCATTTGTATATAGAAGGGCTATCTATGTTGACTGAAGATTCTGTCCTGCCCAGTCCTGCAGCCATTCATTCTCAAAGAAGCACCCAGGGGTCTACATTAATCATAAACTGGTTGACCTATTAGCTTAGGCTTCTTAGAAACTCTTACATCCTACATTAACCCATAATACTTGTCTGTGTCAGCCACATGACTTGGTTCCTTTTGTTTCTTTTTCTCTTTTTGTGTATTTTATTTTTTTCCTTCTTTATTTTTTATTAAATTTTTTTAATTAAAAATTTATGCCTCCTCCCCGCCTCCATTTTCCCTCCCCCTCCCCTCATTTCCCACTCCCCTCCCCCTCCCTCTTCAGTCCAAAGAGCAGTCAGGGTTCCCTGCCTGTGGGCAGTCCAAGGTCCTCCCCCCTCCATCCATGTCTAGGAAGGTGAGCATCCAAACAGGCTAGGCTCCCACAAAGCCAGTACATGCAGTAGGGTCAAAACTCAGTGCCATTGTCCTTGGCTTCTCAGCAGCCCTCATTGTCTACCATATTCGGTGAGTCCAGTTTTATCCCATACATTTTCAGTCCCAGTCCAGCTGGCCTTAGTGATCTCCTAGTAGATCAGCCCCACCGTCTCAGTGGGTGGGTGCCCCCCTTGCGGTCTTGACTTCCTTGCTCATGTTCTCCCTCCTTCTGTTGCTCATTTGGAACTTGGGAGCTCAGTCCATTGCTCCAATGTGGGTCTCTGTCTCTATCTCCATTCATCTACAGATGAAGGTTCTATGGTGATATGCAAATCTTCGTTAGTATGTCTATAGGATCGGGCCATTTCAGGCTCTCTCTCCTCAGCTGCCCAAGGACCTAGTTGGGTACATCTCTCTGAACCCCTGGGAACCCCTCTAGACTCAAGGCTCTTGCCAACCCTAAAATGGCTCCCTTAATTAAGATATATACTTCCCTGCTCCCATATCCAACCTTCTATTATCCCAACTATCCCATTAACCCAAGTTCTCCCTATCCTACCCTTCACACTTTTCTCTCCCCATCTCCCCTTTCCTCCATTCCACCCCACCCCCCAGTTCCCAAATTTTTGCCCAGCAATCTTGACTACTTCCAATATCCAGGGGGATAAATATATGTTTTTCTTTGGGTTCACCTTCTTATTTAGCTTCTCTAGGATTGCGAATTATAGGCTCACTATTCTATATTTATGGCTAAAAACCAATCATGAGTGAGTACATCCCATGTTCATCTTTTTTGGGTCTGGATTACCTCACTCAGGATAATGTTTTATATTTCCATCCATTTGCATGCAAAATTCAAGAAGTCATTGTTTTTTACTGCTGAGTAGTACTCTAATGTGTATATATTCCACACTTCCTTCATCCATTCTTCCATGGAAGGGCATCTAGGTTGTTTCCAGGTTCTGGCTATTAAAAATAATGCTGCTATGAACATAGTTGAACAAATACTTTTGTAGTATGATACGGCATCTCTTGGGTATATTCCCAAGAGTGGTATTGCTTGGTACTGGGGTAGGTTGATTCCAAATTTCCTGAGAAACCGCCACACTGCTTTCCATAGTGCTTGCGCAAGTTTGCATTCCCACCAGCAATGGATGAGTGTACCCCTTACTCCACATCCTCTCCAGCAAAGGCTATCGTTGCCATTTTTGATTTTAGCCATTCTGACAGGTGTAAGATGGTATCTCAAAGCTGTTTAGATTTGTATTTCTTTGATCACTAAGGAGGTTGAGCATGACCTTAAGTGTCTTTTGGCCATTTGAACTTGTTCTGTTGAGAATTCTCTGTTCTGTTCAGTGCCCCAATTATAATTGGGTTAATTAGCATTTTAATGTCTAGTTTCTTGAGTTCTTTATGTATTTTGGAGATCAGACCTTTGTTGCGGGGTTGGTGAAGATCTTCTCCCAGTCAGTGGGTTGCCTTTTTGTCTTAGTGACAGTGTCCTTTGCTTTACAGAAGCTTCTCAGTTTCAGGAGGTCCCATTTATTCAATGTTGCCGTTAATGTCTATGCTGCTGGGGTTATACATAGGAAGCGATCTCCTGTGCCCATATCTTGTAGGGTACTTCCCATTTTCTCTTCTATCAGGTTCAGTGTATTCAGACTGATATTGAGGTCTTTGATTCATTTGGACTTGAGTTTTATACATGGGCATAGATATGGATCTATTTTCATTCTTCTACAGGCTGACATCCAGTTGTGCCAGCACCATTTGTTGAAGATGCTCTCTTTCTTCCATTGTATACTTTTAGCTCCTTTATCGAAAAAGAGGTGTTCATAGGTTTGTGGGTTAAAGTCCGGGTCTTCTATTCATTTCCATTGGTCGACTTCTCTGTTTTTATGCCAATACCAAGCTGTTTTCAATACTATAGCTCTGAAATAGAGTCTGAAGTCAGGGATGGTAATGCCTCCAGATGTACTTTTATTGTATAAGATTGTTTTGGCTATCCTGGGTTCTTTGTTTTTCCATATAAAGTTGATTATTGTCCTCTCAAGGTCTGTGAAGAATTTTGATGGGGATTGCATTGAATCTATAGATTGCTTTTGGGAGAATTGCCATTTTTAATATGTTGATTCTCCCAATCCAAGAGCAAGGGAGATCCTTCCCTTTTCTGGTATCATCTTCAATTTCTTTCTTCACAGACTTAAAGTTCTTGTCAAATAGATCTTTCACTTCCTTGGTCAGAGTTACCCCAAGATATTTTATGCTATTTGTGGCTATCGTGAAAGTTGATGATTCTCTGAATTCCCTCTCTGCATCCTTATCCTTAGTGTATAGGAGGGCAACTGATTTTTTGTAGTTGATCTTGTATCCTGCCACATCACTAAAGGAGTTTATTAGCTATAGGAGTTCTTCGGTAGAGTTTTGGGGTCACTTATATATACTATCATATCATATGCAAATAACGACAGTTTAACTTCTTCCTTTCCAATTTGAATACCCTTGATCCTTTTATGTTTTCTTATTGCTATTGCTAGAACTCAAGCACCATATTGAAGAGGTATGGAGAGAGTGGACAGCCTTATCATGTTCCTGATTTTAGTGGGATGGCTTTGAGTATCTCTCCATTTAATTTGATGTTAGCTGTCGGCCTGTTGTAAATAGCTTTTATTATATTTAGATATGACCCTTGTATCCCTAATCTCTCCAAGACTTTTATCATAAAGGGATGTTGAATTTGTCAAATCCTTTTTCAGCATCTAATGAAATGATCATACGGTTTTTTTCTTTCAGTTTATTTATATGATGGATTACATTGATAGATCTGCATATGATGAACCAGCCCTGCATCTCTGGGATGAAGCCTACTTGATCATAATGGATAATTTTTCTAATGTGTTCTTGGATTTGGTTTGCCAGTATTTTATGGAGAATTTTTGCGTCAATGTTCATGAGTGAGATAGGCCTGTAATTCTCTTTCTTGGTTGGGTCTTTGTGTGGTTTTGGTATCAGGGTAACTGTAGCTTCATAAAAGGAAGTTGGCAATGACTCTTCTGTTTCTATATTGTGAAATACATTAAGGAGTATAGGTATTGGCTCTTCTTGGAAGTTCTGGTAGAATTCCGCATTGAAACCATCTGGTCCTGGGCTTTTTTTGGAAGGGAGGTTTTTGATAACAGTTTCTAATTCTTTGCGACTAACAGGTCTATTTAGATTGTTCACCTGGTCCTGGTTTAACTTTGGTATATGGTCCTATCTAAAAAGATGCCCATTTCTTTTGCATTTTCCAGTTTTGTGGCATACAGGCTTTTGTAGTAAGATCTAAAGATTCTCTGAAATTCCTCTGTGTCTGTAATTATGTCTCCCTTTTCATTTCTGATCTATTTATTTGCATGTACTCTCTCTGCCGTTTGATTAGTTTGGATAGGGGTTTGTCGATCTTGTTGATATTCTCCAAGAACCAACTTTTTGTTTCATTGATTCTTTGGATTGTTTTCTGTGTTTCTATTTTGTTGATTTCAGCCCTCAGTTTGATTATTTCCAGTCTTCTACTCCTCCTGGGTGAGTCTGCTTCTTTTTTTCTAGAGCTTTCAGGTGTGCTGTTAAGTCTCCAATGTGTGCTTTCTCCATTTTCTTTTTGTGGGCACTTAGTACTATGAACTTTCCTCTTAGCATTGTTTTCATTGTGTTTCATAGGTTTGAGTATGTTGTCTCATTATTTTCATTTAATTCAAGGAAGACTTTAATTTCTTTCTTCATTTCTTCCTTGACCCAGGTGTACTTCAGCAGTTAATTTTTCAGTTTCCACGAGTTTGTCAGCTTACTGGGGGTAGCCTCATTGTTGAATTCTAACTTTAATCCATGGTGATCTGATAAAATACATGTGGTCACTAAAATATTTTTGTATCTGTGGAGGTTTGCTTTGTTACCGAGTATGTGGTCAATTTTTGAGAAGGTTCCATGAGCTGCAGAGAAGAAGGTATATTCTTTCCTATTTGGGTGGAATGTCCTATAGATGTCTGTTAAGTCCATTTGCTTCATTACCTCCATTAATTCTCTTATTTCTCTATTAGGTTTCTGTCTGATTGACTTGTCTATTTGTGAGAGAGGTGTGTTGAAGTCTCCTACTACTAGTGTGTGTGGTTTGATGTCTGCCTTGAGTTTTAGTAATATTTCTTTTATGTAAGTGTTTGCTTTTATATTAGGGGTGTAGATATTCAGGATTGAGACTTCATCCTGATGAATTGTTCCTGTTATGAGTAGAAAGTGTCCATCTCGATCTCTTCTGAGTGATTTTAGTTTGAAGTCCGTTTTGTTAGAAATTGGTATGGCCACACCTGCTTTTTTCTTAGGACCATTTGCTTAAAAACCTTTTCCCAACCCTTTACTCTGAGTAGATGCCTGTCTTTGTGGTTGCAATGTGTTTCTGACAAACAGCAGAATGTTGGATCCTGTTTTTGTATCCAATCTCTTAGCTTGTGCCTTTTTATAGGTGAATTGAGACCATTACTATTAATTGATGTTAATGACCAGTGGTTGTTTACTCCAGTTATTCTTATTGTTTTTCGTAGTAGAGTTTGTGTGTCTCCCTTCTTTGAGTTGTGCTGTTGAAGGGCCGCTAGATGCCTGAGTTATTGTAGGCAGTGTTGGCAGTGTTGGATCCTTTGGGCTGTGATTTTCCTTCTATTACTTTCTGTAGGGAGAATTTGTGGCTATGTATTGTTTAAATTTGTTCTTATCCTGGAATGTCTTATTTTCTCCATTGATAGTGAACGATAGCTTGGCTGGGTATAGTAGCTTAGGTTTGCATCCATGGTCTCTTAGTTTCTGCAGTACCTCTATCCAGGACCTTCTGGCTTTCATGGTTTCCATAGAGAAGTCAGGTGTAAGTCTGATCGGTTTACCTTTGTAAGGTACTTGCCCTTTTTCCTTTGCAGCTCTTAATATTCTTTCTTTAATCTGTATATTTTGTGTTTTGATTATTATATGGCGAGGGGATGTTTTTCTTTGATACAGTCTGTTTGGTGTTCTGTATGCTTCTTGAATATTCAAAGGAATATCTTTATTTATGTTGGGATAGTTTTCTTCCATAATTTTGTTAGAAATATTTTCAGGGCCTTTGAGCTGTGACTCTTCTCCTTCTTCTATTCCTATTATTCTTTGGTTTGGTCTTTTTATTGTTTTTTTTATCCCTAACCCGAACCCTAACCCTAACCCTAACCCTAACAATAACCCTAAGCCTAAGCCTAACCCTAACCCTAACCCTAAGCCTAAGCCTAAGCCTAACCCTAAGCCTAACCCTAAGCCTAAGCCTAAGCCTAACCCTAAGCCTGACCCCCTGCCTGACCCCCCTGATCCCCCTGACTCCCCTGACCCCCCTGGCCCCCCTGACCCCCCTGACCCTGACCCTGACCCTGACCCTGACCCTAACCCAACCCTAACCCTTACCCTAACCCTGGGCCTTTTTATTGTGTCCCATATTTCCTGAATGTTTTGTGATGAGAATTTGTTGGTTTTGCTGTTTTCTTTGATCAGTGTGTTTATTTTCTCTATGGTGTCTTCAGAATCTGAGATTCTTTCTTCTATCTCTTGTATTCTATTGATTATGCTTGTTTCTGTAGTGTCTGCTCATTGACCTAGATTTTCCATATCCAGCTGGTCCTCAGTTTGTGTTTTCTTCCTTGCTTCCATTTCAGTTTTCAATTCTTGAACTGTTTCCGTTACCTGTTTGATCGTTTTTTCTTGGTTTCCCAGGGTATCATTTACGTATTTACTCATTTTTTCAAACTTTTTGTTATACTTCTCACCCATTTCTATGAGGGAGTTTTTTACATGTTGTTTAAGGGACTCTATTGCTTTCATAAAGTCAATTTTTTCCTCTTCTTCTGTGTTAGGGTGTTCAAGTCCTTCTGTTGTAAGATCATTGGGTTCTGTTTTCATGTTGTTTTTCAGATTGTTGGGTGGATTCTTGCCTTGAAGTCTGCCCATCTCCTCCGATTGATGCTATCTAATGGGTCTTTTAAAACAAGATCAGGTTTCCTTGCTGGCCAGGGGCCCCACTTACAAAATGCCCTCGATCCGTTTCCTGGCTCCTGCCGAAGGCCAAGATTCCTCTCACCACTCAGAAGGGTCTTCAGGACCAGGACCAGGCTCCCGTTCGCCAGGGATCTCGCCTACAAAAGGCCTACCACTCTGCAGGCCAGTCACCAAAACAGAGAAACTCCTGTTGCCCTCTGCCCCGAGCTCCTGACCCAGCGCCCAAACAGGCTAAACTGGGTAATCGTGCAGCCCCGCGGAAGGGAGGGTGAATGAAGGAGGGCCCTGAGCACAAGCTGGGATGGGTCAGGAAGAGAGAGGTCCCAGTAGAGGAGGAGCAGCCCCAGCCGAGGGTACTACCCCTCACAGACTAACCGGGGGGTCAAAGGGGTCGGGGAATGCCCCCGCTCTGTTTCCTTCGTCCTGCCGTGGGCCAAGAACACTCTCCCCACTCAGGATGGTCTTCAGGGACAGGACAAGGCTACCCGTTCGCCCATGGACCTCGCCACTAAAAGGCCTACCACTCTGCAGGCCAGGCCCCCAAAAATCTACTTGATTTAATTGTAGTGGGGCGATATGCTCTCAGTGTGGGCTTCACTATTTCATGCTTGGAGTATCCCGCATCCTCTGCGTCTGCGCGCCGGTGTTGATAATGGCAAAAAAATTGTGGTAAAAAAAATCACTGTAGAAACAAACAAAACAAGCATTAAAAATAAAAATTAGAACATTTCCTTAAGTGTCTTTCAGCCATTTTAAATTCCTCTCTTGAGAGTTCTCTATTTCGCTCTGTACTCCATTTTTTATTGGCTTATTTGTCCTTTTGACAACCAGTTCTTTGTATATTTTGGAGATCAGACCTCTATCTTTTCCCATTCTGTAGGCTGTCGTTTTGTCCTGGTTATTGTGTCCTTTGCTTTACAGAAGCTTTTCAGTTTCAGGGGGTCCCATTTATTAATTGTTTCTCTTAGTGTTTGTGCTGTTAGGGTTATATTTCGGAAGTGGTCTCCTGTGCCAATGCGTTCAAGTGTACTTCCCACTTTCTTGTCTATAGGGGTCAGTGTTGTTGGCTTTATGTTGAGGTCTTTGATCCATTTGGATGTGAGTTTTGTGCATGGTGATAGATATGGGTCTATTTTCAATTTTCTATATGTTGATATCCAGATATGCCAGCACCTCTTGTTAAATATGCTTTCTTTTTTCAATTTGATATTTTTTGCTTCTTTGTCAAAAATGAGGTGTTTGAAGATGTGTGGATTAATATCCAGGTCTTCTATTCAATTCCATTAGTCCTCCTGTCTGTTCTTATGCTAATACCAGGCTGTTTTTAGTATTGTAGCTCTGTAGCAGAATTTGAAATCAGGGATTGTGAAATGGCTTAAAGACACTTAAGCAAATGTTCAAAATCCTTAGTCATCAGAGAAATACAAATCAAAACAACTCTGAGATTCCATCTTACACCTGTAAGAATGGCCAAGATGAAAAACACTGATGACAACTTATGCTGGAGAGGTTGTGAGAAAAAGGGAACACTTCTGCATATCTGGTTGGAATGCAAACTGGTACAACCCCTTTGGATGTCAGTGTGGCAATTTCTCAGAAAAATTAGGAAACAACCTCCCTCAAGACCCAGTAATACCACTTCTGGGTATATATCCAAAGGATGCTCAGTCATGCTACAAGGACATGTGCTCAACTATACCCATAGAAGCATTGTTTGTCATAGTCAGAACCTGGAAACAACCTAAATGCCCCCGCGACCAAAGAATGGATAAGGAAAATGTGGTACATTTACACAATGGAGTATTACACAGCAGAAAAAAATAATGACATCTTGAATTTTGCAGTAAAATGGATGGAGCTAGAAAACATTATTTTGAGGGAGGTAACCCAGACACAGAAAGACAATTATCACATGTACTCACTCATAGGTGGTTTTTAAACATAAAGCAAAGAAAACCAGCCTACAAACCACAATCCCAGAGAACTTAGACAACAATGAGGACACTAAGAGAGACTTACCTAGATCTAATCTACATGGGAAGTAGAAAAAGACAAAATCTCCTGAGTAAATTGGGAGCATGGGGACTTGGGTGAAGGTTGAAGGGAGAAGGAGAGAGGCAGAGAGGGGAGAAGATAAAATTGTAGAACTCAATAAAAATCAATAAAAAAATAAGGATTAGAATCCCTAATCAGAAATAAAATGACAATTCCAGAGTTAAGATTCACTCCACCTGGAAATACAATTTTGACTTGATTCCTGTGGTACTTTTTGTACATTTGTTTTATTTTAGATTTTCACATGTGAGTACTTTATTTTTATCCTTTCAATGCTACCCATCCCCAATATCAATTCCTCCTGTGTCTCCAACACCCTCTCAAATTCATGAATTCTCCAATTATTATTGCTACACATAATACATACATACATACAATGCACATACATATATACATATACATACATACATATATATATATATATATATATATATATATATATATATATATATATACATCCTGAGAAGAAGTCCATTTAGTAGTGCTTATATGCATATGTTTAGGGCTGACTACTTGGGACTGTATAACTGAGCAGGAGACTTGTACCTGGAGAAGCCTGCCTCTCAGAATTCATTCATTGCCTGTAGGTGTTCAACTAGCAGGGAGTCTATCTCAATTACTTTTTTATTGCTGTGATAAGACATCATGGCCAAGAAGCTTACAGAAAATAGATTAATTGGGGCTTATGGTTACAGAGGGTTTGTGCCATGACTAACATAGTTGGAAGCATGGCAGCAGGCAGATAAGCCATGGTTTGCGAGCAGCAACTGAGAACTCACATGGGCTCACATCACCAGTCTTTTGAAACCTCAAAGCTCACACCCTCCTCCAATGAGGCCACATCTCCTAATCTGTCCCCAAAAGTTCCAACAACTGGGGATCTGGTGTTCAAACATATAAGCCTATGGAGGAGCATTCTCATTTAAGTCACTGCAGGGGCTTTGTAGGAGTTCTCCGTTCCATATTAAAACATCTACTGGTTTTTATCAATGTTCAAGTCTTTCATGGGTACAGCTTTATTCACATACAATAGACAGTTTCTTACAGATGACATCCTGGTACTCTGATTGCTACTAAAACAGTGCAGGAGGAATAGTTAATTTTGGCTCAGTTTATGGGGACAGAGCTCATTGTGCTGGGGAAGGCTTGCAGTGGGAGGCTGCTCACATCTCAACAGATCAGAGGCAGAGGGGAATGCAGGGGAATCAGTTAACTGGCTTTCTACGCCTTTGTATTTTATTAAGTCTTAGACTCCAGCCCATGAGGTGGTGTTGCCCAATACCAAGGCATTCTTCCTCTCAATTAACCCTTTCTGAAAATGCTCTTCTAGTCATAACCAAATATGTGCCTCATTAAAGTCTGGGTACATCTTAATCCAATCTAGTTGACAGTTTAGATAATCCATCCTAAGTCCCTCTTCTGAAACTAACAGCCACACTTTCCCTGCAGATGTCTCTGCAGGTGTCTCCTTAAACACTTATTCATATACTGGCTTCTCAATGGCAAGATATCTTGACTTTATGTATCTCTTTGTGTGTACAAAGGGAAAGAAAGAGTAATGAGCCAATGATCTTCTATTTTCTAAGCAAAAGATTGACAGCATGGCTCAGCAGTTAACAGCACCTGCTTTTCTTACACAGGGCCTGCATTCAGTCTGTCTGCAGCACTCAGTCAGGCAGGTCACAACCATTTGTAAATCCATCTGCAGGAGATCCAATGCGTTTCCTCCTTTCCAGGCACACACTCACAGAGCACATATAAATTCATACATTCACATAAGTAAAAATGTAATCTATAATAAATAAAAAGGATCTTAATGTACTTATAGTTCTTGGTCCATGTTACTTCCTCAGTAAATGGTATACACTAAGCCTCTCTCCATTCACCCTTTTATGTCATGAATGAATTGTAGTAGTGGAGCCCAGGCCAGTGGCACCCATGGCACCGAGAAGAGAAATAAGAAAGGAGACTGCTTCACCCATGGAACAGGTGCTGGCTTTTGACATCAAAACAATGTCAATCTAGATTCCATTTAGAGCAGAGCAGAGTCTGGCTAAGGGTTTGAGTCTCCCTTCTGATTATACAATGTGTATTTAATTCAACAATCAATAAGGTGTGCATGCTATGAAAACCTCCAGGCTTTCTAAAACACATTTCAACAAGTAGATCAAGTGATATATAGTGGTGAATTACTAGGTTCTTCAATGCTGTCCATGAGATGCTATAAACACGTTTTACCAACAGAGAGACAGGTGGTAAATTCCATGATATTTTATCATACTTCAAGTTCACTACATTCCATTTCTCTATGTATTTATGTATTTGCACATGTATTTACTAATTCATACCCACAAATAATCCATTCCATAGGCATAATTCTTACCACTATTTGCAAATGTCAAAATCGAGGCACAAATAGTTTAAAGAAGTTATCCCAGGAAGCACATTGCAAATGGTTGAGCTGGTACTCACATTTGCTGTCTATCTTTGAAATTAGTGTAACATATAAAATTAAAGTAAAATCCTTTGAAAATTCAATATAAAATAAAATGTTGTTCCTGTACCAGAAGATCCATCGGAGAGAGGCTTCTCTCCCTGGCTACTGCCTCTCTCTTCCTATCCCATCCCAGCTTGCTCCCAGTCACCCCTTCCCTTCTGCGGGGTCATAAGATCCCCCAACTCAGTCTGTTTTGGGACTGAGACTCTGGGGACAAAGTGGTGAGTGAAACCAGGAAGGAAGGAGTTTCCTCACTGAGCCTGCAAACAGCAAGCCCGCCCTTTTGGCTCAGAGGGCCCTGGCCAGCAAGTGGTCCAGATTCTGTACCAGAAGATCCATTGGAGAGGTGAGTGTGTTCCTGACTGGCCGGCAGATATCCCCGGAAAGGGAGCACAGACATCCCTCAACCCCCTAAACTTTCTGGTCATTCTGCAGGCGCTTCTCTCCCTGGCTACTGCCTCTCTCTCCCTATCCCATCCCAGCTTGCTCCCAGGCACCCCTTCCCTTCTATGGGGTCATAAGATCCCCCAACTCAGCCTGTTTTGGGGCTGAGGCTCTGGGGACAAAGTGGTGAGTGCAACTATACAGGAGTTCTTTTGTTTCACTGAGCAGGCAGGCAGCAAGCTAGTCCTTTTGTCTGTGAGGTCCCTGGCCAACAAGTGGCCCTGATCCTGTACCAGAAGATTCATCGGAGGAAGAGATGGGCAGGCACCAATGCAAGAATTCCTCCAACAATCTGAAAAACAACATGATAACATCAGAACCCAGCAAACGTACAACAGGAAGACTTGAATACCCTAATCCAGAAGAAGTAGAAAAAAATTGACATTATGATAGAGTCCCTTAAACAGGATTTGAAAAACTCCCTTAAAGAAATGGATGAGAAGAATAACAATGAAGAAATGAGTAAATCCGTAAATGATACCCTGGAAAACCAAGAAAAAACAATCAAACAGGTACTGGAAACAGTTCAAGACCTGAAAACTGAAATAGAGGCCATGAAGAAAACACAAACTGAGGGACGGCTGGATATGGAAAATCTAGGTAAATGAACAGGGACTAGAGAGTCAAGTATAACTAACAGAATACAAGAGATAGAAGAAAGAATCTCAGATACTGAAGACATTATAGAGAAAATAAATGTACTGATCAAAGAAAACAGCAAATCCAACAAATTCTCATCACAAAACATCCAGGAAATCTTGGACACAATAAAAAGACCAAACCTAGGAATAATAGGGAAAGAAGAAGGAGAAGAATTACAGCTCATACAGAAAATATATTCAACAAAATTATAGAAGAAAACTTTCCCAACCTAAATAAGGATATGCCTATGTAGGTACAAGAGGCATACAGAACACCAAATAGACTGGTTAAAAAAAATTCCCTCACCATATCATAATCAAAACACAAAACATACAGAATAAGGAATATTAAGAGCCTCAAAGGAAAAAGGTCAAGAAACTCATAAATGTAAACCTATCAGACTTACACCAGACTTCTCTATGGAAACCATGAAAGCCAGGAGGTCTTGGATAGATGTGCTGCACAAATTAAGAGACTATGGATGCAAGCCCAGACTACTATACCCAGCCAAGCTTTCGTTCACCATCAATGGAGAAAACAAAATATTCTAGGATAAAAACAATCTTAAACAATACGTAGCCACAAATCTAGCCTTACAGAAAGTAATAGAAGAAAATTCTGTTACTTTTTAAAAACTGTCTCCTGTGCTGTGTTCAGGACTGGGTACATCTCAGACTCAACATTTCTATTTCATGACTAAATGATTCAAGAATGTATGAGAGGGGGATGTTTCCTTCAGGGGCAGAAATAGATTAAACCATCTTGAGAGGCAAAGCTAAAGGCCAGGCCTGAGAAAAACTACATTTGTGTTTGAAGTAGGAAAGAAGCTCTGCGAACAGTATTCCAGACAGGCTAGCAGCACACTAGAGTGTAGATTCTCTGCCCACTGGGCACAGGAGAGGAAAAGATGTCAGATTAATTCTATAATAATTCTGTTATATAAAATATGACTTATAGAACATGAACTTCTGACAATTAAATTGCCAACCTAGAAGTTTCTATATATTCACATTATTGTGAATATATAGAATCACCAAGGGTAATTCTTGTATTATTCAAACATAGTGTTCATGCCCGAAGATCAAAATGATTATGTACCTTGTATGTGCATTGTTCAATATAGCATCCCATTGCTGTTCAACATGGTGTGATGACTTAAGCAGCATATTTTTTCAATTAAATTGTAAGCGATGAAGAGAATGTCTCTGAAATGTCCCTACAGTTCTGACTGTTGATCACCACAGATATTACATTTGGAAAAATTTGATAACTCATATAAAATGAAGTTCAGGAAATATCTAAAAGTAAAGTCAAACATTATCAGTTATAGGAACACAGGTGTCTAAGAGTCAGTAAGTCAGAAATCTAAGGAACCAGCTAAACTGACAACACAACCATGGAGCAAAGGGTGAGTTGAATGTCCCAGCCAGGAATCAGCACAGCCACCGAGGGCACAAGTGATACACCCAATGGGCCTCTCTCAGCCCACAATGTGCAAAGAGTTGCTGCTGACCTAAGAACAAGATGCAGACAAGAGCCTTCCAAGACTTAGTCACAGAACATTTGTGCTTTTCACTTTACAAATGTAGAAAAAAAGAAATGGTTACTCATGTGCAGTGGCTTCGGTTAGCACACTTTTGAAACAGAAAAGAACAAACTATAATACAGCATACACTAGTCTTCAGTACTCATAGGAGCATAAATTACCACATCTTCCATTCACAGCAATAAATTAGACATGGACCCTGAGAATGATTTTAAGAACCTCCTTAGAAAATCATCTCAAAGTCCACTTTCAGAAAAATGAGGAATGAAAGGTTTTCAACCACAGTTAAACAGGTCTATCTCAAATTTTCTTTTCTTTCTTAATTTTTTAAGATTCATTTGTATCACATATTTGTGTGAGTTCTTTGCCAACAATTACCCATGTAAGCCTTGCTTAGCATTGCCCAATATCACAAGACACTCCATAGAGAGATGTGACTTCTTGGTTTCCTTCAGAATGGCTGTTAAGTGACACCCTCTGCCTTCCAAGTGCAGTATTGCAGATGTGAATGAGAAGGACCAGTTTTCATATGAGCAATTTCTACGAGCATTAACACGACATTTAAAACCACAGACACCAAACAGAAATTTGTGAGTTTTGGAATGATTCAGAAAGACTCACTCTTCAGTTGACATCGGTCCACTGGTGTTATTTTCTGATAATTCTCAGGTGTAGGTGCAGCTCATGTTTGTCACAGCTCTCGGATGTTCTTGAGGATGTAGGTGTGTGACAGTCAGGGTGCATAGGGGATTCTACTTGCATTTGTTGTCTATAAAGGGTCTACATGTGTTGGAGTGAGGCACATAGAAGAGTCCCTGAGATGAAATTCTTTGTCCAATGTTTACTCAGTGAATTAAAAATGAACAAGAAAGAATATTCACTTAAACTTGAGACTAACAGTTGGCAAGTGACACACACACTCCATTTGAGGACAAATTGCTGGATTAAACATATAAATTTTATTGAACACTTACATACTAAATATATTTTTATTATCAGTCAGCTGTTTAGCTATATGATTTCTACATACAGAGTGTTTATTTATCTTTCCAAAAGAGCATATTTTTGGATAAATTTCACAAGAAATCTAATTAATAAGTGCAACTCCTTGCTTGTTAGCATTTACAAAATTATTTTAAACTTATCATCTCTATGAATAAAATCACTACAAATGAGCAATTCAAATTTGTCACCATACAGCATTTCCATTTCAACAGAGATGAACAAGTGTCACTCATAAAAGTAGCTAGAAATGCAGTAAAATGTTGCTTTTTCGTCAAGATGGCGCCGAAAGTGAAGAAGGAAGCTCCTGCCCCTCCCAAAGCCGTAGCTAAAGCGAAGGCCTTGAAAGCCAAGAAGGCAGTGCTGAAAGGCGTCCACAGCCACAAAAAGAAGAAGATCTGCACATAGCCCACCTTTTGGCGGCCCAAGACCCTGCGGCTACGAAGGCAGCCTAAATACCTCCGGAAGAGCGCGCCCAGGAAGAACAAGCTTGACCACTATGCCATCATCAAATTCCCCCTGACCACCGAGTCAGCCATGAAGAAGATAGAAGACAACAACACACTTGTGTTCATTGTGGACGTCAAGGCCAACGAGCACCAGATCAAACAGGCTGTGAAGAAACTCTATGACATCGATGTATAGCCAAAGTCAACACCCTCATAAGGCCCGACGGAGAGAAGAAGGCATATGTTCGGTTGGCTCCTGATTATGATGCTCTGGATGTTGCCAACAAAATCGGAATCATCTAAACTGATCCCAGCTGGCTAATTGTAAATCACTTTTTCACCATAAAAAAAAAAAAGAAATGCAGTAAAATGTTTACAAAATATTTTTGTATGAGCTATCTTCCAAAGTTTGGAAGTTTGTATCTAATATTTTAAAATAATGAGGAAAAATTCTACATTGGAACTTCACACATGTGTATGCCCCTACTAATGTGTGAGTGGAAATTTCAAACATAGAGGTGAAGAGAAGGAATACATGAGGGTACAATGTAAAGTGTACAAAGTAGAAAGACTCTAACATATAAATTCAGTTCTGATCACTCTAAAGTCATTCATATTGGACAGAGAATTTACCATGAGCCAGAATTCCTCTCCTCTAGGACATTACATCTTGCTGGGACAGAGAAAGATTTTAAAAAATATAATATTAAGATGAGCGCTCTAAAAGAGATGTGTAGGAATTGTGATGGATATAGCTAGGTACCATAGTGCTTGACTGTAGACTCTGCTCCCCAGAAGACTGAAGTAGGAGAATTGCTTGAACCCAAAAGTCGCCTAGGTAACATAGGGAGGTACTTTCTCAAGAAGTGTAAAGGGCAAAAACACAGATAAATGGGAGTATTCATTAGAATGTAGTTGTGTTTCTTTATGGCAACACTGTTATCAAGAGAATGAATGACACTGAATGCTCATAAGAATTTAAGGAGAGGAACGTTTGTACATGGCTGTTGAGTGGGTATGTAAACCAGTACTGACACTGTGAAAATCAATATGGAGGTTCTTCAAGAAACTGAATGCAGTTCTGTCACATAAAGCAGCTACACTCGAGGCCTATACCTGCGTATATACCCAAGGGACTCCAAATCCTACAACAGAGTTACTTTTGAATATCTGGGTTTATTGATAGTCAAAACAGCCAGGATATGGGACCAGCTAGAAGTCAATCAATTGATAAGCACATAAAAAGAATGCAGTACACATGCACAATGACTTTTTATACAGATGAAAATAAAAATAGAATCACAATAGTTGCAAGAAAATAGATGAACTGGAGCCTAATATGTTAAAACAAGCATATCAGAGAGACAAATGCCATACTGATGCTCAGATGTGTCACCTATATTTCAATTTTTAAAAGGAGATAGAAACATGGTTAGGTATACAAAACCTCTTAATATTTTTACCTCTAGAAACTAAAACCCAGTTAAAAGGAAAAAATAAAGCCCTCTAGGGGATTTCTTATGCACTGGACTTTTCCATGTGCTTGTTGAAAAAGAAAAGATTAGAGCAAGGTATATATGAGTATAAGGAAGATCAACTGATCAGTTGAAGAAATGAAAAGGGAAACTTTGAGACCCAAACATTTGTGGATATAATTAACATTTCTCTTTCCCTTTAACATTGTCCATTTTCATTCACACAAAGTATTAACATTAGTAAAGTAAATCTGTTTTATAGCACTTGCTTTAGGAGCTAGAGAGTGGATGAATAAGTAGACAAGTGGATGAGTGTGAGTGGTTGAAAATAGATGGTGTGGTAGCTTGAAAGAAAATGTCCCCTATAAAGAGCGGCACTCTTAAAATCTTTGTTGGAGTGCTTTTGGCCTTGTTGGAGGAAGTGAGTCACTGTGGAGGTGAACTTTGGGGTGTCCTATGCTCAAGCTATTCTTAGGGTGATGCATAGTTGCTTCTCCCTGTAGATCAAGATGTAACACGTTCAGTTCCTTCTCCAGAATCATGTCTGCCTGCATGCTGCCATGCTCTTCACCTTGAAGATAATAGACAACCTCTGAAACAGTAAGCCATCACAATTAGATGCTTTCTTTTATAAAAGTTGCCACAGTCATGGTGTCTCTTCGCAGCCACAGAAACCCTAAGACAGATGGCTTGATGAACAGGTGCATGCAGGCATGCATGGATGAGTGAATGGTGAGTGGGTGAATGGGTAAATGGAAGTTTGGACGGATGGATGAGTAGATGTTGGATGGGTATGAATGGGTGATGGCATGAATGAGTGAATGGTTTGACAGATGGATGTGGACAGGAAAATGAATGAGAGGGTGTCTGGGTTAATAGGTGGATGGGTGGGCAGATGAGTGGGTGGATATGCAGATGGAGGGATGGTTGTGTGGATAAAAGTTGGATCTTATTTTGGAAGCAAGGTTGTTCCTAGTAACATTACTTTAAATTTTACTTCTGCTTTAATTTTAATATTATATTAGTTCTGGTGAACAAAGCATACACGAATATAAAGTTGATAAGGAGAGCTGTATATGGGGCTGGTTGTGTTCATTTAGTGTTATAGAACTTCATTTTCCAAAAGCACTTTGCTAATACAACTCCTGTAAGCACGAGCAGATACCATTCTTGCAAACATTGAAAAAACTTTCCCAACATACTTTCTGTGTCCACAAAAGTTCAGAGGCCTGAGTCAGGTTTCGCAAACCATCCCTTACTTTCCACCTTCCTTTATTCCCGTGAGTATATGGAAAGCAGTATCCTTAATTTCTTCTCCATGCTGTGGACCTGGTACACTTTCCTCCATGTGACTAAGGATATTACTTTCTCCTGAGAGACAACTCCACCATGAAATCATGGGCCAGAGCTGCATGGGGATGTGTCTGTTGACATGATTCACTCATCCTTAAAATTATCTCTCAGTGTTTGCTACCTCAACACTGTCCATCCTCCCTTCTTGTCCAGCTCCCTTTCTGTCACTTGAGTTTAGGCTACAGGATTAGACTGAGAAGAGAAAATCTTCCCTGGAGTATTTAAACAACTTCCTAACCTGCATAAGGCCAAGTCCCTGCAGCCAGTTATTGGTGTCCATTGTAGAAATGTGCTTCTGTAACTGAAACTTAACTGCAGAAATTAGTGGCCGACCCAAGGTCTCTGAGTTTTAGTGGTGATTTCTTTTGTAATCACAGAAACCTGAAATTAAATGTTTATGTCTACTTCTGATTATACTTAGCTTATTATGATATGTTCTAATATATTATCATATCCTGATAATTATTCTAATTTGTTAAGTAATTATTCTCTGCACACTGTGTTTTGTCAGATTTTAAGAAAGCAAATTACCAAGAAGTTTGTTATCAACTCGTTGTGATGCTTGCACAGCTGCAGGAAGCATACTTTTTCCTAGAATCAAGGAAATCTGATAACTTTATCAAAAAACAATTTTTTTTACCATTAAGAAATTTAACAGTAATTATTGCTAATTTTTAAAAGATTTATTTTAAAATTATGTGTATGTATATGTGTCTCTGCATGGGTGTGCCCACAAAATGTTGTTGCCCACAGATGTGACAAATTCCCTGGAGCTGGAGTCTACACACTTGTGTGTTGCCCTACATGGGTACTGGGAAAGAGCTGAACTTCAGCACCATCTAAACCACTGGTCCATCCCATAGCTCCAAATTGTAAACAGCTATGGATTCCAGACATGATTGATTTTTCTATTTTAAAGTTTTCTAACTTGGATTTTTTTTTAAGTCTTTCAATACTTCTTCAATTTCTAGTTGTATAGCAGCCTTGTTACTATTACCCCTAGCCTGCTTTATAGACTGAATAAGGTCTGAAAAATTCTACAGTCAGTCTTTCTATAAAACATTTAAATTTATTTTCCTTTTTTAAGCCTGTCACTCTGGATATAAATATTATCACTGACAAAATTAAGGCATAAGAAGAAAAATAAGGAGTCTGCCACTTGATGTTGGCTACCTTCCCAGTTGAGATTAGTTTCCCATTCAGATGTGAATTCTATTGAGAACATGTTGTGATCCAGCTGCCCTCACTCCCCTTGACTGACAGTGGAACTTCTTTGTGGTCTGTAATTGACAAGGATGTTTGTGTTCTTCTTGCTGGTGGGTCTCCACAGAAGGAGTAGGGTATAAAAGGTTGCTGGGCAAAATAAAGGTTGCTGTTCTTCCACCTGAAAAGAAGCCTCCGTGTCTCAATCCCGGCACCCCCTGCCAGTCTTGGCTATCCAGGCTGCACTGGCCGCAGCAAGAATAGATGGACAGCCAGAAATAGATCTGCTACTGTATCTGTTATCATATAAAACCTGATGGAATCATATAATTTTAATTTGAAGATCCTGAAAAGTAGCTGAGCCCTAATCACGGTTCCAATACCTCTGTTGTTACATGGGAGTCACATAAACTTTAAAGATAAATATAAGAAACACAAAGGCTTAGAAGATCATTAAGGTAATATGACATGAAAGATAAAGATGAGAAATATACTGCTGAAGAACTTTTTATTATTATCATGTGTAAATCATTGTAAATTATTACACAGAAATCAATTTTATAGTGAGTAAAACTTCTGTTTTAGAAGACTGATTGCCATCATCCTATATAGATGTAAATGTATCGAGCAAATTGAATATTTTGGAAGGCTAAGACATAAAATGCAATTGTAAACTATATTCTCTTCATCTTTCTTTCCATAGTCAGCTTTGAATCCATGGCTATCAACTAATGTCTGATAAAAGCTATATATTTTTTTACAAATCAAAATTTCCTTTCCAAACCACTCTCCAGTAGTCGTACTCAGACAATGCAGATCACCAGGTGTTAAGGCCAAATGAGGTTTATTGACATAACAGTGTTTCCTATTCAATCACTGTATGTTTGTTCTAAAGTGGCCTTTAGAATAAATACATTCATTCTAATCAAATGGCTTCACTCTTCAGACAACAATAAAACACAAATGGCAGTGTCCTCAAATGCTGCCAAGAACCACCAGTAATGTATTTCATGATTCCATAGATTTATTTTCTGACTTACATGACCACCTGTGACAACTTGACTTTCAGTACTTCTCAGTGGAAGGTGTCTGAACTCTTGTTTGATATCAACCTGACCTAAGAGTTGCTGGGCTAAAGGGAAGCAAGTGGGTTACTTATTTTTCTCATTGTTGTCACAAAAAACATGGCCAAAGCAGTTGAAGAGGAAGAGAGATTCATTTGCATCACAGTATGCAGATGCTACAAAAGGAAACCAGTGGGTCATGATGATGCAGAAGCCAGGGACTCACAAAAATGCCAAACTGAGTGATGGTGGAGAATTGGATCCTAAATGGGATGGTTATCTCAAACCTCTGAGATTAAGAAAACCTTGCAGAGCCGGGCGGTTGTGGGAGGCAGAGGCAGGCGGATCTCTGTGAGTTCGAGGCCAGCCTGGTCTACAAAGGGAGTTCCAGGACAGGCTCCAAAGCTACAGAGAAACCCTGTCTCGAAGAACCAAAAAAAAAAAAAAAAAAAAAAAAGAAAGAAAACCTTTCAGAAGAGAGCCGGGAAGTTTGTAAGAACTAAGACTGTGGAGTAGAGCAGCAGCAACAATAAACGTTTTTGGACATGACAGCAAATGTGTCCTGCTCAACACCTTCTCAGGACTGGGCTTGTTAACATTCATCACAGACGGGATGGGCCCCATAGACCTACTCCTACCTGAGGGACAATTGGCTGTTAATGATTGCTCAGGAATGGGTGCCATTTTCTTCAGTGGTGAAGCCCCTGACAAATTGCCCTTGTCCCAGTAAATGACCTCCCACCCATACTTGGGCAAGAATCTCTAACTTGTCTCAGTAACTTACACATTACAGAAGACATGAAAGTAGGAGGGGTGGTGATTTCAGCAAGAGAGGGAGAGGTATGAGAGAGGGCAATGGCAGGGCAATCTAAAATTTGTTATATAATGTATGAAACTTTCACACAAAAAAGAAGAAAGAACGGCAAAGGGGATGGATGAAGGGAGGAAGGAAGGGAGTGAGCAAGGAAGAACATGAGGGAGGGAGGAAGGGAGGAATAAAGGGAGGGAGGGGAGGAAGGAAGAAAAGAAGGAAAACAGCTAGTGGGCAGAGGCAAGAAGACCAAAGCATCATGGGCACTGCCCTGTGTGCAAAGGGCATGAACCAGCTGCTGATGAAGCCAGAGGGGCCATGCTGGACATCGTTTGCAGAGAAGATGGATAAAGGCAGCTGATGGAGCCAGGAGGACCAGCCAGAGCCTATGTGTCAGGGAGGCAGATACTTAGAGCTATTTATTTAAGAAACATCTCAGAGATTCTCCCTCCAGTCACCCAGATCTCCAACACACCTGCCTTTCTCTGGATGAGACTTATCACCCTCAGGACATCAAACATCTTACTCCATTATTGTACATTCTCCTGGCTCTTAGAGTTAAGAATATATTATGTTCTAATTTGAGAAGAGCCACCCAATAATCTGTTTGCTGCCTAACTACCTGGCTGACATATCTGATATTTTTTTTCTGTCTTTTATTCTTGTTTTAGTCATATGTCTCCATACTCATAATCTTTGTTCCCTAGTTTCCCTAGGTACTGGGAAGATATATGTGTAATCTTATATATCTTTGTGTGTGTGTGTGTTTCTCTACAACTGAATCTCTCAGTCTTTCTTATGATTTTCTGCTTTCTTCTCTTTTCCTTACTGAATTACAATTTAAACAGACTATGGCATATCTTCCAGTGACAATTTCAGAGACAAGTTTTTACAAACCTTCAAGAAAAAGTCGTTTCCAACTTTCAATTTGTCTTGTTCCTTGGAAAAGCAGAAGATGATGAATCCACCTCCTCATGCAGCATCGTGATTCCTCTGGCTTGACTGAGAAAGTCCCAGAAGTGATGGCTAAACTTGAAATCAGCAAAATCTCAAGTGGGTTCTTAAGAACAGCATCTACCTGCATATACTTAGGAAGGGATTGGTTCTGGTATATGTGAGCACGGAACTTGATGGGTGACCTTCAGAAGTGAAAATGGCTTTACTTGACAATTTCCAGAATTTCTAGGAAATGCTAGGTTTCCAGAGACTACTGTGAAATGTCATATCCACAGCACATGCAGCTGCAGACGGGAGCAGGGTGAACCACAAGGGGACAGGCTGACGTGAGGTACATGGGGTTCAAAACCTAGAAGAAACCTGCCTGGTAGAGGAAGCCATGAGCAGAAAAAATGTCTGGGAAATGAGGAAATGGTGCCAGTTTCTTGATCTGAGATTCTGACAATCAGATATTTTGGCCAGAGAGTAACTCACAGCAGTTGCACTGATCATTAGTTAATGAGATTACTAAAACCATAAGTAAAAGAGGTCAATATTAGAAAAAATAAACAAAACCATAAGAACAATGCCTACTAAATGGCAGGTGCCAGAGTCCTCAAACCTTTGTACTGGAAAGCTAGGAAAGTGCTTACATCCTTTTAAAAGAGAACTTCTGTGGTCTCTTTCATGAAGCTTAACAGTTTGGAATAGCTCAAAATATCTGTTTAGACCTTGGTGATTTCTTCCATGATTCTTATTCAAGCAGATAACAGCAAGGTCTAAGATTATGTACTTCGCATAAAGACAGATAGGCGGTAATCTTAGCTACAGATAATGAAGTGTGCTTCTATTACATTAGATAAGAGCAGCCAGGAAACTGGGACATCTGAAAACAGGGATGTGTAACTGACTCAAGGCCTCAGAGGCTGAACTCTGAAATCAACAATAGCTCATGCCAAGATCTCCCTTCCAGTGACCTGTCAGAGCTTTTCCTAAGCCCAGCAAAAACCATGTAAGGCTGGGTCTATACGATGTGTGGTGTCCTTGATGGCATCTCTACCTGCACTGCATTGCAAGATGCTCCCATGAAAACCTGTTTCTCTCTTATCCATGAACCAGATTCACACTGACTGCTCCCTGTGGCTCCTCCCCTTTAGCCCTCAGGCAAGGAACCTGATGAATCCATTGGATGTAGGTTGTTTGCCTCTCAGAAGACCTCATAACAGCAGAACAGTTAATACTCCTGCTTTTAAAATACAGTCAGTGGACTGGCCTTTGGCACTCCACCACGTTTATCTTGCTTTTTAAATAAATTATCAAGTGAATCGACCTTAACTTCTGAATTCAGACAAGAAACAAAACAGCACCAATGTGGCATATTAATTTCTTTTCTATGCTATAGATACGACTTTTCCCATTCTAAATGTGGGACATTTGAAGTTTTTAATCATTAAATGAGAGAATCTTAGAACCAATTACTTCAGGCGATACAAAGCTCCAGTCTGATTTTCACTGTGATGAAGTCATTTTAACATCTCACTGGCTCCTATATTCCTTAGAGTCATGAAAAAAATTTCCAGTAATTGCTGAGTTCATTCATACAACAAAGCTAAGTTCTGGATTTAAAAAATTCTTCCCAATCACCCATGACCTTCTGAAACCACATGGGTTCCCTGTGCCCATCCCTTTACCCTCCAGACACTCACTGCTTTTCTGCAGAGTTGCGGTTCCTTGAATGTGGGACCAGAAGATACACATGGTCACTGTGTGTTGTTTTCACAGCATCTCAGCAATAAGGAAGCTCTGGGCCTCTTGCAGCCAGGTCCCTCATTTATCCACTTGGTGTTTGTGTGGAAAGGATGAGAGAGAGCTGTTGGGAAATGCTGGGAGTTTATCAGTTCCTGTGGGAGCATGGCTACAGGCTTGACCTCTTTCATTTTACTTTCCTTAAGTACCACAGAACTGAAATCATTTATATGCAGGTCAAGATTTACACCAGTGGTCATAAAACAATATGCTCCCTGCTTCACGGGGAAGAAACGGAACATTCAAACTCAGAATAAGAGAGTGTATGTGGGGAGTAGGAGAGTGAAATCTACCTGAGGTGACAAGGTTAGAGTAGGAGTCACCCCTGTGGGGCAGGAGAGTAGACTTGGGATAAGAGGGGCTGCTTTGGTGACAGTGGGGAGAAACTCAGAAACAACCAGAGCAGTTTCAGGGCTGGGAAAACTCAGGTATAGTTCCCTCCAGGAGAGTAAGCTCCTTAGACACAGATAGGCAATCCCAGAAAGCCAAAGGAAAAGATCAGGGCAGATCACAAGCATTTCTAAAATTAACAGCTGCACAAGCATTTCTAAAATTAGCATCTCGAGATATAACAGAAGAGGATGTCCAAAGTCCTGAGAATCCCAGCAGCTTTCCTGAACCCCATAAACATCTATGTTCTTGCTACCCGGTATGACCTGATTAGTGAACTAGGCTGTCACTAGAGACATTTGCTAGTCAGTGAAGGTAGTGAAGAGTGGGGGTTCAGGTGTGAAAACAGCCTCGAACATTTGCCTTTGTCTATATCACCCCGACTCAACAGCCCCTAAAAATGTGTGGTTACCCAAGATAAATAGTTTTCTGCAATTAAAAACAAACCAACCCTAAGTCAGTATAGAATTAAGAACATAAGAGTGAGAGGTCATAACACCAGTCTCTGATTGTACATACTCAGCCACATATGTTTAAAAGCAGATTCATTTTATTTATGTGTTAATGTTTTTCCTACACGTAAATAAGTTCCTGACATGGATGCAATATCCTTAGACGCCAGAAGATGGCACCAGATTCCTGAGAATGGGATTTACACACACTTGTAAGCGGCCCTCTGAGTGATGGGTATCCCAGACTCTCTGTGCTCCTAATTCCCAATTCTCCAGCTCTCTTAGTCAAATGCGTTAAAACACAGAACAAATAAAAGGTTTCCATCTCAGTAATTTAACTAATAACAATGTCAGTAATGTTACCTAAAACGTGTTCCTTTAAACACTAAATGCAAACAAATCAACATGTTATCGATCACATAGAGGTGGCAGGTGTTGCCGGCGCCATGCTGCCATAGGTAACTTTACTTTAACTTGCACACACGTAGAGTCAGTCACTTGGGAAGAGGGCACTGAAGAATTGCCTTCATCACACATTTTCTTCGTTGACAATTGTTGAATGAGGGCCCAGGTGGGCAGCTGCATCCCTAGGGATATGTGAAAAGGGATATCCCTTGAGCTATGTGAAAAACCACACTGAGAAAGCTGTAGAAAGCAAGCCAGTAAATACAATTCCTTCATCGTTTCTCTGCCAGTTTCCGTCTCTGGATTCCAGCCTTGACTTGAATTCCTGCCTCCTGAGGGGATGATTTGTAACCTATAATCAGATAGCACCCTTTTCCTCACAACTTGCTTTTGTTCAGAATGTTTATTCATAGCAGGAGAAAATAAACTAAGATTAATGGCTAAAAATAAATGAGATACATAAATATTTAGTATCTTTCATTTATAACCCTTAAAATATCCTGAAAATGGCCATTCCTTCACTAACTATCAATGTTACCCCTGGGGATTAATCTCTTGATATTATGTTCATCAAAAGAACTGGAGTCCCTTAGAAGAGTGGCTGCTTCTAACTGGGAAGGTCAGGAGCATCTAAAGATTCCCAGGCACTTTTTTTTTAAAAGCAAATTCCCCAAACATGTGATGTAGTGTCAACAAAAGAGAAAGGTACCTGATTGAACCAGACAGTACCAAAAACTACACTGTGCCAATTTGAAAGTTAAATGATAAATGTAGTTAATATGAAAAACATTATCTGTATTATGCCTTATTCGATCTGTAAAGTCCTGTAGTCTACAAGGACTTGGGGAAACAGTGAGCAGAGACAGACAGAGACTGAGTGATGCAGAAATGAAGGGAATTTGTGTTAGTCTTACCTGCCCATTTTGACCCGTTTACCTCATACACTTTGGAGGCTCTTGTGCCTTGCTTGATCTCCATGTAGTCACAGCTGACAGCCAGTCAGTTTTTATATGCCTGTGCTTCTTCTGTCTTGTCCTGGTGATTATTTTGGCTGTAAGTAATTAATCAGACATAATGTAACTTGATTAGTCTTATGTGAGCACTGAGCTTTTTAGTAATGGAAGAGGTACACTGGTGGATATATTAACCCTTCTTTCTCTGGATCAATGAATCCCAGTCTAAGTAGTGAGTAAGGCCTCTGAAAGCCAAGAAAATTAGCAGGTTGTTGCTCATTTCTTGCAGCAGCTGGTCAGTAAGGCAGGTGCATGTGTTCCCCTTTCTCCACCCAGATCCCCATCCCTAACAGTGCTGGTTCTGCAGGAGGCAGGTCTTGGTGAGGAACAAAAAAACATTTGCCTTAGTGACATGTTTTTTTCTTTCTTTTGAATCTGGGTTAATACACCTTAAGCAAGTTCAACCACTTGTAATTTAGCAATCAGCGGACCAAAAAAAAAAAATCACTTTTCCAGTAGTAGCCATGTTTCTATTTTATCTTTAGATTTATTTTATTTTGTGTGTATGAGTTCTTTGCTCACATGCTCATCAGTGTACTACACACATGCCTTGTGCGGGGAGATCTCAGAAGACGCAGTCACATCCCCTGAACTACAGTTATAGCCAGTGGTGGGTCAGCATGTGGGTGCTGAGAATCAAAACTTAGTCTTCTTCAAGAACAGAAACTGCCAAGCCGTCTCTCCAACCCTGTAACTGTATATCTTATAAATGGTTCCGATAATAAGGGAAAGTGAAAGAAGAGGAAACAATGCAAATGAATAAAAAATTGATAGAATTAGGAAATAATCTTGATATAAACTATGTGATGTTGGCATTAACTGTCACAACTATCTACTGAACTGTTGATAGAGGACAAGGAACCAAGACGTGACACTACCACTTTTTACCTCTGGTCTCCACATAGGCGTGAGTGGCTATCCTTCTGTATACCTCCAACCCCACAAGACACACAATGAATAAAATCTGTGGGTATAGGCCAGTGACAGATGCTTTTAATATCTTCTTAGTTGAGTATTCATTGTATTTTCAGTTTAAAATTTACCATGAATGAAAACATTTCCAAACTTTTCAGGGGGTAAAACCTTAGTTAACTTCCCTGCGTTCTCCTACACTTGACCCTGTATAGCAGTTAGCACCTTCCAACATTGGACTCTGCCTGGAGAGCCCTGTCTTTTCAGATGCATCCTCAGAACGGGGTGGAGGAGGATTATCATGTAAAAGAGCCACATTGGGAGATGCAGAACAAAGGACAGTGAAGCCTGAAGCCTGAGTATGTAGTGTCTGGGTAGAGTGAACAGTGCATATCTCACTGGAAAACTGCCTGGGCAGTTTGGGTTGTATGGGGTGTAAAGTGTGAAGTTGCCTGGTACTTGGCACTGCGATCATCTAGAGAAGAAGGGATACTGTGTGAGAGGTAGGTAAAGGGTAGTGGGTATTCTGCTTTGATACCAACTTCTTTACTGCTATGGGCAGCATTTTGATTTTGGGTCCAAGTCTCATTGAACCCAGGCTGCTTCGAACTACTCTGTTAAAGATGGAGACAGTGATTAAATACATTTGCAGCTTTGTGCACAGTGAGCAGTGAGGAGTCTTTCATCTGGAGCTGAGATGCACAGTTATAGGTTCTCAAGCTGGGAAACAGGTTTAGAACTATGGAGTCAGAGCTGTTAGAATCCAAATGCTATGGACAGAAGAGGTGAGAAAATGAGCTATGCTACAGCTGCTTCTTAGTTGGGGTTCTCTAGAGGGGCAAACTGACAGGGGGGACCCCTTAAAAGAGGGCTTACTAGGTTGGCTCACAGATGCAGTTGGGTACCCAGTGACTCACACTGGAGAGATGAAGAACTTGGTAGCTTCTCATTCAGGAGGATGGAGGCGTCAGCACTCCCTGTCCATCGATGGCCTGGAGGATTCCTGGGTAGTCACTTGCCTTTGGTCTTCCTTTGAAGGTTGCAGACATTGAGTTTCAATAACACAGAGGATGGCAACAGTCATTGTAGCAATAGAGTAGATGACTTCTTAGCAAGACATAACAGGGGAGATGAACTTGCCAGCATGATGGGGAGGCAATGGAAAAGAAAGCAGCCAAAGCTCAAAGCTTTCTCTTGACCCTCCTATTATATGGGTGACACCAGACAGAGCTATCACATTTAGCGTGGGTCTTCTCACTTCATATACCAAAAAACTCTTAGTCAATTTCAAACCCAGTCTACTTGACAACCAAGATCAACCATCACAGCACAAATGGAGTATTTTAAACTACTGAAACTTACATTTAGCATGAGTTTCAGTAACATAAATGTGAAATAGAAAACCTGAAATTCACAGGGGAGTGCTTGTAGTGTGATTGTCAATGATGTAAACACAGAGTCAAGAAAAGCAGAAAGGTAGACTAATAAATACTAATAAATACTTCTGTATAAAACAGAAAGGAGGCAGGGAATGATGAACACCATCTTGCATGAAGATTAGGGAGACAGGAGAGAAACACTGAATAGTCTGTCATAATCAATGGTGATCTGGTCTCATTTTGTGCTAATGCATTAAACAAAATAAATCAAGGTCCTTAGAAAATCAAAGATACAAATGAAGGCACTGGTGTGCTCTGGGTCCCCCAAAGTCAAAGTATTTTAATTACTTTTATTGAATGAATAATTTGTCTCAAAATAAAAAACAATTAACCAATGTTAATTATGCAAACCAATTCTTAACCTGGAAATGTGCGGTTAAACAAATTTCCTGATTGCCAGGTCTCTCCTGAACCAATTAAAACTCAGGAAATGGCTGTGATGCATGCCTACCCTCCATTTTCTGCTTCACTGAAATAAACGATATTAAAAAATTATCTCTGCTTTTTATCTCTGTTTGAATGCAATTAATATAAACTCTCTAAATAGTAACTTAGCTTTTCTCCATATCAATTAAATTGTCATGGTCTACCAGCATGTATCCACAACACACACACACATTTCACATGTACATACATGCTACACATACACACACACCTATTTAATAAAAATTACATTAATTTTCAGTGCCATGCTCAGTTCAAATAAACTTCAATCTAGTTCTATAACTATCCACACAATTTGTGTTCAGGATGATAAGTAACTGCACTTTTCAATGAAGAAGAGTAGTTTGTCTTGTGAAAATAAATTGTTACTGGGAAAAATTTAAGTAAAGTTCATAAATTGCACATTTTCTCATGCCTTCTTTACAAACCTTTTACATGTTAAAAAGGAAAAAATGTAATAGTGTTAAATCTATGAATTATGGGGAACAAGGAAAAATAGGAGGGAAGATCTTGGAGTCTGAAGCTGAGATGAGACAGATACTTAGTGTCACGGCAGGTGCCTGCAGGAGAGTAGGTTGTAAAGAAGAATTCTGTAGACACTTCAGGAGTTGAGACATCATATCATTGGCTCATTTGAAGGTGGGTTGAAAGGAGAGGAAAGGGCAAGTCTGAAGAATACTGGCCATGGAATCTTGTTTCCATAAGTCAGACAGCTGACCTTCGGCTTCAGTTCCCTGAACAAGTTAGAGACATTTTTTTCTGGGTAAGTTAAACATTAGACCTCCTTACGGTATCCTAAAGAATAGACTCACCAGGTACTGGAGAGACTGCTCAGTGGTTAAGAGCATCAGCTGCTCTTGGAGAGGATCCAGGTTCTCTGCACCCACTGTGTGACTTACAGCTTATTTTACCTCCCGTCCTAGATAATCTGATGCTCTCTTCTGACCTCTGTGACCACTAAGCATGTCTGTGGTGCACAAATATACATAGAAACAAAATGTGTATTCATATAAAATGAGAAAAAACACTAAGAATTTAGAATTAGCAGTGTGACCAAAGCTTGTATTACATTTTATTCTGAAACTTTATTACTAGTTATTAGAGTCATTCTTCCATGCAGCAAGTTAAATTTAAACAGAAAAGGGCATTATAGGAAAAAAAATAGATAAATAAATAAATAAGGAATTTGGAGTGTCACTTCTTCAGAAGCTCGATTTTGTAAGTCAATGCCAATAATCAGTAAAACTGGGGTGTTTGGCATAGAGAGGTCGCAGGGATCTGTGATTATTTATTGCCTCCTCAGCTTTCTGGTTCACTAGGTGAGGAGAGTTTTCAGAGGGTCAATCAAGGTTACACATGACTGGTTAGCTACTGATGTTGAATTCAGAAATCACACCACTGAGGAAAATGAGAAATTGTCTGAAAGCCAGTCACAGGACTTCTGGAAACCAAGGTGTGGCCTGAGGGTGGAATGATGCTCAAGCTTATTTTATAGCAGGTGACCTCTCCTATAGTGAGTATCTGGAGATGTAATTGAATTCTGATGGAGGAAGGTCATTGGTTAAAAAATAAAGAGACTGCTTGGCCCTCATAGGTTAGAACATAGGTGGGTGGAGTAAACAGAACAGAATGCTGGGAGGAAGAGGAAGTGAGCTCAGACTCGATAGCTCCTCTCAGAGACAGATGCCATGCAGCTCATGGCCAGGGCAGACGCGATGCAGCCAGCCGCTAGGTCAGACATGCTGAATCTTTCCTGGTAAGACTAGTGCTACACAGATTATTAGAGATGGGTTGATCGGGATATGAGAATTAGCCAGTAAGGGCTAGAGCTAATGGGCCAAGCAGTGTTTAAAAGAATACAGTTTGTGTGTCATTATTTTGGGGCATAAGCTAGCCAGGCAACCAGGAGCTGGGGTGGCAGGAACACAGCCCGCAGCTCCTTCAACAGAATTCCACATCAAACGTAGGAATTAATAAATATTTCTAGAAACATAAAGGAAATTTTTATAGTTTTAATAACTATCATCACCTGCTTTAATTTGAAATATGTTTTCTGGATAATCCTTTTTCATTAGAGACTCGATGTAAGGAAGGCCACTGGAGAAAAATTTTTATGAAAGAATAATGCACTTCAGATAATTTTATATAGGGCAATCACCACATGAATCTCACATTCTTCTAATTCCCTTAGAAATTATAACTGTCTTTTATCCAGGCAAGACTATAATCATCAATCTACTTGCTTTGTATTGATTTTAAAACATGAGACCATTTTGAATCATTTGAAGACTTGGACTTTCTTTCCTTTTGAGATTAGAGAAGCATGGGATGTACTATTCTGCCTAATGAGAACAAGTTATGTTATTATTAGACAATATTTGAAAATGTGAAATAACTCAGACTTGAAATTAGTGAACTAAACATACATAACTTTTTTTTTTCAAATGACAGGTAGGCATGCTTTTATTATCTGATTTATCATCTTTAATCAATCAACACATTCTGCTACATGTGTCTTCAACTTCCCATTGCTACAGTTTCAGCTTAATTCTCCATTATTTTCTCTTAACTAAAGTAGTTCTCTTGGGGAATGAGACCTAAACACAGGTAACAGACTAATCTTTTCACCTTCTTCCACTGTGGCTTCCAGGAAACAAATTCAGGTTATTAGCTTTGCATAACAAGATTTTTTTTTCTCAACTGAACCATCTTACTAGCTCACTGTATAAGTTTCAGGAGAATGTTATCAAAATGTTTGGGTCACAGAGAGATTTGAAAGTAATATGCTCCTGGTTTTGAAGAGGGAGGAAAGGGCCGTAAGCTAAAAAATGTCAATGACTTCTAGACTCTGGAAATGTAAGAAAACCGAGCTTTCTCTAGGGTTTCTAGAGTACTTGCTAGTAGCGTGATTTTAGAAGATAAACCCATGTAAGATTTTTGAACTCTAAAACTATAGACCATATATACTTTCAGACTTAGTAGACAGTGCCAAAATAATTTGTAATATAACAGAATCAATTTATGCTATCACCAACTAAAATATGATTATATTTTTGTGAAGCAAATTCTTGATAATACAGTGTTATTTATCTTTTCTATTTTTGCCTACTACTCTGCTTACTAAGGAAACAAATTTGTGTTTGTTGTCATGTTTAACGTATGTTCTAGCAGTCAGAGGAAGCAAACATAACTACCTTTATGCAATGCCTAGCTATTCACATACTTCAAATGGATAGGGGTCCAGGAATAGGATGGTGAGTATGGCAAAGCTTGATGCCCTTCCCTGGAAAAACCCCGATTACTCTAATACACTGTTAGTACAAACATGGGAATTGCATGCCGCCCACTGGGAACTACAAGTCTGATAAAGATAATTAAAATTTTAATGCTATTTTTTTTCACAGAGAATAGAAGAATAACTTTTAAGTTCACATGGAAGAATAAAACATTACAAAGAACCCTCACAATCTTAGGAAGAAAAACAAAACTGGAGGTGTCACATTGTATGACTTCATAGAACATAATACACAGTTTTAATCAACTTGTCATCATGCTGCTATGTAAATAGATGTCTTGCCCAATGCTGTAGTAGCAGGCTGCTTGTTGGTTCCTGACTGCTCAGACCCAAAATAATCAACAGAAACTGTATTAATTAAATCACTGCTTGGCCCATTAGCTCTAGTTTCTTATTGGCTAACTCTTACGTATTAATTTAACCCATTTCTATCAGTCTGTCTACGGCAATGTGACTGTGACTTACAGGCTAAATAGCTGGCGTCTGTCTCCGACTGGGCTACATGGCATCTCTCTGACTATGCCCTTCTTTCTCCCACCATTTAGTTAAGTCCTCCTTGCCCAGATTTGTTCCACCCTGCCCTGCTCTGCTATAGGTTCTCTAAGCAGTTCTTTATTCCTTAATGGTAATCACAGCACACAGAGGGAAATCCCACACCACAATGGGACAAGACAGAAAGCCTGGACACAAAACTACACACAGTTATTCCAGTTTGCTTTTGCCGACACTACCACAAATACACAATGCGCAAAGGAGAGCCTACTTAGGGAGGGCCCCTGGCAAACTTGTTATTTATGTGTAGAAGCATCAAATTTGATTATTTTGGCGGGGGGATTTATTTATTTATTTATTCTTTTTTAATTAAAATTTCCACATGCTCCCCGTTTCCCATTTCCCTCCCCTCCTCCCAAATATTGGCCCTTCCCCACAGTCCCCTCCACCTATCCCCACTCCTCTTCTCCTCCCCCCACATCATTCCCCCCTCCCTCTCGATACTGAAGAGCAGTCCAAATTCTCTGCGATGCGGGAAGACGAAGGTCTTCTATCTATGTCCAGGAAGGTGAGCGTCTAAACAGGCTAAGCACCCACAAAGCCACTTTATGTATTAGGATCGAAACCTAGTGCCATTGTCCTTGGCTTCTCATCAGCCTTCATTGTCCGCCATGCTCAGAGAGTCCAGTTTCAACCCCTGCTTATTCAGTCCCAGACCAGTTGGCCTTGGTGGGCTCACAATAAATCAGTTACACTGTCACAGTGGGTGGGTGCATCCCTCGTGGTCCTGGTTTCCTTGCTCATGTTCTCCCTCCTTCTGCTCCTCATTTGGACCTTAAGAGCTCAGACCGTTGCTCCAAATTGAGACTCTGTCTCTACCTCGATCCATCGCCAGATGAAGGTTCTAAGGTGATATGTAAGATATTCATCAGTATAGGATAGGGTCATTTCAGGTTCCCTCTCCTCAGTTGCCCAAGGTACCAGCTGGGGACATCTCCCTGGACACCTGCTAACCCCTCTAGAGTCAAGTTTCTTGCCAACCCTAAGATGGCTTTCTTAGTTAGGATAGATACTTCGCTGCTCCCGTATCCTCCCTTCCTATATCCCAACCACCCCAATCCCCGGAGCTCCTCCCATCCTCCCCTTCTCATGATTCTCATCCCATTTCCCCTTTGCCCCTTGCCACCTCACCTGCAAGTTCCCAGTTTTTGCCCTGCAATCTTGTCTACTTCCCCTCTCCAGGCGGATGACTATATGATTTTCTTTGGGTTCACTCTCTTATTTAGCTTCTCTAGGATCACAAATTATATGCTCAATGTCCTTTATTTACGGCTAGAAACCAATTATGAGTGAGTACATCCCATGTTCCTCTTTTTGGGTCTGGGATACCTCACTCAGGATAGAGTTTTCTATTTCCATCCATTTGCACACAAAATTCGAGAAGTCATTGTTTTTTACCGCTGAGTAGTATACTCTAATATTTATATATTCCACACTTTCTTCATCCATTCCTCCATTGAAGGGCATCTAGGTTGTTTCCAGGTTTTGGCTATTACAAACAATGGTGCTATGAACATAGTTGAACAGATACTTTTGTCATTTGATGGGGCATCTCTTGGGTATATTCCCAATAGTGGTATTACTGGATCTTGGGGTAGGTTGATCCCAAATTTCCTGAGAAATCGCCACACTGATTTCCAAAGTGGTTGCACAAGTTTGCATTCCCACCAGCAATGAATGAGTGTGCCCCTTTCTCCACAACCTCTCCAGCAAAGGCTATCATTGGTGTTTTTGATTTTAGCCATTCTGACAGGTGTAAGATGGTATCTCAAAGTTGTTTTAATTTGCATTTCCCTTATCGCTAAGGAGGTTGAGCATGACCTTAAGTGTCTTTTGGCCATTTGAATTTCTTCTGTTGAGAATTCTCTGTTCAGATCAGTGCCCCATTTTTTTACTGGGTTCATTAGCATTTTAAAGTCTAGTTTCTTGAGTTCTTTATATATTTTGGAGATCAGACCTTTGTCTGTTGCAGGGTTGGCGAAGATCTTCTCCCAGTCAGTGGGTTGCCTTTTTGTCTTAGTGACAGTGTCCTTTGCTTTACAGAAGCTACTCAGTTTCAGGAGGTCCCATTTATTCAATGTTGTCCTTAATGTCTGTGCTGCTGGGGATAAACATAGGAAGTGATCTCCTGTACCCATATGTTGTAGAGTACTTCCCACTTTTTCTTCTATCAGGTTCAGTGTGTTCAGACTAATATTGAGGTCTTTAATCCATTTGGACTTGAGTTTTGTGCATGGTGATAGATATGGATCTATTTTCATTCTTCTACACGTTGACAACCAGTTCTGCCAGCACCATTTGTTGAAGATGCTCTCTTTTTTCCATTGAATACTTTTAGCTCCTTTATCAAAAATTAGGTGTTCATATGTTTGTGGGTTAAAATCAGGGTTTTCTACTCGGTTCCATTGATCAACTTCTCTGTTTTTATGCCAATACCAAGCTGTTTTCAATACTGAGGCTCTGTAATAGAGTTTGAGGTCAGGGATGGTAATGCCTCGAGACGATCCTTTATTATATAAGATTGTTTTGGCTATCCTGGGTTTTTTGTTTCTCCATATAAAGTTGATTATTGTCCTCTCAAGATCTGTGAAGAATTTTGATTGGATTTTAATGGGGATTGCATTGAATCTATAAATTGCCCTTGGTAGAATTGCCATTTTTACTATGTTGATCCTCCCAATCCAAGAGCAAGGGAGATCCTTCCATTTTCTGGTATCCTCCTCAATTTCTTTCTTCATAGACTTAAAGTTTTTGTCAAATAGATCCTTTACTTCCTTGGTTAGAGTTACCCCAAGATATTTTATGCTATTTGTGGCTATCATGAAGGGTGATGCTTCTCTGATTTCCATCTCTGCTTCCTTATCCTTTGTGTATAGGAGGGCAACTGATTTTTTGGAATTGATCTTGTATCCTGCAACGCTACTAAAGGTGTTTATCAGCTGAAGGAGTTCTTTGCTGGAGTTTTTGGGGTCGCTTATGTACACTATCATATCGTCTGCAAATAATGAAAGTTTAACTTCTTCCTTTCCAATTTGAATCCCTTTGATCCTCTTATGTTGTCTTATTGCTATTGCTAGAATTTCAAGCACTATATTAAAGAGGTATGGATAGAGTAGACAACCTTGTGGTGTTCCTGATTTTAGTGGAATAGCTTTGAGTTTCTCTCCATTTAATTTGATGTTAGCTGACGGCTTGCTATAAATAGCTTTTATTATACTTAGGAACGACCCTTGTATTCCTAATCTCTCTAAGACCTTTATCATAAAGGGATGTTGAATTTTGTCAAATGCTTTTTCAGCATCTAATGAAATGATCATATGGTTTTTTTCTTTCAGATTATTTATATGATGGATTACATTGATAGATTTTCGTATGTTGAACCAGCCCTGCATCTCTGGGATGAAGCCTACTTGATCATAATGGATAATTTTTCTAATGTGTTCTTGGATTCGGTTTGCCAGTATTTTATTGAGTATTTTTGCGTCGATGTTCATGAGTGAGATTGGCCTGTAGTTCTCTTTCTTGGTTGTGTCTTTGTGTGGTTTTGGTATCAGAGTAACTTCAGCTTCATAAAAGGAATTTGGCAATGACTTCTCTGTTTCAATATTGTGAAATACATTAAGGAGTATAGGTATTAGGTCTTCTTGGAAGTTCTGGTAGAATTCCGCATTGAAGCCGTCTGGACCTGGGCTTTTTTTGGTGGGGAGGTTTTTTATAACAACTTCTAATTCTTCGCGACTAACAGGTCTATTTAGATTGTTCACCTGGTCCTGGTTTAACTTTGGTATATGGTACTTATCTAAAAAAGTGTCCATTTATTTTACATTTTCCAATTTTATGGCATACAGGCTTTTGTAGTAAGATCTAATGATTCTCTGAATTTCCTCTGTGTCTGTGGTTATGTCTCCCTTTTCGTTTCTGATTTTGTTAATTTGCGTATTCTCTCTCCGCCGTTTGATTAGTTTGGATAGGGGTTTATCAATCTTATTGATTTTCTCCAAGAACCAGCTTTTTGTTTCATTGATTCTTTGGATTGTTTTCTGTGTTTCTATTTTGTTGATTTCAGCCCTCAATTTGATTATTTCCAGTCTTCTACTTCTCCTAGGTGAGTCTGCTTCTTTTTTTTCTAAAGCTTTCAGGTGGGCTATTAAGTCTCCAATGTGTGCTTTCTCCGTTTTTTTTTTTTTAAGTGGGCACTTAATGCTATGAACTTTCCTCTTAGCACTGCTTTCATAGTGTCCCATAGGTTTGAGTATGTTGAGTCTTCGTTTTCATTGAATTCAAGAAAGACTTTAATTTCTTTCTTTATTTCTTCCTTGATCCAGGTGTGGTTCAGTAGTTGACTGTCCAGTTTCCATGAGTTCATAGGCTTTCTGGGGATAGCATTGCTGTTGAATTCTAACTTTAATCCATGGTGATCTGATAAGACACAGGTGGTTACCGATTTTTTTTTGTAACTGTGTAAGTTTGCTTTGTTACTGAGTATGTGGTCTATTTTCGAGAAGGTTCCATGAGCTGCAGAGAAGAAGGTATATTCTTTCTTATTTGAGTGGAATGTTCTATAGATGTCTGTTAAGTCCATTTGATTCATTACCTCCCTTAATCCTCTTATTTCTCTGTTAGTTTTCTGTCTGATTGACCTGCCCATTGGTGAGAGAGGAGTGTTGAAATCTCCTACTATTAGTGTGCGTGGTTTGATGACTGCCTTGAGTTTTAGTAACGTTTCTTTTACATAAGTGGGTGCTTTTATATTAGGGGCATATATATTCAAGATTGAGACTTCATCCTGGTGAATTGTTCCTGTTATGAGTAAAAAATGTCCCTCTCCATCTCTTTTGATTGATTTTAGTTTGAAGTCAACTTTCTTAGAAATTAGTATGGCCACACCTGCTTGTTTCTTAGGTCCGTTTGCTTGATAAACCTTTTCCCAGCCCTTTACTCTGAGTAGATGTCTGTCTTTGTGGTTGAGGTGTGTTTCTTGTAAGCAGCAGAATGTTGGATCCTGTTTTCGTATCCAATCTCTTAGCCTGTGCCTCTTTATAGGTGAGTGAGTCCATTGATATTAAGTGATATTAATGACCAGTGGTTGTTAACTCCGGTCATTTTTCCTTTCTCTCTTTCTTTCTTTTGGTAGTAGAGTTTGTGTGTTTCCCTTCTTCAAGTTGTGCTGGTGAAGGGTCATTAGATGTCTGAGTTATTGTGGGCATTGTTGGACTCCTTGGTTTGTGATTTTCCTTCTATTACTTTCTGTAGGGCTGGATTTGTGGCTACGTATTGTTTAAATTTGTTTTTATCCTGGAAAATTTTGTTTTCTCCATTTATAGTGAACGAAAGCTTGGCTGGGTATAGTAGTCTGGGCTTGCATCCATGGTCTCTTAGTTTCTGCAGTACATCTATCCAGGACCTTCTGGCTTTCATGGTTTCCATAGAGAAATCAGGTGTAAGTCTGATAGGTTTACCTTTATAGGTAACTTGACCTTTTTCCTTTGCAGCTCTTAATATTCTTTCTTTATTCTGTATGTTTTGTGTTTTGATTATTATATGACGAGGAGATGTATTTTTTTGATCCAGTCGATTCGGTGTTCTGTATGCTTCTTGGACCTTCAAAGGAATATCTTTCTTAAGGTTGGGAAAGTTTTCTTCTATAATTTTATTAAATATATTTTCTGGACCATTGAGCTGTACTTCTTCTCCTTCTTCTATCCCTATTATTCTTAGGTTTGGTCTTTTTATTGTGGGACATATTTCCTGAATGTTTTGTGATGAGAATTTGTTGGTTATGCTGTTTTCTTTGATCAGAGTGTGTATTTTCTCTATGGTATCTTCAGTGTCTGAGATTCTTTCTTCTATCTCTTGTAATCTGTTGGTGGTACTTGTCTCTGTAGTTCCTGTTCGTTTATCCAAATTTTCCATCTCCATCCTTCCCTCGGTTTGTGTTTTCTTTATTACTTCCACTTCATTCTTCAGGTCTTGAACCGTTTCCCTTACCTGTTTGATTACTTTTTCTTGTTTCTCTTGATTTTCTTGGGTATCTTTGAGATATTTATTCATTTCCTCTACCTTTTTGTTTGTAATCTCTAATTGATTATGGCAGTTTTTCACCTCCTGTTTAAGGTCCTCTATTATTTTCATATAATTCACTTTTGAGTCGAATTCTTCTGGATTAGGGTGTACACTTCTCATTTCGGGATTCCTGGATTCTGGTGATGTCACGTTGCTTTTCAAGTTGTTGGGGGAATTCTTGCATTGGCGCCTGCCCATCTTTTCCTTCAAATGGAGCCCGGAGAGGCCTGGTGTCTTGGACCAGTCTTTGCTGTGACTAACTCTCTGGGTGTATCTCCTCAGTGTAGGGGCAGGAACCGTTCCCTTGCAGATGAACTCCTCAACACCAAAAGAGGGATGCCTGGTATTCCAATGACCTGCGGAAAGAAGGCCGAATGCAAGGTGTAGGGCGGGGTCGAGTAGAACACAGGCGACACTGCAGTACAAGCTGGAGGTGCCTGTGCTCCCTTTCGGGGGTTGCTGAGGCCTGCCCGCTAGGCAGGCACTCACTGCTCTGGTTGGGTAGCCTTAGTGTAGGGGGGTTTGTGCTCTCTACCGGGACAGTCTGCCCCAGGCTAGTACACACTCACCCATCCAGATGGAACTTCTCAGCACCTACACAGGGACTCCTGGTAGCCCCAATGAGCCAGGGACCAAGGGAAGTAGGGGGCAGGCAGAGCAGGTCCAGGAGAGCACAGCAGATACTGCAGCCCCAGCAGCAGGGGCCCGCAATCCCTGGCGGAGACCTTGAGGCCTGGCCTCTATTCAGGCACTCACTGCTCTGGGTTGGTAGCCTTAGTGAAAGGGCAGGAAACTGTTCCACAGCAAAAGACCTTGCAGACAAGGCAGGCTTGGGGGTGGGGGTGGGGGCGCGTGTGTAGGAAAGAAAGCCCTACAGCAGGTGCTGGGGGAGGGACGTTTGTGCTCTCTACTGGGACAGTCCGTCCCAGGATAGCACACACTCACCCGTCCAGATGGGACTTCTCAGCACCTACACAGGGACTCCTGGTAGCCCCAATGAGCCAGGGGCCAAGGGAAATAGGGGGCAGGCAGAACAGATCCAGGAGAGCACAGCAGACACTGCAGCCCCAGCAGCAGGGGCCCGCATTCCCTGGCGGGGACCTTGAGGCCTGCCCTCTAGTCAGGCTCTCACTGCTCTGGGTTGGTAGCCTTAGTGAAAGGGCAGGAAACTGTCCATACATAACATTTTATATACTGTTTCAAATTAAGCTACTCACTCTCCAAAGGAGTGTCACTAAACAGGACACTTACTTAAAAGTCATAGTTATATAGATTCCATCTAAAATAAAGATTTGTGTGTGCATGCATGTGTCTGTGTGTGTGTCTGTGAGTGTGTGTGTGTGTGTGCTTAAATGCAGGCACCTGTGGAAGCCAGAAGGCAGTATCCAATCTCCTTTAGTTAGAGATACAGAGAAAACTGTGTGTTGCTCAGTGTGTGTGATGGGAAGTGAATCTGGGTCTCTTAGAAGAGCAGTGCATGATCTTAAGTGCTGATCCATTCATACAACTCAATGGCTTACTTACTGACCAATGAAGAATGGATACCCATTCTCAGACCTGTGGGGATACACACAGGAGAATTCCTGTGGGCCCCCATACTCAGACCTGTGGGGATACACACAGGAGAATCCTTGTGGGCCCCCATTCTCAGACCTGAGGGGATACACACAGGAGAATCCCTGTGGGCCCCCATACTCAGACCTGAGGGGATACACACAGGAGAATCCCTGTGGGCCCCCATTCTCAGACCTGAGGGGATACACACAGGAGAATCCCTGTGGGCCCCCATTCTCAGACCTGAGGGGATACACACAGGAGAATCCCTGTGGGCCCCCATTCTCAGACCTGAGGGGATACACACAGGGGAATCCCTGTGTGCCCCCATTCTCAGACCTGAGGGGATACACACAGTAGGATCCCTGTGTCCCTGCACTTCATAACCTCTCAGTGTTTACTTGGTTTGCCCTGGTAATGATGTCAGCCATGCCCTCAAGTATTCTTGCAAATGGAGCAAAAGAAGGAGGATACAGAGAGAGAGAGAGAAGAAAAAACATCTTTAAGATACAGTTTTTAAGCCCGAGAAGGCAGAAAAAAAGCTACCTTTATTGTTTTGAATCTCACTGGTTATGACATGTGGCAACAGAATTTAACTCTTGTAATTCCCATGAAATTCCAGTCTTCATATTTAAACATGAATAGCAATGCCACTTTACAAGAGAGAGCAGGGTAGTGGATGTGAAAAGATAACTTTCAGAGTTAGTCAGTGTGATCAGTGATCTCGGTTATTAACTTGACATACCTGGGAGGAGGGAACTTCAACAGAGAAATTGCCCTTATGATGTCGGCTGATAGGCATGTTTGTATGACACTTCTTGATTGTTAATTGATGGAGGAGGATCCCCCACTGTGGACAGTGCCATTCGTGGGCAGGTGTGCATGGACTGTAAAGGGGAGGTAGCTGAACAAGACACTAAACAGCACTCCTCCATGGCCTCTGCCTGACTTTGATCCATTATGGACTTTACTCTGTAAACTAAGCAAACTCTATCCTCCATAAGTAGATTTTGATCATGGTTTTTTCACAGCTACAGTGAAATGAAGGAGGACAGCCAACAGTGTAGTTCACACAATATTTAGTGCTACGTAAGGCAAATATTCTTAACTGTAACGTCTAATGCAAGACGGGGAATAATCTTATGTTTTCACACCAGGCTCTACACATTGTAGGGCATTAACACTAAAAGCACAGACATTTACAAGGAAGCTGATCAGGATCTTGAGTGGGAAGGGTTAGAACCTGCAGCATATGAAGTAATGTGAAACAGCCCATATTTATACTCATTGTGTCTGGCATATCTGCACCCTAGGAAGAACATACTTATCTTTACACACATAAATGGTCTTTGTATTTATTTTACCTCCAATCCGCAATGTCTCCTGAAGACTCCCATAAATGCTTACACCTCAGCTACATAGAATGTGATGAAATTTTAGTGAGTGGGGCCTTTTGCAGGAAGTGGGTAATTTGGCTTTAAAATGATGTTTTCTTACTGTCATTTTTTTTAATCTCTTATTTGCTCCCTAAACACCTCAAGTGAGTAGTCTCTTCTTCAGCCTCTCTCAGTCATGATATTTGACCCCTCAGGCCAGTGCATGGGAACCATCGGATGCTGCATTAAAATTTCTAAAGCTGGGAGCTAAAATAAATTTTTCCCACAACTGGAAAAATGACTCTGTGGTTAAGAGTCTTTTGCTCTTGCAGAAGACCCAGGGTGGTTCTGAGAACCTCCATGTGACTCATAACTGTCTCTAACTCCAGTTCTAGAAAACCCAATGCCCGCTTTCTTTTCTAATTTATTTTCCACATTTATTTCTTTTATTTTATGTGAATCATTGTTCTGCTTGTCTGTGGACCATGTGTGTTTTTTGGAGGATAGAAGAGGACTTCAGTTTCCCTAAATTACTCTTTCACTGTTTTGACAAAAGTCTTTCTCTAAAGGCCTGGGGCCTCTTGCTTCAACATGGGTTAACTAAGCCTACTCATACTAATGAAAGCTATTGCTGCAAATGTTTTGGTCCACATTTAATCTTTAAACAACTCTATTACTGTGATTTACTGTCACTATTTCCCTTAAAAGTATAGTAATCAGCAGGATTAGTGATTTACAATTTATTTACAATTTATTTAGATTTACAATAATCTGTCCTGTTCTCCTCTCACTTAAGTGGGAGAAGAGAACAACTCCAGCGAAATCAGCAGGAGCAATCTCTCCCTTCACTGCCTGTACACAATATCATTTGCTTTGAAAGCCTGAGATTATCCATTCTGAAGACACGATTATGAAATGTGCACGGTTGCCCTTTCTTAGACAGTCTGAGGAGTTTAACAGATGAGGGTGCTGGAAGATTCAGGTCAATTTGATAGAAACTTTGGCATATTTTGAAAGAGGGAATCTTTTCTTCCTTTTGAATTATTTTTGAAATTCAAATATAATTATGTCATTTATTCTGTTCATTTCCTGCCTTTAATCTCTCTCATAACTCTTCCCTCTCTAATTCATGATCTATTTTTCTTTATTTCATATGTATGTGTGAGCATACACATGAATATATACATAATAAATACAACTTGCTTGGTCTATTTCATGTTACTTGTATGTGTACAATTTCAAGGGTGAAGAAATAGTATTGGATAGCTAATTAGGAATCATTCTTGGGGACAACTGTCACCCACTGTCAACATTCTTTAGTTGCTAGTAGTTTTTTTTGTTTAGGCGTGGGGTACTGTGTTACCTTTCATGTGGGGTACTGTGGTATTTTACCCTTTCATGTTAACAGATGAACTGGTGTTATTCTTGTTCAGGTCTTGTTTAGGAAGCCAAATTCTTAAGGTCTGGTTGTATCTTCCCTCTCATTTCAAAGAAACATAACCTCACAGCAAGCTTTTTGGTCTCCTAGCTCTTAAAATACTTTCACTCTCTCTTCTGTGATGTTTCCTGACACAGAGGTGAAAAGGGTGTAGTTTATATATACCAGTTAGGGTTGTGCACCTTGCAATCATTTGTTTTTTGTATCTTTATCGGTTGCAGTTTTCTCTAACAGTCCTGTGTGTTGCACAGAAAAGTTTATTTGATGTGGAGTGGGTGAGAACTACACTTTCTTCTGTGTATAAGAAAATATTTGGAATGCAGTCAGTAATTATGTTGGTTTAAAAAATAGTTTTGTAGATTTTCCTCTGAGATCCATGACTTCATTAACCCTGGGGAGTTGTCTAGGTTTCCAGTACCAGGCACTATTTCCCTCCTGTTGAGTGGATCTTAAGCACAATTACACACTCTTGTTTTCACCAAGATATAAATGCCACCCTTACAACTCTCAAGTGGGGCATTGCTGTGGCTCATAGGCATCACAGCTGGGTGTGATGATTGATTTCATTCCTTCATTAGTGGCTTGCATAGCACCTTTCTGGTACCCCAATAGCTAGTCCTTGACTAATGATTGATGTAGGAGGACTCACCCACTTGAGAGTGGTGCCACTCATGGGTAGGTGGCATTAGATGGTATAAAATATCAGGCTTAGCAAACCATGGCTTGTAAGTCAGTAAGCAGCATCCTTCCAGGATCCCTGTTTCCGTTCCTGCCTCCTGGTCCATGGTTTGAGTTTCTTCCATGATTTCCCTTTAAGAAGGACTATTAGCTATAAGATCAAATAGCCCCTTTCCTTTCCGTGTTGTTTTTGGTCACTGTGTTGATCACAACAACAGAAAGCAAAGTAGGCCAGTGAGGGGCCATAGAAGATTAATTTACTACGTGCATCTATAGTGAAATGCTTTATTTTTTTAAAAAACAATTTTTTTTTTACTTTATATATATGGGTTCTGTGTACGACAGGCATACAGGGAACAGCCATGTGGGAGTTGGAAATCAAATCTGGGTCTTGTGGAAGAACATCTTAACACCTGATCCATCTCTCCAGCCTCTGTGTGTTATCTTTATATTTGCCGAGTCCTGGATTATTTCCTTCTAGAATAGAAATTCTTTTTATTGTTTTAGTTAGATGAACAAAAGTTGATACAGGTTTATACAATTAGTGCATTTTGTAGTTATGAATTCATGACAAATGAGTTGAAGCCTGGGTTTCACCAGTGTTCTCTGGTGTTCCTGAGTCAGTGCACACTGTGAGTCAGATCCTTGCCATCCATTCAGTGTTTGTTAGTAACCATGGACTAAGTTTAAGGTGTGCAAAAGAGGATCCAAGTATAAATACGTATTGAGTTAGAACACTTAGCTTAACGTCACCACTGACTGAGAATGAGGCTGCAGGAGAAGCCACGATGCCGCTGCTTGTGGCACACCCAGGAGTCTCGAGTCTGTGCCCCCTGCGGGAAGATCTTTACACTTCTCGTGTGACAAAGGGAGTCCAGGTCTGGAGGAATATCCCACAGATATATTTTTTATTTCCCCACACATTAAATAATACTGTAGTGGGGTGATTAGATATGGTTTTAAATAGAAAAAAAGAGGAAAAGCCAAGATAAAAAAAAAAACTCTACTCATAGACAAAGTTTAAAAAAACTCCCTTTTCTGAGTAGGTTGAAGGGAACAATGTATTGATCGACTAGTTATATGTGATTCTTGCTGCTATAAGGGTCAGAGGGATTTAGATGAAAATCCAACTCACCGAGTTACTGGCTCAAAAAAATAACACTTGTTGGATATTGTGGATTATTTTGAAAAACAAAAATGTTCTTTTGAAAAAGAACAAAAAAAGTTCTTTTTACTGTGTTACATAGTTGAATTCACGTATCCTTTACCAGAAAACAAAACCAAAAAAAAAAAAAAAAACCAAACTATGACAGTTGAAGCTAGAAAAAAAAAGTCTCATTATATACTCTTTCATGATGCATATGTCTTTTTATCTACATCCTATCTTTTCTTACCACTTAATATTATCCTGTCTTTGTTTCCTTTCTCATGGTTTAGACTTTTTCCACACTTGAAACACATTTTTAGGTATATGAATTGACACATTTATACACTTATATGTGTAATGAATGCACTATAAATACTATATATTCCAAATATTCATTATTTTAATTATGAGTATGTATTTCTATGTGTGCGTGTATGTCATATGAATACATATATTCTTAGACGCTAGAAGAGCGTATCAGAGCTTCTGGAGCTGGAGTTACAAGTGGTCGTGTTCTATGTGATGTGTGTGGGATCTCTGCAAGAGGAGTCAGTACTGTTAATCAATGAACCATCTCTCTAGCGCCTATTTTAATTAGTCAAATCTAACGACAAAATTAAAGAATAAAATAATTATTTGAAACATCTTGCTTTGATGGTCCTTTTGGCAATGAATGGAAGACGGACTGTGAACAATTCCACTGTTGTTGCTATTTTAGTGCTATTCCTTGTACTGCAAATCTCATGAAAACCTAATTACCAACACACCCCCCCCCTGACAGTTTTGCAAACCTCATGGGACTGCTCATTCAAGGGCAGTTTTACTGTTCTGTGACCTGTTGCTATTTCTTTACATTATTCTACACAAATAAATGAAGATTTTAATTTTTTCCTGAAGTATACCTAAGGATTTCTAGGGACCAGCATGAGGTATGTGTGCACATTTGTAGATGGATAGCGGATAGTCTAAAACACTGTAAGTTATAACCTTTAGCAAAAAGGTTATAAAAGTGACAAAAAGAAAATGATGGTCCAAACGTCTTCCAGATTATGAGCTAAAGAAAGAAAAGAATACAGTCTGTCAGTAGGATTAGCTTCCCTGTCAGTTCACACTCTGTGTTGTGCATAGAGGACATGGAATCCTTTGTTTTTCATCTCAATATAAACTTCTAATATGAAACACACAGATCAGGTGTGGCTGTGCTGTAAATGGCGTAGGCGCAAAAGGCTTTCCAGGAACAAAAGCAGCATCAGGTTGTATTGCTTGAATGGCACTGACCACTGAGTGCGGAGCCCCCTACCCTTGGCCATTGTTGATGTCTACAGTGGGACCAAAGGAGGGAGAATTTCACAGAGAATTAATTCCACAAGCCACTGAAGTGAAAGCCTGTCCTCTTTCACACACAGTACATAGACAGACCATGTAAAGGGTTACCTGTTTCAGTTTTTACAGTTAATGCCACTTAAGTTGGAGTGGCAAGCTCTGCACTTTCATATGCTTGTACATCCTCAAAGAAATGTATGAAGAGCCTTCCTGATCTCAATCATATCTATTCATAACCTTAATGTGAATCAAAATAAATGAATATTATATTGAAACACCAAATATCATATGTGTTTATATGTGAGTAATAGGTTCCTGGGCTGTCAGTCTTCCTGACACTGGGGGCTGCTTGCAGTGTGACCAGCTGGGAACTACCACGCCCTCTACTCTTTTTATGTGTAGTCCGGCCAAAGCAGTGTCTCTACGTTGGTAGTACTCCACAGTGGATTAATTCTTCACTTTTATTCATTTTTTTCTTGTCAAAATACTATCTTTTTTCTATTATCTTAATTTAAATGTATCTTATATAAAACTACACAGGAAAATTTGTAGATTATGAATCAGTGTAACATTGAGAGAAGGTATGCTCTCTTGAAAACTTTACCTAGTGATATAGGCTCCCCTATATGTCCAGGGCCATCCTCACAGCATCTCCCAGGTTATACAGATTCTAAATTGAAGCACTGTGTTGGCTCCATCAGCCAGGAATCCTCGCTCTTTTTCTTTCTGTCTCTGTCTCTCTATCTTTCTTTCTCTCTCTCTCTCCAACCCACCTCCAGTGTGTTTGCCTCAATCACGCTCCATTTAGCCTTAGAGACAAGGTCTTTCACTAAAGCTGGATCCTGCTGACTCAGCTTGCCAGGTGAGCCGAAGAATTCTAGGGATCCTCTTGTTTCCACCTCCCAGGCTCTGGGGTGTTGAGTGTGGCACTATGCCTGGCTTTTTCCTGGGTTTCTGGGTCAGGATTCAGATCTTTGTGCTTGCTTATATTTTAATAATAGTTAATTTTAAAATTATTATTTTAAATAAATTAAAAAATATTATTAACACAACTTTATTGATCCAGTCATCTTCCCTGTCCCTGTTTCTCTATTTATTTTATTTTATTTTTATTGAGCTCTACATTTTTCTCTGCTCCCCTCCCCGTTTCTCCCCTCCCCTTCAACCTTCTCCCAAGGTCCCCATGCTCCCAATCAGGAGATCCTGTCTTTTTCTACTTCCCATGTAGATTAGATCTATGTATGTCTCTCTTAGGGTCCTCATTTTTTTCTAGGTTCTCTGGGATTGTGATTTGTGAGCTGGATTTATTGTGTTTTGTTTTATGTTTAAAACCACCTATGAGTGAGTACATGTGATAATTGTCTTTCTGGGTCTGGGTTACCTCACTCAAAATAATCTTGTCTAGTTCCATCTATTTGCCTGCAAAATTCAAGATGTCGTTATTTTTTTCTGCTGTGTAAGTGTGTAAATGTACCACATTTTCCTTATCCATTCTTCAGTCGAGGGGCATTTAGGTTGTTTTCAGGTTCTGGCTATGACAAACAATGCTGCTATGAACATAGTTGAGCACATGCCCTTGTGGCATGATTGAGCATGCTTTGGATATATACCCAAAAGTGATATTACTGAGTCTTGAGGAAGGTTGTTTCCTAATTTTCTGAGAAATCATCACACTGACATCCAAAGAGGCTGTACCAGCTTGCATTCCCACCAGCATTGCAGAACTGTTCCCTTTTTCCCACAACCTCTCCAGCATAAGTTGTCATTAGTGTTTTTGATCTTGGCCATTTTTACAGGTGTAAGATGGAGTCTCAGAGTTGTTTTGATTTGCATTTCTCTGATGACTAAGGATGTTGAGCATTTGCTTAAGTGTCTTTCAGCCTTTTTAGATTCCACTGTTGAGAGTTCTCTGTTTAGGTCTGTACTCCATTTTTTATTGGATTATTTGTTCTTTTCATGAACAGTTTCTTGAGTTCTTTGTATATTTTGGAGATCATACCTCTGTTTGATGTGGGGTTAGTAAAGATCTTTTCCTATTCTGTAGCCTATCATTTTGTCTTGTTGACTGTGTCTTTTGCTTTACAGAAGCTTTTCAGTTTCAGAAGGTCCCATTTATTTATTGTTTCTTTCAGTGTCTGTGCTGCTAGGGTTCTATTTAGGAAGTGGTTTCCCGTGTCAATGTGTTCAAGTGCGCTTCCTACTTTCTCTTCTATAAGGTTCAGTGTGGCTGGCTTTATGTTGAGGTCTTTGATCCATTTGGACTTGAGTATTAACCTATTTTTCTATTTTAAAACACAGTACAGATACAATTTAAAATATACTCATGATCTTTTCTTAGTTTCATGCATTCTATCTGACTACTTTCCAGCATCAGTCCCTGGGATTCATTTACTTAATTGCATGAACTGCAAATTCTATTGGCTTCACTGTTCTGTTTATTTCATAAGTAAGCTCACTCGATTAATTATCATCTCTTTGGTTGCATAGGGTATAACACTAATTTGAGATGATTGCAACATTTCTGCACATGCTTTTAGCATAGATAGACATGACTGTTCATGGGTACTCATAGTAGTAAAATTGATGGTCCTCAAACCTGTATTATGAACTTGTTCAATATTCTCAAATATATCATAAAATATATATGTGTATATATATATGCATATATATAAACATATACTACCAAAATATATAAAACTTTTCAGGTATCACTAATTTTTGCAAATGTCATCATTTTTAGTAATTAATTTTTAGTTTTTCTTTCATATAGCATTTTTGTTGTGAGATAATGCTTATATTGTGTAAAGATTTGTCACTGTGGTAGGTTTAATAAAATGCTGAATGGCTACTAGAAAGACAGAGTTTTAGGGGCAGAGAGAATGCTGGGAAAAAGGGTGGAGTTGTCCAGAGTTGCCGACCAGACACAGATGAGGCAGAAAAGCAGCATAGGCAGTACAGAGTAATATCCATGAGGCAGAAAATAATTTATAGAGTGGTTTGATTTAAGTTATAAGAGCCAGGTAGAATCAAGTCTAAGATAACAGCTGAGCTTTCCTAATTAATAAGAAATTTCCATGTGATTATTTAGGAGCTAACTGGCCAGACAGAAAAATTTATGTACATATAGCACTCAAAGTGGGACATGGAGTCACACATGGCTTCCTGGTGACCAAGGTCTCTCAAATAGGCTCAGTGTATAGAGACTACCTGCAGCCTAGAGCCAGATGGTAGCATCATGCACCAGCACCATGCCCTAAACTGAGCCACACCTAGCAGCTGACTTAGCAGTTCATTTGTCTCATGCAATCAGAGAACAGTAATGATGCTCATCAATCAGATCCAGATGTAAAAAACCTCCACACAGGTTATAGCCTCTTTTTAAAAGGTACATAGAATTAGAAACAAAAAGAAAGTGGATATAGACAGTTATAAAAATTAATTTATAAGCCGGGCGGTGGTGGCGCACGCCTTTAATCCCAGCACTCGGGAGGCAGAGGCAGGCGGATCTCTGAGTTCGAGACCAGCCTGGTCTACAAAGGGAGTTCCAGGACGGACAGGCTCCAAAGCTACAGAGAAACCCTGTCTCGAAAAACCAAAAATAATAATAATAATAATAATAATAATAATTTATAAATTATAAAATAAAGTCTTTAAATAATAAATAATATAAAAAATTAAGGCACATAAAGATGGAAAATGCTCAGAAAGTTTGGATTCTATATGATGTTTTGTTGATTTTAAATTTTTTGATTGGTGATGAACAAACAGTAGCTTCTGAGAGTCATCAGATTACGAAGTGCTAATTTATACCAAACTATTTTTTAACTGTCTTAACTTCCAAATAAAATTCAATGTATATGTTGTGTTCGATAAGAGGTTATGTTTTCATTTCTACAAGAAAAAAAAAAGGCTGTGGATTCATTAAGTTTAAAGAGGATCAGTCTTGATCAGAGAAGACCCCCTGAAAATCCTGGCTATAGAGATAAAGAAGTAAATCTAAAATAAATTCAAGACAGGTGATGTATATTTTTGCATGTTTAAACATAAAACAAAAAACTTCTTAAATTGACTCATGTATAATGCATAGTCCATACTTGTGTTAATATATATATGTATGTTACCATTGAAAGTTTATGTGTTTTCAGAACAATGGAACCAGACACCAATAAAAACAGATGGGTCAGGTTACTAAGCCCCACAGAATGCCTCTGCTACAGTCTCCTCAGAAATCTGCATCCAGAACAGCTCCAAAGCTGCAGCCTCATAGACCATTCTATCCAGGACCTGACTAATATCCTAATATTCTCAGGGTCCTACAGAAAACAGGAAGCCATCAAGAGAACACAATGCATACAATCCCATAAGATGTGGTGGGTGGTTTTTGGTCATTCAGGGGATTATGGATATTTGTCATTATTTAGGGGAGATGATTACAAGCTGTTGTTGGTAAGGGTCGAAAAAAGCTAAACAAAGCAGATTTAACTTAGAGATCTCATTATGCAAAGAAAAAGAGGGGATATAGTAACAAAAGGATCAAAAGATAGATTATTGAACCTACTCTTGAACTAAAAAAGTAACAGCTAGTCTTAAATATTTTACATTGTATGGATTTTTCTATATTGATATAAATTTAAGGTTATTTTTGTTAAAACCTTGTGGTAGAATGTCTGGATGGCCTGGAGCCAGAGGAATAGCAAGCAACCATGACTAGCCATGAAATCCCACTGGGTTATACTTGACCTGGATTCAGAGTTTTCACACAGACCCTAGGTTTTCCTTTGTGTTACAAATACCTTTTGTTTTTCTATGTGAATCTTGACTGAGAGTTTCCCATGGATACAAAGTTTATGTAAAACTTGGTTCATTAGAAACCCAGAAGACCTTGGTACATTATGAAACAGGTATTTGCACCTGGTATTGTATTGTTGGAAGTGTCTATCAGTTTGTTTTGAGATACAGAAATCTTCAAGCTAAAGTGAAAGTATAGGAAAAAAATAAAGATGCTGGGAAGCAAAGGGAAGGCAGTTCAGTTCACCAAGACGAAGCCCTCTGCAACACATGTGTCTTTGTGTCTTCATTTCTCTGAACCACATGAATTCACACACTATATGCTGAAATATTTGCAAAAGAACCTACTGTACTATACATGTGTTTCATTCTTGCTTAAGGTATTGTACTTATGCAGCTCATTTAACAATGTGATATAAATTTCTAGTCCTTGGAAGTTATTCTTACAAATTATTTATGATAATAAGGAAATGCAGGTTAGTAGTTAGTCATTTATAACAATAAAACTTATAATCACATTAGGTATATTTTCAAGATTCAACAGAGATATAGTTTATAAAAATAATCAATCTTCAAGCACTTCAAAGACCTACAGAATATGGCATTTAAAATGTTTTGTTAGCAAAGGGCTTTTCTTGACAATGAGACATGTCTGCTCCTGGCAGCAGCAATGGTCTTCAAAAAAGATAATGGCATAGAAATAACTCCATGTGGAGTTTGCTTTCATTGTGACAAAATTAGCCATTTGGTCAAGAAACTGCTCTTTCCTGACAGCTGACATATGGTATACATACCTGACAAGCAAAACACAAAGATAAAAAACTGTCAAACTTTGCCAAAATAAGGTAAGACAGTTTTTCAAATATCCTGATACATAGAAGAGTCTTCCAGATGTTCTAGGCCTATAGACCAAAGATGTATGTCCAACTGTTACAGAGGAACTTTGGCTGACAGTGCAGGTAGCCAGAACTCTCTGTCATTTCTATATTTTTTCAGTTGCTTGCAATGCACTTTGTTTATGTAGATAATATTATACACTTCTGAGTTCTTCGATGGAGTTAAAGACTAGACATATTTTTCTTACTTATGATAAAAGGTAACTTTGAATTCACCATGGTAGGATAAATAATAGAGTATTTTCCTTAAAATTGTCAACTACAAATGGACTAGGCATTGTATATCTAATCCTTACCTGCTAATTGTTTTATCATTTATAGTTTTATTATGTTAGAGTAAAACCCTTATCTTTTTATTTAGGAAAAAGGGGGAACTGTTGTGACATACTTCATTATCCTGTGTAAAGATACATAACTGTGATAGGTTTAATAAAAAGCTGAACGGCCAATAAATAGGCAGGGTTTTCAGGGCAGAGAGGATGATGGGAAGAAGGGTGGAGATGTGCAGCGTCACCAGTCAGACACAGAAGAAGCAGACAAGCATCATGAGAAATACAGAGTAAAAGTAATATAGCCACAAGGCAAGAAGTAAATTAATAGAAATGGGTTAAAGTTATAAGAGCTAGTTACAAAAAAAGCCTAAGCTGGTGACTGAGCCTTTATAATTAACCAGAAGTCTTCAAGTGGTTATTCGGAAGCTGGCAGGTCAGATAGAAAAGTTTTCCTACATATCATCTCACAATTTATTAGATAATTATTACTTGCTGAGGTTGTGATACAAATCTCTTTAGTGAGCAATGATGTTAAACCAGCATCATATATTTAAGATATTTTGAGCCTCAACAAGTCATGCCAGTTTAGAAACGACTTATTTTAAAACTTTCTTTTTAATTTAAAATATTTTTATTTGATATTAACGATTTTTAAATTATATAGTTCCTTAGAGTCTTTCTGGAAACCCAGCCTTACTTGGAGATGTTCAGTTGATGAAGCTGGAATCATTTATTCTCCCGTATACTTTCACAATCTCCTCTCCTCTTTTCTATAGCCCTGTAAGCTATATCATCAGTCCCAAAGAACCAACATCTGCAAGTCAGTCAGTGTCCACAGTGCATTTAATAAAGCGAAAAGAATACTACGGTGCTTGACAGTCTATCCATTGCTCTCCTGTAGTTTGAATTTTACCTTTTCAAATTCTGATACCACACCAAAACTCATTCAGTAAAACATCACATTCAACATATTTATGTGAATGCATTTGCTTTTTTCTCTGTCCTGAGTATAAGTTGATATGCTAGAGAAGATAAGTGCCGTGGGATTAGAGAGAGAATGGTGGGACACATAAAGTAATGTGTAGGACAAATAAGTGTGTTTTCCAAATGCAGAGCCAGGTATAGTTAATGCCAACATTCAGGAGTGCTGCAAGTGTGAAGCCAAGCTGGAATACAGACTAACTTCAAATCCAGCAGCCTTCACAACAAGGCCTTGGCTCAGAATAAGCAAGCAAACAAAAACCCTCAAAAACATTGCTAGACGCTGTGCTATTTTTTAGCAAGTTGAACACAACAACAGGTTTGATACCACAATTTAGGGTGACATCCCTGTGCAAAATCATTTACTAAATCCCCAGCATGTGCTAGGGATGGTGTGTGACATTCGTTCCATCCTCAGTGAGAACTCTCATATGAAGATAACCAGATACTAAAGTTAAAGATACTGGAGCTGGAATTGGTTGGAGGATATGTGATTTTCAAGAATACAAAATTCAGAGAAGACATAGGACTCTAGGAAGTCTATTTGGCAGTAAAAGCATACTGAGGTATTATTTGAGAGGGAAAAAGGAATATGTGAAGGCATTAGAGATTCAGGATATTTTAATTTCACATGAGGAATACTATTTCAAAGATGAGGCTGGCCAACAGTAGAAAACAACACGCATCTTTGTAAAGGAGTAAGTTTGTAAACCTGAGGGACGTTCATGTGCAAACGAAATGGCTCTTGTGATGGTTAGTGTTAATTATGAACGTGACAGAGTCTAGAATCACTTGGGAAATGGGTATGCCAGTGGGAAATTATCTTGATTGCTTTAATTTATCTGGAAGCCCTGCCCATTGAGGTTGGTCCTGTTGTCTGAGAGGGCCCTGGACTGTAGACATGGAGAAGGGGAGCTGAGCAGTGGCTTTAGTCTCTCTGCTTCCTGACTGTGGTGCAATGTGACCAGGACCCTCAAGCTCCTGTGGCTATGACTTCCCTCAGCCAACACTCCTAGTCACAGTTGGTGAGAGCTGGTTAGAAATCCAAGAGCAGCTGCTGAGAGCTATTTATGCTCAGTTAGAACATTGATATCTGAGTGAGATGGGAGCTCATTGATATCGAGATTTTAACTCACCTCCTTGGAGTCGACAATTATTCAGACCACTTTCCCTGGTTTAATTTTCTTTTCCAACTTTTCCATTTGCAGTGTTGTCTACTGACCCGCTACACCCAGTTCCCTGTCTCCTGAGCCTAAGAAAGTCTAGCACTGGAGGCGTGGTGGTGTGTGCCGTGCCGTGGAGCTCCGCTCGGTCTGCTCCCGTCCTGAATCACCGCTGTTCGCTCCCCGCCGAGGAACAAGTCGGTCAGGAAGCCTGCACCGCAACCATGGCTTTCAAAGACACCGGGAAGACGCCCGTGGAGTCCGAGGTGGTGATCCACTGCATCCGAATCACGCTCATGAGCCGCAACATGAAGTCGCTGGAGAAGGTGTGTGCCAACCTGATCAGAGGCGCCAAGGAGAACCTGAAAGTGAAGGGGCCTGTGCGCATGCCCACCAAGACCCTGAGGCTCACTATGAGAAAAACACCTTGTGGTGAAGGCTCCAAGACGTGAGATCGTTTCCAAATGAGAATCCGCAAGCGCCTCATTGACTTGCACAGCCCCTCTGAGATAGTAAAGCAGCTTAGGTCCATCAGTATTGAGCTGGGCGTGGAGGTTGAAGTCACCATTGCAGATGCCTGTCAACTGTTTTAATAAATTGACTTAATCGGTTAAAAAAAAAAAAAGTCTAGCACTAAGGTTTCAGAACTAGGATGCAAACAACTTTTAAGCTTAAGAATTATGGATTCCCTTTTGAAAGTAGAATTAAATCAGTTTGTTCTCTCTCTCTCTCTCTCTCTCTCTCTCTCTCTCTCTCTCTCTCTCTCTCTCTCATAAACAGATAGACAAACACAAAGAGTTGGTCAGCCATACCAGGGTCACACACATACATACACACACAGAGAGAACACAGTTCCGTCTGTGCTGGTTAGTTTTTAATGTCACGCTGATAAACACTAGAGCTACCTGAGAACAAGGACTCTCAACTGAGAAAATGCCCCCACCAGATGAACTTGTTGGCAAGTCTGTGGAGAATTTTCTTGATTAATGATTACTATTGGTGGACCCATAACACAGGGAATCGTACCATTCCTGGTCTGCTGGTCCTGGGTTCTATAAGAAAGCAGGTTGAACCAGATATGAGGAACAAATTAGTAAGCAGTTTTCTTCCATGGCTTTTACATTAGCTTCTGCCTTGAATTTCTGCCTTAGCTTTCCTCAATGATGGGCTCTAAAGTATAAGATAAAATAAATCCTCTCCTCCGCTGGAGATAGATTATAGTTTATAGTCTATATTTGGTCAGTGTTTTATCATAACAATTGAATCCCTAACTAAGACAATGGTGTTCCTATACAATTCAACTTGACTTTGATCCCTGATCAATTCAGATTCAGGGACCTTCTTGGATTTTTGTCGCTGCCATTTTCATGACCATTCATTTTATTTAATTATTCAGGCTTTAATTTCCCTCTTCCTTCTTTTATTTAGGCTTCTCCACACCCGAACCCTAATGAAGCTCTCCTTGTGCTCTTGGTAGTTTGGCAACCAGTGGTGGCTGCTCAGTTTCCTTGCGCCTGGACTATAAACCTCACAGTTTAGTGGAGACCTGTGAGCAAATGTGTTGCCTGTGCATTCGTGCACCTTTCTTAGGAAGAAATTTGATGGCTACAGAACTCTCTGCTGTCATAAGCAGTGTGGGTTGCAGCCACAGAACAGGCAGACAGATAGATTTCACTTACCTTTAGGGCTCTCAGTCAATGAAAGAGAAAATACAAGGATGTTTCTGAGAAAGCTCCTCCGTAAATTTTTCCACACATCTTGTTTTCAGGAGCGATTAAGGCAGTGCTATAGAAAGTGGTTTAGTTAACAGGCAGAGGCAAGAGCAGATAAGTTTCTGCTGCCTGATTCCTTTGTTGATAAATGACAAAGCTTCAGTTATCTAATGCTACAACAACAGCAATTAGGGGATAGAGGGAGATATCTCTTGAGAAGTTTATACCATTGCATCCAAACACATTTGCTGAAAAGACCAAACTTGCAAATGACCTAACACAGAGAACTGCATGCATTTGGCATCCCCAGCTGGAACTTGACACTGCACTTTGACTCAGTAGAGCTTACTGTTCAGTCTGCAGGCATGGCAGTCTGACCCGGGGTTTTCAGAGCAAGTCTGCCAGAACTGTGGGAGGAGGTGTGCATTCTTGCCAGCTGAAAGAAGCTTGTGAGACTTTTAAGAAAACTGACATCTATAATTCATCAAAGTAGCCATTGTGAGAATGAATGAAACATGAAAACACCATTTTGAATCACAGGTTTCAAACTTGCTTGTTAAAATAAAACTTACTGATTTGGGGAAAATGTGAGCTGCAGTACTTATGTATAATTTTATAGAATTTTGCAACATACTTCCGTGTTTGCGTTTTAAATTATAGGTTGCTTTTCATGAAACATATAGCAAGAAGAATAATGCATTGTCAACATCCTTCCATCAAAGTAAAATTTTTAATGTGTGGATAGCTTTTGTTCTTTCTCTCCAAAACAGAGTATTTTAAAATCTACTTACATATAAAAGAGAAAATTTCTGGTGAATAAATAAAAAATATGTACCGTGAATTAATACAGAAAGTATCTTTCAGTGTACCCATTAACAAAGGGTTTCCCAAACAAATATATGACCAATTGTAACAAAATTACAGAGATTTTGAAAGGGAGATGAAATGAATTAAAAAAAAAATATCTGGAATGTGATGAGTCACAGCTGTAATCCTAGCACTTGTGGGTACATGGCTGAGACAGGATGATTGCTCTGAGTTTGAGGCAATTCTGGGCAATATATTGAGTTCTAAGCCAGACTGTGCTATATGATAATATGATAAACCTTTTCTCAGAAAATATATGGAAGAAGAACAGGAGCAGGAGAAGGAGGAAGGATCAAGAAGTGTAGGAAAGGAATGATCAGGGGGAAGAGGAGAAAGAGACAAATGGAAAGAAAGAGGAGCAATAAGAAAAAGAGGCGAAGGAAGATGGGAAGGAGGATGATAAGAAGGAAAAAGAAGATGAGAAAGAGAAAGACTCAAACAACAACACCATCACAGTAAAGTTTGGTGAAACCTTGTGTTAAAAGGATTTCTTTGTTGATAAATGACAAACTCCATTTATCTAATGCTACAACAGTTGATTTTAAAAATTTACATGAGCTCGAGCTGTGGTTTAAAGGGGAGCAGATGCTCTAAAAAAGGCCCCCAAATAGCAGGCGTTTTGTTTAACTGTTGGCCATTTTCTTTCTTACATTGAGAGAGCTGATTTCCCAATTTTTTTCTTAGCTGGTTTCATGACAGGGATTTATATCCATTAGCAAGCAGGAAGGTGGCACCTGAGAGATGTGCTGAACTGATATGAGCAGAAACTGAAGTTAGGAGCACAGAGAAGGAGGGTCGTCAGCAGCGAAGTGACTTTGCCTCCTAGTGCAGGAAAACCCATCAATGAGATCAAGTCAAGTGGTTCGGGGATGAGTGGGTCAATCTTGTCACATTTCACGCATCACAATTCCTCGATGGCTGACATCCACTTGGGAAAGCCCTAGCATGTTTGTGCCCTTAACAGGTTCTTGGAGAAATCTGGTGTATATTTTCTAATCTAAGAATCCCTTTTCAAGGGTCACTGATCTCTTTGACCAAAATCTACCTGTTCTTGTCAGAGTTCTAAGCAAATATTCACACTTAAGAATCCCCAAGAAAGAAACTGAGTTTCATTAGTTTATTAATAAACTGTATTATTAGTGTAATTCAACTCTAGATATTCTTACAGTCATTACTAGCAATGTTAATTTGGAAATTGAAGCCAGTAAAATATTAAAACCAAAGGGGATAACTAAAATTCCCAAGAAAGAAACTGAGGTTTATTAGTTTATTAATAAACTGGATTATTAGTGTAATTCATCTCTAGATATTCTTACAGTCAGTACTAGCAATGATAATTTGGAAATTGAAGCCAGTAAAATATAAAACCAAAGAGGATCACTAAAAATCCCAAGAAAGAAACGGAGTTTTATTCGTTTTATAAGTTTATTCATAATAAACTGAATTATTATTGTAATTCGTCTCTAAATATTCTTACAGTCATTACTAACAATGTTAATTTGGGAATTGAAGCCAGTAGAATATAAAACCAAAGAGAATCACTAAAGAGAACAGAATTTTGCATGTCTGGGATTGATAATTGTAATGAACTGTAGCTATTATTTAATAAATAAGTTCTACCATTTATAGCCAACTCATTTCTTTATGAAGAACAATATGGTGATTTGCAGTATTTTTCAGGTTGCCAGGATCTAGACTCACCTGGGATAAAGGCCTGTATGCTATACAGATTTGCATTGGTGTGGATCTTGGGCTACTGAAAAAAATTAAGGTCAATTTTGTTATGCTGTGTATATGTGTTTCTGCTCTTGATTAAGGTATTGTGTTTGCACAGATCGTTTTAAAATGTAATGTATAATTAAGAAATGCAAGTTAATAGATAATCATCTATAACAGTCAAGTTTGTAGTCATGTTAGTTAAGTTTTCTAGATATATAGAGATATATTTCAGATAGATAGGTATTTTCAGATCTTTCAGAGACCTTCAGAACATGACTTTTAAAATGTTTTGGTACCTGAGGACTTTCCATGACAATGAGACTCATCTGCTCCTGGGAGCAGCAATTGCTACAAGAGAAAGATGGGCATCGAAGAGGCTCCTTGTGGAGGTGTTTAGCCATTTTGGAAAGAAACTGCACTTGCCTGGAGTGCTTGATGTTATCATGTGTGAACTGGACATGCAGAACCTACAGAAAAATGACTGTTGAACTTGTCTAAAAGTGAGACAATCCTTCAGGGTTCCTGCTTCATGAAAGAGACTGCCAGGCATTGTGCAGGATACAGAAGAAAGTGACTGACAAACTGCCTTTTGTCAGAACTGTCTTTAAAATTTCATCTTTTGTGGAAAAGTCTGCCGGATACTATGGGCCTGTAGGCTGAAAATGGATGCTTCAATGATACAGAAGAACTTTGGGTGACTGTCCAGGAAGTGAGATGTCTTTGTCAATTCTAGAGTTTTGAAAGTTACTTACAATGCACTTCCTGTTCACTTAGGTAATATTACATCCTTCTGGAGTCTTTGATGGAGTTGAAGAGTAGATAGTTATAGTTTTCCTTAGTTATGATAAAATATAAAGTATATATAAATATTATAACTTTAATTCTTGCTTGATACCGATTTTGTTATATATAATTTTACTATATTAAAGTTAAAACCTTCCTTTTTATTTAAACAGAAAAGGGAAAATTGTATGGAAAGTCCTTTTGTACATGTGTTACTCTTATTGGTTACTGAATAAAGAAACTGCTATCAGGCCAATGGCTTAAGAGAATACAGCTAGGTTAGAAGATAGGTGACACACAGAGTAACAGAAATGGGTTAGGTTAAGATGTAAGAGCTAGCCAATAAGAGGCAAGAGCTAATAGGTCAAGTAGTGATTTAAATAATATAGTTTCCTAGTGGTCATTTTGAGTTTGGGTAGCCAGGAATGAACACGGGACTTCTCTGAACGCCTGAAGGTATGCATCTGGGTGTAGTGGGAGCTGCGGGCTGTGTTCCTGCCACCCCAGCTCCTAGTCACCTGGCTAGCTTATGCCCTGAAATAACAACACATAAACTGTATTCTTTTAAACACTGCTTGGCCCATTATATCTAGGCTCTTCTGCTAACTCTCGCACCTGGACTAGCCCATTTCTAATATTGTGTGTAGCACCCCAAGGTGCACTTACCGGGAAGATTCTAGCCTATGTCCATCCTCGGTCGAAGCTTCATCACATCTGCCCTGGGGAGCAGCTGCATGGCATCTGTCTCTGAGAGGAGCTGCCCTGCATCTATGTTCACTTCCTCTTTCTCCCAGCATTCTGTTCTGTTTATTCCACCCACCTATGCTCTAACCTATGAGAGCCAAGCAGTTTCTTTATTATTTAACCAATGACCTGCCTCCATCATCTGGGGGGTGTAAACTGAATTAGCCCCCAACACACCTGTGGGAGCATGATCTTGATTCTGTTAATTATGTTAACTGATAAAATTATATACATCCTGATGTGGGTGAGACTGTTCCCTGGACAGGGAATTGTGACCTGCATAGGTGGAGAAAGTAAATTTAATGCTAGGAATCAAGTAAGCATTCCCTGCTCTCTTCTGCCTGCTGAAGACATCATGCAACTCCTTCAGCATGACTGTCCTGACTTCATCACAGAGGTAAGTCACAGTGTGAGCTCTCTGAGAAATTAGCCCCTTCTCTCTTCAATTGCTTTAGTCAGGGAATTTTAATACAGTCATGGGAAAAGAATTTAAGACAGACAGTAAGCACACATCTTTTATTTTAAATTTGTTTTACCTTCTGAGTTATTCTTTGTGTCTCATTCGCATTGGGTTCTAAGCCTTATAATAGCCAGAATGATAAGCCGTTTCAATGCTTGTTTGCACTGTAGGAGAAACTTCATAAATCTGAGTCAGCTACACTTGAGCTGCCCAGTGCCCCTCTAATTTATGTTTATGAGCAATTACCCATTGCAAACACTTTATTATTTTGATGTGTGCCTGTGAAAACCCATTGCCATTTTGAAATAATTATATTTAAGAATTCTCAGTAATATAATTATTTTTGTTTTATTGTACATTGTGCACATTTTCTCTTCGTGATCCATCTGCGTTGTCACAAACTTTGCAGTTGCTGTGCTGGAGTGGATAGAGTATCAGTGGAAAGGCCCACTGATGCTGTTCCTGGGAATGATGGATTTCCCTCCAGTGAGAAGGTGGAGCTGAGATATGTGCACAGATGCTCCTGTAGTTCCATCTTGCCTTGTGACTTGCTGGGTGGGTGGCAATTAGTCTTGTGCTGAGGTTAGCTTCATTCATCTCTGCAGATACCGAATGGGGAAAGTTTCATATTGAGCATCACTGGTAAGGGGGAGGGGCTGAGAAGCTGTGAGCAGACCTCATGCTTAAGAACACTGTCCCTATGAGGACTACTGAGAACTCAAGAACAATGGCAATGGTTTTTTGATCCTACTGCACTGCATGTACTGGCTTTGTGGGAGCCTAGACAGTTTGGATGCTCACCTTACTAGACCTGGATGGAAATGGGTGGTCCTTGGACTTCCCACAGGGCAGGGAACCCGAATTACTCTTAGGGATGCCGAGGGAGGGGGACTTGATGGGGGACGGGGAGGGAAATGGGAGGCGGTGGCGGGGAGAAGGCAGAAATCTTTAATAAATAAATAAATTAATTAAAAAAAAAAGAACCCAGGTGAGCCCACAGCAGCATTTTAGGGAAAGTGTGTGTGCTGGGCAGAACCTGGACATCTAGATAGTAAAACTGACAGACTAGTAGATAGCTCACTGACTCCATTTCCAACTCCTTACTGAATATACCTGGAACGATATGAGTGGGGGTCCTCGGGGAGAGATACCCATTGGTGTGAGAGACAGCTGCATTGAGCTGTCATTTGTCACTGAGGCTGTAGAGCTCAATGGAAAGACCCTTGCAGACTGCTTCCTGGGAGCCATAAGCCGTCTTCAGTGTAGCAGGCATTGCTGGGCAGAGGGCACATGGGGCGGGTGTTGTCTCAGTAAGCAAAGGAGGAACTGGGAGGAGGATTCCCCAGGTACAGGGAGGCCCTGGAGAAATTAACCTTCATCTTGGCTGCAATGACCACCTTGCCAGACAGATCTACCAACATCCCCCACTCCCCGTGACTGATACCTCCAGCTGGAGAAGCATTTGGATGAGGCAGGCGGCGATCCAAAAACTTCCCCACGTCTGCTCCCAGCAGCTGAGCCCAGTGCCTCCTTGCAACAGCTGGCTTTGCGCCCAAACCTGTTTACGCCAGTAAAACTTGCTATTGTAATTATGCAATTTAATTAAATAGTATTCAAATCACTTTAAAAAAAAAAAAACTTCACCAAGTGTGATTGAGGTTTTCACTTGATTTTTCTGCTCGCATAGCCCAACCTAAAACAATTATGCAAATTTATCAAATTATTTTTCTTATTATTGATATATTCATTGTAGTTAACTATGGACCTTTCCGTAATGATTGCAGTTTGTCTTTTATCAGGCTGAGATGTTGTCCCAACCAGCAGGACAGGAACAGAACCGAATTTGCCCTGGAGGGTAGGAATGATGGGGCAAGAGACAGGATTTTTCTGATCAAACTGCAAACTTTATTTTTTCTCAGGAGCATTTTATAGCAAAAGGGCAGGGGGGAGGGCAGGATTCTGGAAAGTCAGGTCTGCTGGAATGTCATTGATCTAGCTGCAATGTCAGGTCTGGAGACCCTAGCTGATAAGGAAATACTGAGGTCTGTGACTATTAATTAACAAAGGAAATGCTAATTGCTTCTAAAGCCTGGGGCCTGCAGGTCTCAGTAGGAGATAAGATACCAGGTTAATTTCCTAGGTCGGCTTGCCCTGCAAAGGTGAATATCTTACTTAACTTGTGAACTTAAGATAGCATAAACAAAATACAGGTCTCAAAATACAGGTCTTTGCTTCCAGCAAGATGTCCTCTATTTGCCCATGCTACTAAGACTGCCAAGCTCTAGATCTAGTGTTTGGTGGATGGAGAGATGTCTTAGATGCTCAGATGCCACATTCTCTATTTGCCCTCTGGTTTTGTTTTATCTGCACAATTTTACCTAAATTTGCTAAATAAAGAGCATATTCAACAGTCTAATCTCTGTATCATTGAAAGCCCAGGAGGTTCATCCTACATTCCTCAACAGTCCTCACCCAGAACACGTACCTTAATGACCATTAGGAAAGACATGGCTGTGTCTTATGCATTAGAGTGAATCATAACTAAACTTATTTTCTCATTACCTTCATGAGCCTCAGTTTTTCCTTCTTGCTTCCTTCCTTTTTCTTTCTTTAGTCCCATGCTTCCTTTCACCCACTATCCCTCCCTCTTTCCTTCTCTTCCCTCTTAGTTTCTTTCTTTTTGGCCAAATAAAGACTCTCTTCTACTTGAAACTCTACTTTCATTTGAAGCAATAACTGAGTACTCCAGAGAAGTCACCTCACCACACCCCTGGTACAATGTAAAAAGCTAAAATAATTTTTTTAATTATTAATTTTTTTAATGCACAGCAAATTTTAAAAATTACCTTGCAGAAGTTTTTTAATATTTAATATAGTAGTTCAGTGAAAAACAACTTGTTCAAAAATGAAAATCTATAGAGACTGAACATTCAGCATTCCTCCATGCAGATTTGAACTCCTGGTCCGTGCAGGCAGTGCTTAGCTCTCAGTTCTCCTCACAGCCCTTGGATCTACATCCCATCTGGATTCCTTGATGTAAAGAAGCATTTTATAGGCCATAAAAGAATTTCAAAGCCGGGCGATGGTGGTGCACGCCTTTAATCCCAGCACTCGGGAGGCAGAGGCAGGTGGATCTCTGTGAGTTCGAGACCAGCCTGGTCTACAGAGCTAGTTCCAGGACAGGCTCCAAAGCCACAGAGAAACCCCTGTCTCGAAAAAAAAAAAAAAAAAAAAAAAAAAAAAAGAATTTCAAGTGCCATGCAACCAATAGAAGAACCAGTGCATAAGGATTTGATATTCTGTTTGTTTAAAGTCCAAAGTAAACACTAATAATAACTGTAATGATCTGTCTCTTTAAGAGACAAGTGACGCCCACTCACTCCCCCATCCACTGAGTCAGGCAGGTCTTCATTCTTGCTTGTAGCCTTAGTCTCTCTCTCTCTTTTGTCTCCCTCACGGAGACGCAGCTTTGGTCTCCACCCCCCTTCCTCTCTGTTCTTCTCCCTTTCTCCCCTCCCTTCCATAACCACTAAATAAATATCCAGCCTACTCTATATGGCGTGCTTATCCATCTGTCTCTTGCTCTGCCACCATCACATGGCTTGCCACCAGGGATGCCACCCGGGACCTTCGGAAACCTGCCCTGTGGTATCCTGCACCATCCCTGCCTGGAACTGGCTGCCCTCAGGACCCACTTGGCCCCTACCTGCTGGGGATTCTGACGCAATTTTTAATAATCCATTACGTTGGTGCCACAAGACTCAGATGGCTCTCTCAACCCAGCCCCTCTCCCGGAGTTGGGATCTAGAACTAAGTATTTTAGCCAAAGCAACCATGTGTTTTGTATGCCTGAGTGCAATTTCTACTCACAATACGGGCTTCAATTGGTGAGTTTTCCCCATTTTGCTATGGATGCTTCCCTCAGCTAAAATTGTGTTTGGACTGACCTGGGGGGTCAGTCTGTCCACGCTAGCACTGTACATTCTGTGCAGTGAATTCGACTGGGGGCCCAGGGTCCCTTAGATTCTTCTTTCTCTTTTTTTCCATTTCTTTTCTTTTTTCCCCTTCTCCACTCTCTTCCATAACCACTAAATAAATATCCAGTCTACTTTGCATGGCATGCCTATCCATCTGTCTCTTGCCCGCCACCGCCACGTGGCTCGCAGCCCTGGACCACCCACCTTCGGAGACCTGCGACATGGTCTCGTGTTGCTTGCCTCTGCATGTCTCCCTGCCCAGGACCAGCCACAGCTCAGGGACCTGCAGCCATCCCTGCCTGGCACTGGCTGCTCTCAGGGCCCTCTGCCTGCCACCACATGGCCTGCTATCACTGCTTGGGGACCTGCTGTCAGGGATCCTGTAAAATTTTTATTAATCCATTACAATAACAAAGAAATTTTCAATGATCTCTTTACATGGGAAAGAGTGTTAAGATGCTGGATTCCACTTGACATTTCTCGTCATGTTCCTGTAATCACTTGGAAAGAGATGAGATGGCAAACAGGGATCTGTTTTCAGTATAAAGTATAAAACTTAAGAGTTCCTTGTTGCATTCATGTACACTACAAACTACATGAAGACAAATTATGCCAGAAACTACTGGGTGTCCTAATAAAAGTATGAAATTATCAAGAAATATAAAGCTTATGATAGATCTTCCTGTAAGTAACAGCATAGCGAGTTTTAAATTACATATTTTTATCTATAGCAGAACAATAAGAACTTCCATAATAAATAGTTTTAAAAATGATCATATGTTATGATTTGTGCTTCTGTGATTAGCTGAACCCAATGTGCTGTTCTTGGGGAGTTATTTTAGGAAAGCACAATAGGCCATACAGGGATCAAAACATTTGTAAATTTAAATTTGTAATTTGCAAATTGTAAGTAAGCTCCCTCACAAAGAGTTAAAAGGTATTAAATACTGAGAATTAAAGGTATTAAATATTGAAAATGATTTTAGCATTTGTGCCTTTGGGACCTACTACATTGAACTTCATTCTTTTTAAATTTTTTCCCAAATATTAAATATAAGTAGCATTGTTATTATGTAGGTAGAATGGAGAGAAAGGAAGAATGAGGAATGAAGTTTTTATGCATTTCTTTGTCTATTCTGTGCATGGACAGTGATTTAAATGAAGATTCTTAAAATAAATTTCCAGTCTCCTACAGCAACACGTATTTTCAAAAAATCCCGAGTTAACTCAAGAGGGAAATCAATGTCTTCCAAAACTGATTGTAAAATTTAGTTGTAAGCTTACACCCTTGACCCTGCCTTGCTTAAATGTATGCAAAAGTGCTGAAACTAAGCATTTTAAAGAAAAAGTGAAATTTTGCAAGTTTAGGCTTATCAAACACTTATTTAGAATATTATTGAACATGAGTGAAAATTAATGAGTAGGAATTCACTAAGTATTAGAAGCCTCATATCAGATTTTACTATGAAGACAAAAATGTCATCATACGCAGGGAAATATATTCTCAACTAACATTTTTAACAAAAAATCTATATTCAGAAGAAAGGCTTAAATCATAAAATACTTTTTGCTCAAATACATTTTGATTAATTAGGTCTAGCCTGACTCATAAGAACTCCCAGTACTTATCCAGCTTCTTATCCTGCTGTATTTTCTTGTTTATGACCTCATTAATCTTAAATATAAGATTTTACTGGATTTGATCACCTAAAGCAAGCTATTTAATTAAACAAACACCAAATATTGACCAAGATAAACAGGCTGCTTGAGAATCTGGAGTCCCTTTTGCATTTAGCAATTGTTACTATTAGCCTAAAACATTCAAGGAAAAAATCTGAAAGGAGAGAAATAATCTTGAGATCTAATAGAAACTCATACATCATTTACTACTCAAAAAAAAATCTCCCAAACACGGGAAAACAAAGACTCATAGATAAGTGATTTTTCCCATTGTCAGACTGTTGGTTACTTGTGAATCAATAATTCACTGTCTTTGCATTCAAACAGACTGACATCAGAGGACAGCAGAGCTGATGAAAGATAAAAACACTTTTTATTTCTGGAGTCACTAGGATAAATAAAGGATGAATGAAGGAGAAATAATATTAGCTCGAAGGGTTGCTGTCTCCCACAAGATTTTCTGTGGGTGTCTGCACATGGCAACTGTTGCATACACACTCAATCACTTCATCTTTGCAACCAGTGTGTCAGGTGTCTGCAGCCATGTTGCAAAACACAAATAAGAAGGTAATAGTTAGGAGCTTCATTGACTTTACTGGATCACAGAGCAGGCATGGTCCAGAACTGGAATCCAAGTTCTGACCTCAGGCCAAGTACTAAGTTCATTTATGACAGAAATCCTCTTAATATGTGACCGTTAGTAAACCATTTATTGAAAGCCCAGCTTTTCAGTCGGAGATATTGCAAGTTTGTGTGTATGGTAACTGCCTTCTTTTCTGTTCAATCGATGTTCTTCATATAATCAACCATCATTTACCAATCTAAGGGCACCAGATGGGTCTTGGTATAAGAAAAAGAATTTTAAAGACTTGTGCATTTTATTCTTGATTCCTTTCATAATTTATCAAAGTACACTATTAGGCAGTCCACACCTTTTTTTTCTGCTATGATCAATGAAAGTGTGCTCTATGGTGACTTTAAGCCTAATCATTTATTTACGTATTTATTTAGTTAGCCAAGCACAAGATTGCTTAACCTTTGCTTAAATCATTTATTGTTGAACAAGATTTCACTGTGCTCTGCATTCTCAAGTTTCAAATTAGGAATGTCTATCATTTTTTCTACATATAAAATAATATTCTAATGTTGGAAAATCTTCAAAGTACTTTCCACTTTATCTCATGACACCTTAGAATCCCTAATATTCTTTCTCATACATTCTCTTTTTGCAAATTCTTTTAACACCAAGATCTTTTAGGGAGTTGTATTATCCCTCATTTCTTTCTTACATCTCAGAAGTCCATTCTCCTTCTTTCAACCCGGGCTCCACGACAACTTTTCATGTGACAATGTTTTTCAAAATTTTAGCAATTATAAACATTTTTTCATAAAAGAAGAGGCTATTATATTTCTATAATTTTACTCAGGGTTCACATAAGAAGATGTAAAAAACATTTTATTCATTAGCCATGTATATATGGAGGCAGAGAAATAGAACATTAAAGATCAAGCATTCAAACACTGGTCACACTACTCTCTTTTCCTACAATAAAATGAAGAGTTAGATAAAGTGATTCTATGTGATTTCTTGTTAAATTGAATGTCATATTCTATGTAAATGTTAGCAAAATGAAGCAAAGAAGGAAGAAATGGAAGGCACCAATTTTATTTGCACATCTAACTACAGGATACAGGTTTCTTTGTCCTCAGTTTTCCCCATTTTTGTCCCTCACGGAGCAAAGGATGTGTGACAAAGGAGGTCAGCCTGTGAAAGGCATTGTCGGAAATTCCACCATACAGAGGGGCAGGGAGAAGTCAGGTAACTGAGAGAACAAGACCTGTGCAGTCAGCACCTGTGGAGACGTCTCAGAAAGAGGGGCTGTCATTCTTACTGACCCTCAAGAGTGTTATGACAATACATTGCTTTGTGAGGTCTGGGGTCCCAGAAGCAAGTGGGACTGAACACAGGCAGTACCTAAACAACAATTTTCTAATCAACTAGTTCAGAATCCTATTCAGTCTTTAGTTATCTATTGGTTGTGTCTGTATTTGGGACAATTTTATAACAACTGGAGATTTGTGTTTGTTTGTGAACCAAGCAAATTTTTGTAGGATTAATAAAGAAGGCCAAATTAACTAGCATGCATAAGGTTCTGATTTCATCCACGACACCCCAGGGAAAGCATTCAAAAAAGATTCATTCAGTTCTGCAAATGAGATGGAGGCCTCATTCTGTCTCCACTGCTGGAATTCCCAGGAGTATGTTGGTTTATCTTCCCTATTAAATCAATGTTTCATATTTTTAATATTTCAATAATATTTATTAAAGTATTAAGAGTAAATGTAGAGAAGAAAAATTATGGAACTTGTGACTGCTGCTTACAAGATGGATTTTGTGTGTTTTCCATTTCTGATAGATGAGCTTGATATTTGTTGAGAAATAAGCTGCCCGGGACAGTATTTGCAATAAATTTCATCCACAGTTCCCCATGCTTACATCCATTACTTCCTGGTGATTGGGTGCATATATTTTTGTGATGCTATGATAGATTTGTCGAAAGGTTACAAAGGGCCCTTATTGAAGTAGTATCGACAAATAGAAACAGATTCCCCTAAAGGCCTTTAAGGCTGCTTTGAAAATTCAAAGCGCTATTTGTCCAGGTAGCAAGTGGGATCCAACTCCTCACTGATCTGAAAAGCTATTTATATCTGAAAAGTCAAAGACAAACAATTATTGAAAGTTTTACTCACAGAGGAATTTCTTGTTCTCAGCCATATAGCCGATTTTGTGGCTCTGAAGGGAAAGGGGTGGCTGATGTTAGAAGGAACAAGGTACTGGATTACAAAACAATTTACCAAACACTTTGACAAGAACCCGTATATAGGAGATGGAGAGACAGCTCAGGGGTTAAGAGCACTTGCTGCTCTTGCAGAGGACCTGAGTTTGTTTCTTAGCACCCACACTGTAGCTTACAATCATCAGTAACTCCTGCTCCAGGGGATCTGATGCCCTCTTCTGGCCTCACACATGCAAGCTCATACATGTTTACATAAATTAAAAAGATTATCAAACGTATATTTTAGTATCCAGACATCAATATGTGAAAGTCAGATGTTGTGTCTGCCATCACCTGTGTGTTGACCTGCTTTGAAGAACTTAGAGTGCATAGACCTGAAGCAGCTGACTGACAGAGCAGATAGTAAGCAGCCACTGAGTGAGGTCACCTTTCTGTTGCTAATGTGTATTCATTGGTACATTATTGTGCAATTTCCTAAAAGGTTCCAGAGTGACATTACAATGTTAAACAACAAAATGATTACAAAAATAGAAGAATCCCACTTGAGAAGATGTATTGTACATAGGTTTGACCCTTTATATTTGAGCATGTATGTGATTCAGCTAAACATTTCCTGTAGTTTCTCAAACTTTTGTATGCAGGCTAGAATGTCTAGGTGTGAGACACACCACTCTCTTTCCACATTTATCTATAAGGCCATACTAACCATGACAAAACAGAGACTTACAAAAAAATAAATGAAATGTCTTCTCATTGTCCCTCTTCTTTTTCTTTTTCTACTTTGCAGTTGTAGATTTTGTTTGTTACTTTTGCGACAGAGTCATGACCCACAGCCCAGTCTAACCCGGAAATTAACTATTTAGCTCTTGCTTCCCTGGAAATTGCACCATCTACTTCCTTCAGCCTCTTGTGTGCTGGGATTACAGGCATGTACTGTAAGGGGGGCAGCCCTTCAAATCTGTACAGGGCACGCCCAGACACCAAATTCTCAGCACAAAGAAAATTCCTTACCCTGGAGGGGCCAGTGGGCAGGTGAAGCTGCAAAGACGGACAGCGAGCAGCAGCCCAGCAGCAAGCGGTTTCTTTTCTTTTTGCAAGAGTAGGTTTTTAAGGCAGGGGAGGTCCATGCTAGAATGAGTTGGTAAATCCAGATTGGAAGTTAGCCAAATAATAAATTTTGATTGCTGCATCTTAGTGTTTTGTCATAGGATTGAGACAGTGGCCAAATAGAGGAATGGTCCTTGGGGGCTGGCTTTAGGACTGTAATCTAGTGCTTTTCAAGTAAGGGAGATGGAAAGGGGTAAACGGGCAAAACCCATCAACCCCATGCTTCCCATGCTTGAGTTTGTTTTCACCATGCCCATGCCAGTCCTGCCAGAACCCTTCATGTATCAGCACACTCAATACATCTGTATGTAAAATTGTAAGTCCTCCATCAAAAGTTCAAATTAGGGATAGGAAATATGATGGTAAAATGTAAAATGTCTGTGTTGGCCTCAATTAAGTACAAGACTCCATGTTGGGATGCCAAAGACGGACTTTGGACAAATGACTTAGTATTGCCTGATGAGTTGCAGCCTGAATTCAGCAGTTCACTTAGAAACTGAGGTGCACCTCAGCCCAGTGGAGTCCCCGTTGCTCTTTGAACTCCCAGGTCTATGTTTCGTTTGATTGGTGTTGTTGACATCTTCTCTATTTGAGCCACATCTGTCAACTCCCTGGGAGAGTGTGCTTTCATCTCCCGACTCTGCCCCCTGAAATCTGCTTTCCCCAGAATTTTATCAACATTGAACTGATTCTTTTGCTCTGAATATTTCATACCAAATAAATCACAATTGAGATAATTTTTAATTTTTATGTAAATCCATGACATCTGCCAACCTTCTCTGGGATCCCTTTCTTTTGTTCTTTCTGTACTGCTTTTGCGAATCTTCTCTTGCTCCTGGGTGGCTTCAGCCTTATGCTTCCTCCAGGAATGGACTTTCCCACCTCTTTTCTTCCTCAGCATCTTTGACAGGAATGCCCATGTTTGCTTATTTTTTTTCTGTTGTTTTTTTGTTTGTTTTTGTCTGAGAAATAATCTTCTACTAGAAGTAAAAGCCTATTGAGTTCTTGCCCATACTTTGGGTGTAAATAGTCTCTCTGGGTGACAGCATCCAGAGATGTTTCTGGCTGTGTGACCAAGAGACCTTTGTAAGATCTAGATCAGTATTCTATTTGAGATGCAAAAGGATGTGTGTGTGAATGTGTGTGTGTGTGTATATATGTGTGTGTGAATGTGTGTGTATATATATGTGTGTGTGTATATATATGTGTATGTGTGTGTGAATGTGTGTGTGTGCGCGTGCGTGTGTGTGGGGTCATATGTGGGACTCAGAGAACAGCTTACAGGAGTTAGTATTCTTCTTCCATCACGTGGTGACCCGAAGACAGAACTCAGGCCATCAGATTTGGCAGCGAGCACCTTCATCCACTGAGCTGCCTTGCCAGTTTCACTCCTGGTTTTTAAAGTTGGGCTTTTACTTAACTCAGGTTAGTCTTGAACTCGCTCTCTTCCTGCTTCAGCCTCACAATGCTGGAGTTACAAATGTGCTCCACCAGGTCCAGCTTTCGCAGCTGTGTTGTTTTTATTTTCATCTTGAGGCAGGGTCTCAGGGATCCCGGGTTGGCCTCAAACTGCTAAGTAGCAGAGGATGACCTTGAAAATTCTGATCATTCTTCCTTCACCTCCTGAATGCTGGGATTGCGGGCACACACCAGCATGCCTGGCTTATCCGGTGCGAGGATGGAGCTCAGGGCTGCAAGCATGCAGAACAAGCACATGCTGGACAAGCACTGTGGCCACCAAGCCACATCCTCAGCCCTCTAGCTCTGCTCTGCATGTAAGCGGCTTCTTTCCGCCTGCTCTTCCTATTCTCCAGCCTGCCCACCTTTCCTCTGCCCCAATGCTTTCAACTAACATTTACTAAGCACCTACTGTCCAGCGTGATTCCAGGTACCAGGTACACAGCAATGAACAAAATTGGCCAAATAAGAGAAAAATCCCTATCTTGTATTCTGAAAGGAAGGAAAAGTAAATGGCTGCAATATGTAATAATAATTATGTGTCATACAACATTAAGAGACTATATGAAAGAAGCAGGGGCTGGAGAGATGGTTTGGGGTTAAGAGTGAGCAGTGTTCTTGCAGAGGCCTGGTGCTGGACTTTAGACTCACAGTTCCAACTCCAAGGAATCCAACACCTCTCTCTTCTGGCCTTTTAGGGTACTTTCCGTGTGTGCACATGCACAAACACATCTACACATAATCAGAATTAACAAAAACAAATCCTTTCTAAAGGGAGGCAGGGTTCTCTGGGGTAGAAGGGTCTGGCAGATGTGAGACCACAGAGGACCAGTGTGTTTAGAAGAGAATGGAAAGGTGTGTGTGTCATGAAAAGTCTGTAGACAGTATCTCATGTGGGATTACAGATTGGGAAACTGGGGTTGGTCTAGAGGAAGTGGCATGTTTGCCTATCTGAGAAGATGAGGCAGTATGAAAAACCCACAACTGTCCTGAATCTTTCTTCTGTCACCCAGGGCAGCTGCCAACGTCATCAGTGCATCTGCTTCTGTGACCAATAGGATTTCACGCCATGTTGAGCAAATTAACTCACCCCATTGTCACTCTGACCTTTCATTGTACTGAACAAGGAAGTCAAGATGAAGTCAGTTCTCTTGTCCATGGTTGCACATGGTGATCCGGACCAAGATGAAGGGCTCTTCCCAACTGTAGTTGGGAAATATTCAAGTAGATGGTACAGCTGGCTAAGTGGTAAGATTAGTCCCCAGATGAGAGGAAGGACGCCTCTTCCATTGTCCAGGGAGGAAGAGGGAAGGGTGAGGAAGGGTGAGGCTGAGGTTGTGTGTGGGTTGTGGGTCAGGTGACAGTGTAGGGACATAGCCCCACCCATTGGGGGCGTGTTCGCCTCGGGCTAATGTTTACGGATAAATCTGCTGGGCGTGAGCCCAGCAGCCCTTTTCTTTTGCTCCGCTTTTCCAGTACTCCGCGGGAACCTGTGGTCCTGTAAGTCTATTTCCTTATTAAAGCTGTATATATCTATATAATCTGTCTACATTCATTTGCGCCACCACATGACAGGAAGTGGAGGACACACCTGTCTAGTGGCTTGGGTTTTTTCTTCTTCCTCCTCCTCCTCTTCCTGAAAGCCTTCCCCCAGCTCATCTTCAGGCTGCACACACTCAGATGAGGTGGAAAGCATTGCTCTGCAGGGACACTATTTGGCAAGTGGTCAAAACAAGGAGGCTAATAAGGACCGCAAAATGGGTGCTGAGCCTTGGATGCTGAGCCAGGGGAGCTAAAGATGGTCAGAGACTGGGGGGTGAGGAAGAAGTGAAGACAGGAAAGCTTAGTGGTGAGACCTGCCTTAGGAGGGTCAAGTGTTTTAGGGGTGGAAGAACAGCCGTGGGTGAGCCATCCACAGCATGCACTGGGAGAATGTCTCAGAAATGGAGTCCTTCCTGCAGAACTTCCTATGACTCAGCTGAGCTATGGAAAAGGGTATCAGGGGAGAGGGTCTATGGCCATGGGAAGATTAAAGACCTCTAAAGCTGGTAGGATCTCTGTCTCTGGGTTCTTGACCTTGTGTTGCATGGTGTTGGGATAGGCAGTCTCTGAAGGACACATCTTGACACCCCTAGCTTCCCAAGGCTCCTGCTTCTTCATTTGTGACAGGGTCTCAAGACTGGTTTTGAACTCTCTGCATAGCTTGGACTTCTGATCTTCCTGCCTCTACCTCCCAAGTGCTAGGATTGCAGCTGTGATTCCTGTTTTTCTTCAGGGATGGGCTTTTTTCTGTGTTAAGTCTCAATTCTTCTTACACATGCTGACACATACTTTACAGGTGAGGAGACAGATCTGAATATCAGCCCTCCTGACTCAATGTCCCTGTCTGGCTTTAGAACTCATGTGACTGCCAGGCAGTGGTGGCACACACCTTTAATCCCAGCACTCGGGAGGCAGAGACAGAGGGGCCTCTGTGAGTTCAAGGCCAGCCTGATCTACAGAGAGAGTTCCAGGACAGGCTCCAAAGCTACAGAGAAACCCGGCTTTGAAAAACCAATAAAAAAAGGAAAAGAAGGAGAAGGAGAAGAAGAGGAGGAGGAAGAGGAGGAGGAAGAGGAGGAGAAGAAGAAGAAGAGGAGGAGGAGGAGGAGGAGGAGGAGGAGAAGAAGAGGAGGAGGAGAAGGAGGAGGAGGAGGAGGAGGAGGAGGAGAAGAAGAAGAAGAAGAAGAAGAAGAAGAAGAAGAAGAAGAAGAAGAAGAAGAAGAAGAAGAAGAAGAAGAAGAGAAGAAGAAAGAAGAAAACCTCATGTGTGACGACTCTGGTTACCCAGGCTCCCTCTGGCTGACGAAGAATCTATGGAGTCCAAAAGAGCATTAGATCTCCTGGAACTGGAGTTATAGACAGTTGTAAGCTGCTTGAGGTGGGTGCTGGGAGCCCAACTCTGGTCCTCTGAAAGAGTAGCATGCACTCTTAATCACTGAGCCATCTCTGCAGCCCCATCTCTAGATGATGTTTCTAAGTCAGCATCCATACTCACCAATGCCTGCTGACACCAGGCATCCTGGATGGCAGTGGACCTCCTCTAATCCCTGCAGCTACACTATCTCCCACTTATTTCCACTGAAGCTCTGTGGTCCATCAGAAACCAGTCAGCTGCTCAGGCCAAAATCTGGGAGTGGTCCCAGCTTCTGCCCACACTGCCTGCTTCATTAACAATACTCTTGATGTTACCTCCAGAATGGAGAGCAGAGACCCCACCCACTGACCTCCTCTCAGCCCCTGCCATCCAGGCCACACCCCTCTCACACAAACTGCTCTACTTTCCACACTCACGTGACCCCCACCACCCCAGGCCAAGTTCATTTTCACGTAGCAGCTATGATCTTCAAACTCAAAATAGCACATTGTCAAACCCCTCTAAGCCCTCAGTGGAACTGCGATCAATGCTAAATGTCCTAAGCATTCAGCATCTAGATTTCACTCATCCTTCCAACCTCGCCTTTCCATCATGTCCTCTGTCTCAGGCCCCTATGCTTCTTTGATGTTCTTAGCGTGGTTGGAGCCTTTCGACCTCAGGGAGATCTCCAGGACCTAATCTGGCGCCTGGTGTGTATGGGATGGGATCATGGAACAGGCTGAAGAAGTGAGATTATCTCTGAACCTAATTCTAGGACTTCCACACCCATCATTTCCTTCTCTTTAGACCTGAAATTTGTCTCATTACTCAGCTCCGAGACAGTACACAGTGGGAAAAGGCTGCAGAACACTGGCTGGGAAAGTCTGTCTCCTGGTCAGTCCCTGCTAGGAGATAGTGTTCCTGAACTCGGGGCACGGAATACTAGAATTAGGAAGACCCAGCACCACATTAACTAAGAGTTTAGGGTCCTTTGTGTCTCAACAGGAGGTTGTTTCCTAAAGTGATAGTGTTTCTCAGGTTACCTGACTCTTTTTCCTGCCCCAGCAAGCTGCTGTTCTCTCAAAGACCCCAGTATCTGCTAAAGCCACCTGAGTGGGAAATGTTTGGTCTGCTTATTAGGAGGGTGCCTCTTGTATTTATATGGTCTTTTAAAAGATTTTATTTTATTTGTGTGTGTGTATGTGTATGCATGCGAGTACAGGCACCTTCAGAGGCCGAAGAGGGTGTCAAATGCCCTGGAGCTAGTTACAGGATGTTGTCAACCACCTGATGTAGAAGTTTAGAACCAATTTGGGTCCTCTGCAAGGGCAGTATATGCTCTCAGTGGGTCAGCCAGCTCTCAAGCCCCTATTTGTATAGTCTTTGGACTCACACGGGTGTTTTTAAAGTCTTAAAGCACACTTAATGTCATCAGGAGTCTCCACTCCTGGTGAGAGGCTCTTTATGTATCTGTTCTCATCATCAAGTCCCCGACTAGTTCAGATCCCCAGCCAACGTGGGGGCCCCAGCCTTGATCTCCCCGGCCTCTCTCCTGGAGAGCTCTTTTTGTTTTGGAATAGGGTCTCAAGCCAGACTGGCCTCCACCTTACCATGTAGCTGAGGATGGCCTTAAACTCAATCCTCCTGCTTCTGCTGCCCCAGTGCTGGGGTCACAGCTGTGTAGACCACCACATCCGGTTTACACAGTGCTGGGGATGGAGATGGAGGCTCCGTCCATGCTAAGTAAGCAATCTACCCGCTGAGCCACACTGCCGCCTAGCCCTGTCTGCTCCTGCCTCCTGTACCTGGAACAATGCCTCCTCACAGGGGCAGGAGCCTCCCGAGTTGTGGATCAGGTCTGCCACCCTTCTACCAGGCAGTTTCCCTCTCTCATCCTTTCTTGGCCTCAGTCTTACTCAGCTCCTGGGTCGTGGCTTAAACATCACCTCCGCATTCTATGACACACCACACCGAGCTGGGTGCGCCACTTCTAGGCTCCCCGTGTCCTCCTGAACCCTCACAGTGACACCAGTGGCATTTAGCCCTCTGGTCCTGACATGTCGGTGCCTGCACTTGCTTCCCCACCAGAGGGAGAGCGCACTGAGGGCAGGGGCCCACTGAGGGCAGGGGCCGAGCTGACTCAGTTATTTCCCCACTATCCTAGGCTGGGCAGAGCTGGGAGCTGTCAGGAAACATCTGCAATCGTGATCTTGTCTTTGCCCTGCTGGGAGAGCTTCAGGGCTTGCTTTTGCAACTCCTGCCTGCCCCTCATGCTCTCTCCTCTGTCACCTCTGGCCTGTCCTCCAGTCTCTGATTTCAGCCTAGCCATTCCCTCTGGCAGCAAAGCACTCGGCCCTATTTTACATGGTTCTGCGCGGAGGCAGGGCTGTCTCCCCAGGTACACCCCTTTTCTGCTTAAATGGACAGGACACCATCCCCGTTGACACAGGTCAGCACCTGACTGCTGCAGTATATTGCGCCGTGTACTCTCCTCCCTCTTCCCTCTTCTTTTCATTTCTTCCCACCTCTCTCCTTCTCTGGCCTCCCTCTATCTTCCTGGCCCTTTTCTTTTCCTTCTCTGGCCTCTAGGTTCTGTCCCGAGCGGCTTCTGCAGTTAGCTGCATCACAGGTCAGAGTTTGAGCACCGTATAGACACCTTAAGCATTTTAGTGCAAACTCCTCCGTGAGACTGACGCTGCCTCGGCCTTTTTGGAGTCAAGGCCGCCGGGTGCGCAGATGTGGTCACAGCGCTCTCTTGTGGCCACATCTGAATACGGCATCTTTCTCACACTAGAAGCCCGAGAGGAGGGCAAAGTCGCAGGGAGGCTCCTGCTTCAGAAATGAGGGGGTGCCCTGCTGTGCGTGCATCAGAAAGAAGGTCCTCTGGCTTCCAGTGTAAGCTCCCAGTACAGGGACCAAGAACACTTGCTCCTTCTCCGAGTCACTGCTATGTGACGCTGGGAAAGTTACTTGGCTGGGTTGCACATTCATTTACCATAAATGAGTATTAAACACATATTACTCTCATATTAATGGACTAACAAGGAGGAACGCCCTCTTGGCACGAGGCCAGCCCCACAAACGCACAAGCTGGGAACAGTACAATCTGCCTGGAGAATCTTCAGCTCCGCCTCTCCGTCCCTCAATACCCGCTTCCTATCCATAGTCGTTTCTTTTTACAGCAGCCAAGGAATTTTTAGAAAGTGGTCTTTGGATGGATTCCCAGAATAGAAGCCTCGAAAGATTGACCTTCACTTAGAATGAAACCCAAGTATTTGACTCTGCACACTCCTAGTTCAGCTCAGAGCTTGCTAATGTACCTCCTGCTGGTTCCTGGGAGGGATCAAGGTTATTCCCATTCCCTGGATGCTGAATTGACAGCTCCCTCCTCCAGAGGGAGCTCTTCCCCAAGAAACTTTTGAGAGTTTGTTTTATTTGGGTTCCCGCTCAAAGGACACCTCCCCAGAGGACGTTCCTTCATTGGCTTCTTCCTCCCTTCCTATGTTCTCTTGTGCTGGAGATGTGGCTCAGAGAGGCTGTCTAGAATCCCTAGGTGTGGTTCATGGTAGAGCCCCTGCCTAGCTTCCCCAGTGAGGGACTCGGGGTGTGGCTCAGCTTGTCAGACCCTTGATTCAATCTCCAGTATTGGAAAGGGAAAGAGTGAGGTTTATGGCCACCCGGTATTTACTTGCATGCTGTTCTTTTCTCACAGGCTGTAAATGCCTCTGCTCATTGCCGCTTCCTGGCACCTCGGGACCAAACAAAGGATGTCCAATGTTCGCTGAATGAATTGACTTGGTGCTTAATAACCTCAGGGAACTCGAAGGAGGCAGGGCATCCTCTCTGCCTTTCAGACCTAACCTAATTAGGAAAATGGATACCTACGGAGTTCAAGGAGTAAGCAGGTCACTTCCCTGAGGACAGGACCACAGAGGTTAAGGAGCGGAGCGCTCTCTGTCCAAGGTTTGGGGAAGATCAGGAAAAGCCTCTAGTACTCAGCCAGGCCACACCTGGAGATAGGACTCTCAGCACCAAGTCTCTCTTCTTGGGGAAGTTTCTTCAGCCTCTCTATTGCCTATAAGACAAGGTAGCGTACAGAACCCTGGAGCCCCCTGGTGGCCAATCCTTACTGTGCAGCGCCAAGCTGGACATAGTTGGCCAAGTACTTTAACCTCTGGACTCTCATCTCTGCAGAGATCTGAAGGGGTTCTATTTTCACAGGAGGAAATGGCAGTTAGAGAGGTTAAGGCACGGACCTAGCACAAGCTCTGTTCCCAGAATCCAAGCTTGGGGTGCCCCCTCACCCACAGCAGCTACCGGGAGTGGATGAGGCAGACACAGCCCCTGTGGCCTTCTGAGTGACCGATGGCCATGTAAGCCTTGAGGTTGCATAGGGAAGAATGAGAAGGTACCTGTAAGCAACATAAAGCAAAGCTTAAAACGAAGCTTCTGGAAAGCAACGTGTGCTGAAGACACGCACGCTGACTCCTTTAGGTCTCTGTTGCTGTGATGAAACACCACGGCCAAAAGCCTCTTAGGGAGGAAAGATTTTATTTCAATTCACATCTCTCAGGGTCCATTACTGAGGGAAGTCAGGGCAGAAACCGAGGCAGATGACATGGAGGAACACTGCTTACTGACTTTCTCAGTCCGTTTTCTTTCTTTTTGGTTTTTCAAGACAGGGTTTCTCAGTGTAGCCTTGGCTGTCCTGGAACTTGCTCTGTAGACCAGGCTGACTTTGCACAGCCTGTCTCTGCCTCCAGAGTGCTGGGATTAAAGGTATGCACCATCACCACCCAGCAGCCTACTTTCTTACAGTATACAGGACCACCAGCTGAGGTGAATGTACTGCTCACAGAGGGCTGAGCCCTTCCACATTAATCAACAATCAAGAAAATGCCCCAAAGGCTTGCATATAGGTCAACCTTATGGAGACATTTTCTCAGATGATCCCAGCCTGGGGCAAGTTAGCAAAACAAAACAAAAACAAACAAACAAACAAAAAATGACCAGCCAGGACACTGACCCAACAGTCACGTGAAAACCACACAAACTTGGTTTGGAATGTATCAACTCAGCAGACCATTGACTCCCAAAGACTCACAGGCAAAGAAAGTCATCAGATAGCAGCTGAGACCCGCAGCAGGGATTTCCCAAGCCTTGCTGGAACCTACGACACCAGTGCATCTGGCCAATGGCTGGATTAATGACTTTCTTTTGTTCTAGGGCTGTAAATGGTTGTGTAACTGCTTCCGCAGCAGTGTCCCTGGGGCAACTTGAACCCACATACCCTGCAACTGAAGCACTTTTCTGGTTCAGAATAAACTTTCTCTAACTCTCTCAGGAGCAAGTTTTCCCTTGATGAAAGGGCAAGGTGACGATTGTGGATATGTTCCTAATACTCGTTTGACTTTGTTTACCTGACTTGGGCAGACAAAGTGAGGCCAGGGCTATGTGTGCAGGAATGCACGGTTATTGGTCCCTTCTCCCTCAGGCCTGGTAGCCAAGCCCAGGGCTCCCTCACCGTCTCCAAGGTTCAGGTTTCTGTGCACCCCTCCATGGGACACAATCACTCCACAGGGCTCAGGTCCCATAGGACATAGGAAGCTCTGGAAGGGCTGGGCGGCCACTTCACAGGAACAGGGCACTACAGGGCACAGTCACTTTTCAGGGCACAAGACAATGTAGAGTTCAGGACTCAGGTCACTCCGAGGGGCTCACGTTACTCTGTAGGACACAGGTGGCTCCTGCCTGGTCTCCTCCTTCCCTGCACAGGGTGGCTCCATCTCTGGATTGCTCACAGCTGCAGGATCCCTGTGGGGCCGCAGGGTCACTGGTGGCCTGGCTTGGGTTCCCAGGCAATGGCGGCTCGGCTTGCAACATGCGGCGGCCCTTGCCGATAGCCAGGCGTGGCAGGCCTCGGTTGAGGCCATCCAGGAGAGCACAGGCCTGGCAGAGCTTATGGCTGGCCAGTGCCCCGCAGCGGGTGCAGGTACCTGGAGGAGGGGGCCGAGCTGCTGGGGCAAGAGCAAGGCGCTCTGCTGAGTGCACAAGGTCTAGCACTGCCGATGGCCGCGCTGCCTCCAGGCGCTTGAGCAGGTCGCGAGCGTGGCCGCGGAAAGCCTCGGGTGCATATACGCACTCTTCGGAGAAGTAGCACAGGCGGCGGAAGTGCGCGTACAGCACCACCTCCTTCTGCGAAGCAAACTGCAGAGGCCGGCACCGCGGGAGTGCGCACCCCTCGCCCGCAGAGCCCAGCACTCCACCCCGCGCCAGCCGCCCAGCATCACCGCGCAGGAAGTTCATGAGCACTGTCTCCGCCATATCGTCGGCATTGTGGCCTGTGGGAGAGAGCTCGGGTGAAGATGGGGACAGAGAGGAAAGGGGCGGGGAGGTGGTGCCGAGAACCGCTGGATAGGAAACAGAGAGGTCAAAGGGATTCATTCCCTGGACCTGGAGACTGAGGAGAGGACCCTGTACATCCTCAGTAATGAGACTATGGAGAAGGGACCATAAATTGGGGGACAAGGAGAGTGGAGGCGTGGGGACACCCAGAACCCAGAGAGAACAGGCGGTGGAGACACCACGCCACCCCACTTCCTGACACGATATACTTCCCCTCCACACCCTTCTTGCGCTCACCAGTCACGATGTGTGTAGCTCCCACGAGGCGTGCACCCTCCTCCAGCGCGCGCCGCCGCAGCACCCCACAGAAGGTGCAGCAGGAGCGACTGCGGCCAGAGCCGGCAGTGCTGCGGGCCACGGCATCCATCGTCCAGCCCCCGAACAGGTCTGCGTAGGCCACAATGGTGAGTGGCAGCTCCCAGCGCGCTGCCTGACTGCTCACGGCCTCCAGGGCTGCATCACGGTAGCCGCCAATGCCCTCGTCCACCGCCACCAGGTGCAGCGTGATGCCCAGGCGTGGCGCGAGCTCGCGCAGCACGTGTGCCAGTACCGTGGAATCCTTGCCACCCGAGGCACCCACAGCCACCACGGCACCCGGGGGCAGCAGGCGCCCGGCGATCACGGTGTGCAGCACCTCGGCCTCAAAGGCTGCACAGAAGCAGGAGCCGCATAGAGCCTGCCCGGAGCGCGGGCGGCGGAGGGCAGCGCGGGCTGCATGGCAGGAGGAGCACGTTGGAGCTGGCATGGGGGAAGAGAAGTGGGTTGCTTGGGGTATTCACACTGTGGAGGAAAGAATAGGGTATTATTTAGTGCGTCTACATTGCAGGGCTGATGGGAGAGAAGAGGAGTCACAAGAGATATCCACACTGCTGGGTTAATGGAGAGAGAAGGGAAGCTGGTCGTCCAGGATGTCTGCACTTTGGAGCTGAGACGAGAGAGAAATGGGTCACATGAATAGTCTCTGTTGTGGGAATGCTGCAGAAATGGTGTCCTACCCAGAGTGACCCTTGCACAGGGGAGCCCAAGGGAAGGGCAGTTTCTTTCTGCACCAAGAAAATAAGGACCTTATAACGTGGTTTCAGGCAGAGAGGAAGACATGTAAGAAGGGGGTGCCTTTAAGAACCTTTTGAACAGTTTTGAGGTCACTATCTTGATCGAGGAGTCAAGGTAGGTGTCACTGACCTTGACTTCCAGGGTTGACAAGAACCCGGAAGAGCCTGCTATTTGGAAAGAGGGCTAGAGATGTTTGGATTTTAGTCGGAGAGGTAGGATACGGACACGCCCCAATCTTGACTACCACCCCTAAAAGGCATGGTGCCCTCTTCCGCTAGGCACACAGACGCTGCCTGCACCACGTCTAGGTTACCAGTAAAAACTCTCCAAGCTCAGCCCTGTCCGCCAGACCACCGCATCTCCAGCTTGGACTAGCCAGTGGCCTCTTGTCATTCCCCGCAGGTACGGCTGCTCTGGGATTTACCACAATGGTTAGAATGATTCCGCAACGGCCGGTTTACTAACTTCCACTCAGCCCTCAAGCCCCACAGCCCCTATTCCTTTCACCATATAGTGTTGTGCAGCGAGGCAAAGCGCCACCCTTCCAGGTGCTCAGACCGGTCGCTCTGGGGTCTAGAACCCCCCTATCACTCACCCTGATGGGGGGGCTCAAAATGCAAAGTCCAGTCTTGACTTGCTTTCCAAACGTGCCTAATCCATCCTCAGAACTCATGCTCAGAAGCCTGAGTGCAGCCAGTCCCTATTTGTGGCTTCAAAACCAGACAGAGACGCCAGATACTCCCCACCTATTCCATGGCCAGCATGCTTGTTTGGGTCACTGGTCTCTCTGCCTTGACCTCCCCACCTTTACACTTGCTGTTTTGCAGATCCAGCCCAGTTATCTTTTCCACATTGTTCTGTGACTGATGCTGCCCTGTGGTTCCTCCCCCTTACTCTCAACTCTCTTAGGACCCCCCCCCCCCAACAGTTCTCCCTGACTGCAGAGCCCCGCAAGCCCCTCTCTGGACGCACTCATCCCTCAGGCTGAGCATTGCTCCGCGCAATATTTCCTTTACAGCTTTTGATTCTCCCTTCCTCTTGCCTGGATCATGTCCCCATCAGTGTCTCACCATTTCATTTCTTCAAGCCCTGCCCAGCAAGCCTGAGAACCGTCAGGTGCCTCCGGGATGGACCTCCAAATGGCCCACTGAAGATTGTAGCAGGGCACCTTTCAGACCTCAAGTGCCCCTGAAATCGGTCCCATCTGCCTGGCATCACTATCTCCTGGGAGTGCCCACCACCTTCTGCCCAGTATTTATTCAGAATAGGGTGCAAAGTCAGTCTGTCCTCAGTCATCTAGAAGAGCTTGCTGTTGTGAGGAGTCGCGTGTGGGCACAAGCAAACAGGGAGCCAGCTGAGCTGATGGAGTGAACCCGGCTGATGTTAATACACGGAAGGAGGAGGAAAACTGTGTACAGACAGGCATGGTGGTGCACGCCTTTAATCCCAGCACTCAGGAGGAAGAGACGTTTGAATTTCTGCAAATTCCAAACTAGCCTCGTCTACATAGTGAGTTCCAGGCCACCCAGGGCAACGTGGTGAAATCTCGTCCAAAAACAAAAGCAAAAAAACAAACAAACAAACAACAACAACAAAAAAAAAAAAACCCAAGGGGTACTTCCGGTTGGCCGGGTTTCGTAAAGGGCAGAGAACTATTTAACTATGAGCAAGGGAAGACAGGTGGTCTGTCACCACTAGGTGAACAGGGAGGCCTGGCAAGAGACCAGATTAGAGCGGGATCCTCGCCAGAACATGAACTGGCAATCTTAAAAGCGAGTGCTAAATCCCTAGAGAGACCTTCAACTCTCCGGTGGCACTACAACCCCGAGCCCGCTCGATCGGGAGCAGGAGGAACACTAACCTGGGTGGAATGGGCTCTGCACTCTGTCTGCCACGCGGAAGCCTGGAGCGGAAGCTGCCCTGAAACTACAGCTCCCAGAAGGCCTTGAACTGCCTTGCCTACGACTACCAGAAAGCAACAGCTACAGACGAGCGCCTGTAATTCTACGGCAACTCGGACTACAATTCCCAGCAACACTAGAGAACACGGCTTTCCTGCAGTTTACGGCTCCCAAAACGCTGGGCTCCAGAAGGTGCACAGACAAGCGTGGGGACTGAGCTGCAGCTACTGCTGTTGCCCTGGCAACGCGAGGTCACCAGGCGCAATGCTTGAAATCACAAGTGACTGCGGTCTAATTTCCTAGTTTTGCGATTTATTATCCGCTGCTGCTGCTTCCTTTTTTAAAGGAATGTAGACCTCGTCAGACCAGGCAGACCTTGAACTCAGAACCCCACCTACTATTGCCTACAGAACGCTAAGATTAAAGGCGTACGCCATCTTGCTCTTTTCTATCTCCTATTTTCTTTTCTTTTTTCTTCAGAAAGGTGGACGAAATCTAGACGACACCCAAGCTATTGTAATAGACCCCAGTAAATTGTCGTCTGTGCTTTTTACTCTCTCTCTCGTTTTGTTTTTCGAGACAGGGTATCACTGTGTGTAATAGCCCTCGGTATCCAGGAACTACCTCTTGTAGACCAGGCTGGCCTTGAACTCAGAATTCTGCCTGCCTCTGCCTCCCGAGTGCTAGGATTAAAGGCGTGGACCACCACCACCCAGCTCATCACGTGCTCTTTAAGGTGGCCGGAACCTGCAGTCCCGACTTTAGACTCAAGCATTTTGCCATAAAGGGTCTTCGAAGGCCGCTTATTCAGCTGCCTCCTGGCCCTGTGGGAAAGCGTGGGAGAACAGCCAAATGCCTGAGAGTTAGAAAGGCCGCATCCCTGAGAACAGGAGAGTAAATTCTCAAAGAAGGATAGAGAATCCTTGAACCCAGTGGGATGTGAACCATTCTCTGATACTTCCGCTACTGCTCATCTCTTGTGATATAAAACTAAAAATATCTGTTGTGGGAATAGGTGGTTGGAGACAGTCTGCCGGGGACCCTTCAGTCATATGCTCCTGCTGACCGTTGTGGTTGCCTGACTTCCCCAGCCTGTTTCCCCGGGATGTTTATTACATGTCTGATCTGGTGTCCCATCATCTCTGCAGCCTGCTGTCCATGCCCTTGAAATGCTGACACTGCGGTCACAAATCATTCTCCAGCCTGAGACAGCTCTCTTTACACCACGGAACCACATTCCAGCTCCTCACCAGAGGATTCTAGGCACAGACTCTATCATTGAGCCCACATCCCAGCCTCTCGCGGGGAAATTCTAAATGGGTGCTCTACCACGGAGCACCTCACTGGGAAGACTCTAGGCAGATGTTTTTTTTTTTAATTGAGGAAAACTTAATATATATAGTGATGAAGATGAGACATGCCTACAATGCAACAAGACTTCTTTGCACAGAAGTTTTTCCTTGGTGACCCAGACACAAAAAGTACAAACAAGAGAATCAATACAGTCGGCCCCAGCCTTCTCCATAGGAATCTTTTTTTTTATTGAAAAAAAAAATTTTCCACCTCCTCCCCGCCTCCCATTTCCCTCCCCCTCCTCCCGCCCCTCTCCCCCTCCCCCCACTCCTCTTCTCCTCCCTCTCCAGACCCAGGAGCAGTCAGGGTTCCCTGCCCTGTGGAAAGTCCAAGGTCCTCCCCCCTCCATCCAGGTCTAGGAAGGTGAACATCCAAACTGTCTAGGCTCCCACAAAGCCAGAACATGAAGTAGGATCAAAACCCCGTGCCATTGTCCTTGGCCTCTCGTCAACTCTCATTGTCCACCATGTTCAGAGAGTCCGGTTTTATCCCATGCTTTTTCAGTCACAGTCCAGCTGGCCTTGGTGAGCTCCCAATAGATCGGCCCCACTGTCTCAGTGGGTGGGTGCACCCCTCGTGGTCCTGACTTCGTTGTACATGTTCTCCCTCCTTCTGCTCCTCATTAGGACCTTGGGAGCTCAGTCTGGTGCTCCAGTGTGGGTCTCTGTCTCTATCTCCATCCATCGCTAGATGAAGGTTCTATGGTGATATGCAAGATATTCATCAGTATGGCTATAGGATAGGTTCATTTCAGGTTCCCTATCCTCAGGTGCCCAAGGAACTAACTGGGGACATTGCCCTGGGCATCTGGTAGCCACTCCAAGTTCAAGTCTCTTGCCAACCCTTAGGTGGCTCCCTTAACTAAGATATGAGTTTCCCTGCTCCCCTATCCAAACTTCCTATATCCCCAATCATCCCGTTTCCCCCCAAGTTCCCCTCATCCTCTCCTTCACACTTTTCTATCTCCATCTCCCCTTACCCCCATCCCACCCCACCCCCAAGATTCCAATTTTTTGCACGGCAATCTTGTCTATTTCCCATAGCCAGGAGGATAACTATATGTTTTTCCTTGGGTTTGCCCTCTTGTTTAGCTTCTTTAGGACCACAAATTATAGACTCAGTGGCCCCCTATCCATGGCTAGAAACCAATTATGAGTGAGTACATCCCATGATCTTCTTTTGGGTCTGGGTTACCTCACTCAGGATAGTATTTTCTATTTCCATCCATTTGCATGCAAAATTCAAGAAGTCATTGTTTTTTACCGCAGAGTAGTACTCTAATGTGTATATATTCCACACTTTCTTCATCCATTCTTCCACTGAAGGACATCTAGGTTGCTTCCAGGTTCTGCCTATTACAAATAATGCTGCTATGAACATAGTTGAACAAATGCTTTTGCTGCTGTCACGAATCGTATCTCTGTTTTCTGATGGTCTTAGGTGATCCCTGTGAAAGGGCCCTTTGAATCAAAGCAGTCACAGCCTACACGTTGAGAAATGCTCACCTAGACCATGGGGGTGATGTTTCAGTACCATATTCAGAGCCAGGCCAGTTGTTGGGCCAGTCCACTATGTCCTGTGGTCCTTGTGTGCCAATTCCTCTTTATCAGCATCCCAGACAAATTGGTCAGATAAGTAAGGGAAGAAGGAGAGCCCTTGCCACACTACAGAAAACCAAGTATCAATACAGACATCTGATTGGTTCCTTCCACAGTCTTAGGAGAACGTGCAACCAAGTACTTGGCGGGCTGTTTTCTGGAATGGGTATAGTTCTATACAATGAAAAGCTTCTGCATCTGAGGCTCAAGGACACCAAGAACTCTGGACCAGGGATTCAAAGCAGAGTTCATGAGTTGGCATACCTAATGCTTAGTTGTTCTGGGTACCTGAGCAAGGAAAGAAAGGAGTCCAGGTTCCACTTTCCTTGGTGTGTTTATGACCCCATGCCCTAATTTGCTTCCCAGTTGATATGATAAAATACTCACCAAAATTAACTTGCATTTATTTTAGCCTATAGCTCACAGTCCATCACCAAGGGAAGCCATGGCAGGAACTCAAATCAGGAGCTGGAAACTGAAACCAGGGAGAAACTCTACTTATGGACTTACTTTCGTGCTCACATTTAACTACCTTTCTTATAATGGGAGGGGTACCATTATAAGAGCTGAGTCCTCTCACATCGGTCAACAGTCAGTAAGATAAGTCATAGGCTAATCTGATGAAGGCAATTTCTCAACTGAGGTTCCTTTTTCCATGTGTTACAAGTTGATAACCCAGCTTAGCAGTCACATGGAAGGAGGGACAGCTGACATTCATTTACCGCTGTCGCTTAAGTAGAAACTATCACATTTCTGTCCCAGATACTGCATTTCCTGTGGCACCATTACCTTTCATGAAAATGGCACCCATGGGAGCTGGGGATAGACCTCAGTTGACAGAGTGCATGACCGTGGTTCAATTCCCAGCACTGGATACATCACGTGTGTTAGTACATAGCTGTAATCCTAGCATTTGGGATGTGGAAGAAACAGGATGTGGAGTTCACGGTCATCTGTGACCACACAGTGAATTGGAGTCTGCCTTAGTTATGTGGGTTGTCTTTTTTTTTTATTGAAAAAAGAAATTTACCGCCTCCTCCCCGCCTCCCATTTCCCTCCCCCTCCTCCCGCCCCTCTCCCCCTCCCCCCACTTCTCTTCTCCTCCCTCTCCAGCCGCAAGAGCAGTCAGGGTTCCCTGCCCTGTGGAAAGACCAAGGTCCTCCCCACTCCATCCAGGTCTAGGAAGGTGAACATCCAAACTGTCTAGGCTCCCACAAAGCCAGGACATGAAGTAGGATCAAAACCCCATGCCGTGTCCTTGGCCTCTCATCAGCTCTCATTGTCCACCATGTTCAGAGAGTCCGGTTTTATCCCATGCTTTTTCAGTCACAGTCCAGCTGGCCTTGGTGAGCTCCCAATAGATCAGACCCACTGTCTCAGTGGGTGGGTGCACCCCTCGTGGTCCTGCCTTACTTGCTCATGTTCTCCCTCCTTCTGCTCCTCATTAGGACCTTGGGAGCTCAGTCCGGTGCTCCAGTGTGGGCCTCTGTCTCTATCTCCATCCATTGCTAGATGAAGGTTCTATGGTGATATGCAAGATATTCATCAGTATGGCTATAGGATAGGTTCATTTCAGGTTCCCTATCCTCAGCTGCCCAAGGAAATAACTGGGGACATTGCCCTGGCACCACGTAGCCAGGTTCAAGTCTCTTGCCAACCCATAGATGGCTCCCTTAACTAAGATATGTGCTTCCCTGCTCCCCTATCCAACCTTCCTTTATCTCCAATCATCCCGTTTCCCCAAGTTCCCCCATCCTCTCCTTCATACTTTTCTCTCCCCATCTCCCCTTACCCCCATCCCACCCCACCCCCAAGATTCCAATTTTTTGCCCGACAATCTTGTCTACTTCCCGTAGCCAGGAGGAGAACTATATGTTTTTCCTTGGGCTCACCCTCTTATTTAGCTTCTTTAGGATCACAAATTATAGACTCAGTGGCCCCTATCCATGGCTAGTAACCAATTACGAGTGAGTACATCCCATGATCTTCTTTTTGGGTCTGGGTTACCTCACTCAGGATAGTATTTTCTATTTCCATCCATTTGCATGCAAAATTCGAGAAGTCGTTGTTTTTTTACCGCAGAATAGTACTCTAATGTATATATATATTCCATACTTTCTTCAACCATTCTTCCATTGAAGGACATCTAGGTTGCTTCCAGGTTCTGCCTATTACAAATAATGCTGCTATGAACATAGTTGAACAAATGCTTTTGTCATATGATAGGGCATCTCTTGGGTATATTCCCAAGAGTGGTATTGCTGGGTCCAGGGGTAGGTTGATCCCAAATTTCCTGAGAAACCGCCACACTGATTTCCAAAGTGGTTGCACAAGTTTGCATTCCCACCAGCAATGGATGAGAGTACTCCTTTCTCCACAATCTCTCCAGCAAAGGCTATCCTTGGTGTTTTTGATTTTAGCCATTCTGACAGGTGTAAGATGATATCTCAAAGTTGTTTAGATTTTCTTTTCTCTGATCGCTAAGGAGGTTGAGCAAGACCTTAAGTGTCTATTGGCCATTTGAACTTCTTCTGTTGAGAATTCTCTGTTCAAATCAGTGCCCCATTTTTTTAATAGGGTTATTTAGCATTTTAACGTCTAGTTTCTTGAGTTCTTTATATATTTTGGAGATCAGACCTTTGTCTGTTGTGGGGTTGGTGAAGATCTTCTCCCAGTCAGTAGGCTGCCTTTTTGTCTTAGTGACAGTGTCCTTTGCTTTACAGAAGCTTCTCAGTTTCAGGAGGTCCCATTTATTCAATGTTGCCCTTAATGTCTGTGCTGCTGGGGTTATACATAGGAAGCAATCTCCTGTGCCCATGTGTTGTAGGGTACTTCCCAATTTCTCTTCTATCAGGTTGAGTGTGTTCAGATTGATATCGAGGTCTTTGATCCATTTGGACTTGAGTTTTGTGCATGGTGATAGATATGGGTCTATTTTCATTCTTCTACAGGTTGACATCCAGTTGTGCCAGCACCATTTGTTGAAGATGCTTTCTTTCTTCCATTGTATACTTTTAGCTCCTTTATCGAAAATGAGGTGTTCATAGGTTTGTGGGTTAAAATCCGGGTCTTCTATACGATTCCATTGGTCGACTTCTCTGTTTTTATGCCAGTACCACGCTGTTTTCATTACTGTAGCTCTGTAATAGAGTTTGAAGTCAGGGATGGTAATGCCTCCAGAGGTTCCTTTATTGTATAAGATTGTTTTGGCTATCCTGGGTTTTTTGTTTTTCCATATAAAGTTGATTGTTGTCCTCTCAAGATCTGTGAAGAATTTTGATGGGAGCTTGATGGGGATTGCATTGAATCTATAGATTGCCTTTGGTAGAATTGCCATTTTTACTATGTTGATCCTCCCAATCCAAGAGCAGGGGAGATTCCTCCATTTTCTGGTATCCTCTTCAATTTCTTTCTTCAATGCCTTAAAGTTCTTGTCAAATAGATCTTTCACTTCCTTGGTTAGAGTTATCCCAAGATATTTTATGCTGTTTGAGGCTATTGTGAAAGGTGATGATTCTCTTATTTCCCTCTCTGCTTCCATATCCTTTGTGTATAAGAGGGCGACTGATTTTTTGGAGTTGATCTTGTATCCTGCCACATTGCTAAAGGTGTTTATCAGCTGTAGGAGTTCTTTGGTGGAGTTTTTGGGGTCATTTATGTACACTTTCATATCATCTGCAAATAATGCAAGTTTAACTTCTTCCTTTCCAATTTGAATCCCCTTGATCCCCTTATGTTGTCTTATTGCTATTGCTAAGACTTCAAGAACTATATTGAAGAGGTATGGAGAGAGTGGACACCCTTGGCATGTACCTGATTTTAGTGGGATGGCTTTAAGTTTGTCTCCGTTTAATTTGATGTTAGCTGTCGGCTTGATGTAAATAACTTTAATTATATTTAGGTATGACCCTTGTATCCCTAATCTCTCCAAGACTTTTAGCATAAAGGGATGTTGAATTTTGTCAAATGCTTTTTCAGCGTCTAAAGAAACGATCATATGGTTTTTTTCTTTCAGTTTATTTATATGATGGATTACATTGATAGATTTGTGTATGTTAAACCAGCCCTGCATCTCTGGGATGAAGCCTACTTGATCATAATGGATAATTTTTCTAATGTGTTCTTGGATTCGGTTTGCCAGTATTCTGTTGAGGATTTTTGCGTCGATGTTCATGAGTGAGATTGGCCTGTAATTCTCTTTCTTGGTTGAGTCTTTGTGTGGTTTTGGTATCAGAGTTACTGTAGCTTCATAAAAGGAATTTGGCAATGACTCCTCTATTCCTATATTGTGAAATACATTTAGGAGTTTAGGTATTAGGTCTTCTTGGAAGATCTGGTAGAATTCCACATTGAAACCATCTGGTCCGGGACTTTTTTTGGAAGGGAGGTTTTTGATAACAGCTTCTAATTCTTCGCGACTCACAGGTCTATTTAGGTTGTTCACCTGGTCCTGGTTTAACTTTGGTATATGGTATTTATCTAAAAAAGTGTCCATTTCTTTTACATTTTCCAGTTTTGTGGCATACAGGCTTTTGTAGTAAGATCTAATGATTCTCTGAATTTCCTCTGTGTCTGTGGTTATGTCCCCCTTTTCATTTCTGATTTTATTAATTTGCAAATTCTCTCTCTGCCGTTTGATTAGTTTGGATAGGGGTTTATCAATCTTGTTGATTTTCTCCAGGAACCAGCTTTTTGTTTCATTGATTCTTTCAATTGTTTTCTGTGTTTCTATTTTGTTGATTTCAGCCCTTAATTTGATTATTTCCAGTCTTCTACTCCTCCTATGTGAGTCTGCTTCTTTTGTTTCTAGAGCTTTCAGGTGGGCTGTTAAGTCTCCAATGTGTGCTTTCTCTGTTTTCTTTAAGTGGGCACTTAGTGCTATGAACTTTCCTCTTAGGACTGCTTTCATAGTGTCCCATAAGTTTGAGTATGTTGTTTCTTTATTTTCATTGAATTCAAGGAAGACTTTAATTTCTTTCTTTATTTCTTCCTTAATCCAGGTATGGTTCAGTAGTTGAGTGTTCAGTTTCCATGAGTTTGTAGGCTTTCTGGGGGTAGCATTGTTGTTGACTTCCAACTGTAATCCATGGTGATCTGATAAGATACAGGTGGTTATTAATATTTTTTTGTAACTCTGGATGTTTGCTTTGTTACCGAGTATGCGGTCAATTTTCGAGAAGGTTCCATGAGCTGCAGAGAAGAAGGTATAATCTCTCCTATTTGGGTGGAATATTCTATAGATGTCTGTTAAGTCCATTTGATTCATTACCTCCATTAATTCTCTTATTTCTCTGTTAGGTTTCTGTTTAATTGACCTGTCCATTGGTGAGAGAGGAGTGTTGAAGTCTCCTACTATTAGTGTGTGCGGTTTGATGGCTGCCTTGAGTTTTAGCAATGTTTCTTTTACATAAGTGGGTGCTTTTATATTAGGGGCATAGATATTCAGGATTGAGACTTCATCCTGATGAGCTGTTCCTGTTATGAGTAGAAAATGTCCCTCTCCATCTCTTCTGATTGATTTAAGTTTGAAGTCAACTTTGTTAGAAATTAGTATGGCCACACCTGCTTGTTTCTTAGGTCCATTTACTTGATAAGCCTTATCCCAGCCCTTTACTCTGAGTAGGTGCCTGTCTTTGTGGTTGAGGTGTGTTTCTTGTAAACAGCAGAATGTTGGATCCTGTTTTCGTATCTAATCTCTTAGCCTGTGCCTTTTTATAGGTGAGTTGAGTCCTTTGACATTAAGTGATGTTAATGACCAGTGGTTGTTAACTCCGGTCACTTTTTTATTTTTTTATTATTATTTTTATTCTTTTTTACTTAAAATTTCCACCTGCTCCCCGTTTCCCATTTTCCTCCCCACCTCCCAAATATTGCCCCCTCCCCCCACTCCCCTCCCTCTATCACCACTCCTCTTCTCCTCCCCCCACACCATTCCCCCTCCCTCTTCATACTGAAGAGCAGTCCAAATTCTCTGCCCTGCGGGAAGACGAAGGTCTTCTATCTATGTCCAGGAAGGTGAGCGTCTAAACAGGCTAAGCACCCACAAAGCCAGTTCATGTATTAGGATCGAAACCTAGTGCCATTGTCCTTGGCTTCTCATCAGCCTTCGTTGTCTGCCATGCTCAGAGAGTCCAGTTTCAACCCATGCTTATTCAGTCCCAGACCAGCTGGCCTTGGTGGGCTCACAATAAATCAGTTCCACTGTCACAGTGGGTGGGTGCATCCCTCGTGGTCCTGGTTTCCTTGCTCATGTTCTCCCTCCTTCTGCTCCTCATTTGGACCTTAAGAGCTCAGTCCAGTCACTTTTTTAGTAGTAGAGCTAGTGTGTTTCCCTCTTTGACTTGCACTGGTGAAGGGTCTCTAGATGTCTGAATTATTGTGGTCATTGTTGGATTCCTTGGCTAGTGATTTTCCTTCTATTACTTTCTGTAAGGCTGGATTTGTGGCTACATATTGTTGAAATTTGTTTTTATCCTGGAAAATTTTGTTTTCTCCATTTATAGTGAACAAAAGCTTGGCTGGGTATAATAGTCTGGGTTTGCATCCACGGTCTCTTCGTTTCTGCAATACATCTATCCAGGACCTTCTGGCTTTCATGGTTTCCATAGAGAAGTCAGGTGTAAGTCTGATAGGTTTACCTTTATAAGTAACTTGGCCTTTTTCCTTTGCAGCTCTTAATATTCTTTCTTTATTCTGTATGCTTTGTGTTTTGATTATTATATGGCGAGGGGATTTTTTTTTTTTGATCCAGCCTATTTGGTGTTCTGTATGCTTCTTGATCCTTCATAGATATATCTTTCTTTAGGTTGGGAAAGTTTTCTTCTATAATTTTATTAAATATATTTTCTGGACTGTTGAGCTGCGCTTCTTCCCCTTCTTCTACTCCTATTATTCTTAGGTTTGGTCTTTTTTATTTTGTCCCATATTTCCTGAATGTTTTGTGATGAGAGTTTGTTGGCCTTGCTGTTTTCTTTGATAAGCATGTTTATTTTCTCTATGGTATCTTCAGAATCTGAGATTCTTTCTTCTATCTCTTGTATTCTGTTGGTTATGCTTGTTTCTGTAGTCTCTATTCGTTTACCTAGATTTTCCATGTCCAGCCGGCTCTCTGTTTGTGTTTTCTTCTTTGTCTCCATTTCATTTTTCAAGTCTTGAACTGTTTCCATTATCTGTTTGATTGTTTTTCCTTGGTTTCCTAGGGTATCATTCACTGATTTACTCAATTCCTCAAACTTTCTGTTATACTTCTCATCCATTTCTATAAGGGCATTTTTTACATGCTGTTTAAGGGCGTCAATCACTTTCATAAAGTCAATTTTTTCTACTTCTTCATGATTAAGGTGTTCATGACTTCCTGTTGTGAGGTCACTGGGTTCTGGTGGTTTCATATTGTTTTTCAGATTGTTGGGTGAATTCTTGCATTGTCGCCTGCCCATCTCTTCCTCTGAGTGCTCCCCTATGGATCTTCTTTAACAGGATCAGGTCTCCTTGCCTACTGATGTACCTTCCCAGTGATGGTACTCCCCAGTGATGGCTCTCCTGGTGCTCCAGTGATGGCTCTCCTGGTGCCGAGATCAGATCTCCGTGCCCAAAGATGGTTCTCCTGGCTCCGAGAACAGATCTCCGTGCTGGTTGGGTAGTTCGTAAACAAAGTGCCTACCTTGTTTGGTGCAGGCAGGTTATTGACACACAGGAACTCCTGCCCTCCTGCTTGCCCTGAGGGTTCGACCCCAGCGCCTAGACAGGCTGAGCTGGGTGGCTTTATGAGCCCAAAGAGGGAAGGCGGGCAGAGGGGAGGAGGGTTCTGGATGCAAGCTGGGTGGGATAGGAAGAGAGAGGCAGTATGGGGGAGTAGAGCCCCTGCAGGGAGCCCTGGAAGTATTGGGGGGGATGAGGAACTTCTGAGTTCCCTGTCAGGGGCTGCTGCCACGGGTCAGAAACTCACCCCAAAGATGGCTCTCCTGGCGCCGAGAACAGATCTCCGTGCTGGTTGGGTAGTTCGTAAACAAAGCGCCTACCTTGCTTGGTGCAGGCAGGTTATTGACACACACGAACTCCCGCCCGGCCCACTTGCCCTGAGGATTCGACCCCAGCGCCCAGGCAGGCTGAGCTGGGTGGCATTATGTGCCCAAAGAGGGAAGGCGGGCAGATGGGGGGAGGGTTCTGGATGCAAGCTGGGTGGGATAGGAAGAGAGAGGCAGTATATTATAGGGTTGTCTTAATCAACCAGGAACTAGAATGTAAATGTAACCTTCAGTACGGTATGTAGAAACATCACTTAGAAAAGTAAATTCTCATCTAGTTTTTTTTTCTGTTAGTCATGGTTCCTGTGGGCTACATCAGAACTTATTTGTCTCTTAACTGGTTAAAACCGGCAAGGCTGCATATGGATCACTCCACTTCTGGTTCTTCTCTGGGCTCTTTCAAGAGGTTACACTTGAGACGGGGACTTTGCTGGATTTGGATGTATTACCTCAAAGACTCACTTCTGTCCTAGTTAGGGTTTCTACTGCTGTGAAGAGACACCGTGGCCATAGCTGTTGCAGGATATTCGATCACACCGTGAACCCTGAGATTGCATTATTTACTGGAAAAATCTGTTCCTAGTTGTGATGTGGCTCAGCCATAACACACACCTTATTCCAAGAGTCTTCTGTTTGAGTAGTGTCAAGTGGAATAAAATAAAATCAACCATAGGTCAAGAGGAAGGGTAAGCAGCCAGGTGACAGGGAGTGAACATAGAGAAAAAAAACTCAGAGTAAGAGGGAGGCAGGAGGATGGATAGAGAGGTGCTCAGGAGTAGAAGGGAGGGACATTCAGTTTAAGGAGGTTGTTTGGAGATGGTGTAAGAGAACAAAGGCCTCTGGGATGCCAGGCGAGGAGGAAGTCAGCAGCTTTCACCCCAGCATCACCTCACAACTCTTTATTGGTAAAATCAAATGATCGATATTTTGTTAAAAACACCTCTTATAAAGGAAACATTTGATGGGGTTAGCTTACAGTTTTCGAGGTTTAGTCCATCATCATCAAGGTGTGACATGGTGGCACACAGGCAGACATGATACTGGAGCTGAGAGTTAATAAATATTGATTGGTAGGCAACAGGAAGTGAACTGAGGCACTTGAGGGCATGGCTTTAGTATTTATGAGACCTCACAGCCCACCTCCACAGTGGCATATTTCCTCCAACAAGGCCACACTCCTAATAGTGCCATTCCCCTTGGAGGTCATTATTTCAAACCACCGCCTCCATGGACATATCTGTTTCCCACCAAGATGTGATTGCCTATTAGATTTGCCCTGCCAGCCTTTGCTGGAGACCCGGAGGCATGAATGTGCTCTATCAGCTGAATGAATGAGTAATGAATGGAATGAGTGAATGAAATCTCACCCGTCACACCATGGGACACAGGTGATATAATTCATAAACATTAAATTGATACCAGCAGACAAAGTTGGCACAGGAGGGGATGGAGCATGATACAGAGAATGCACACAACTGGACAACCCAGGCCCCACACAGAAGGCGAGAGAGCACAGGTGTGCTGCTGACGAACACCAGACGTTTCAGTCCGTGCAGTGGCAGAGTCAATGTCTGGTGAATGTTCGTCTTTGCAAATAATATTTTCTCATGTGGTAGAACAAGCAAACAACCTTCAGCTGGTTACCTGGGCAGTCACCCAAGGTTCCTCTGCAACATTGGGGCACCCAACTTTGGCCTATAAGCCTAAAATATCTGACAAACATTTCTATGAAGCAGGATTTTTGAAGGACTGTCTCACTTTGTCTTGGCAAAGTTCTAAAGTCACTTTCTGATCAAATGAAGAGTTAGCTTTATAAGTTAGTTTAGATTGAATAATCACTCTAGTTGATGAACTATGGTCTCTTCTAATCAAGAGGTCTCTATTGTTCAAATCTAATCTTTATAATATTGCTTTATGGTTTTTCCTAAAATTTTTGCTTTATCTTTTAAAGCTATTCTATCTTCCAGAGTAGTATGTTTCTTTACAATAAGCATTGGGACTTTTAACTGCTCTGGGAAGGAGTGTTTTCCCATAGTCACAGAGAATGACTGAACCAGTTTGACATGGGGGCCTGTGAGAGACTCCCCAATGTGTTTCCTGACTGTAAAGGGTTACCCTGCCTGTCCCTGTTGATCTGCATTCATTTATTCAATGTCTGCCTTTGACATATCATTTGCATACTCCAGGAGGGAGGGGCATTCTGTTTGGATTATTCCTAGAAAAAAAGTATTGTTTCTGGGAATACTCTATTTATCATCCTTTTTTAGGTGACAATTGAAACACCTGAGATTTTTATTTTTCTTCACTCTGTTTCAGTTTTCTGGAATATATATATATATAGTCCCCCCATCTCAGATATTTCAAGGAAGACTGATACAAGTTGAGGAGGCTCAACCTCTTAGTATTATTTCCACTTCCTCCTACCTCCCACCACAAGTTCAACACAGTCTTCTAGGAATTGCTGGCCATCCCTGTTCGTATGAACCCATGGTAGGGACCCTGAGCAAACAGGTAGTCATCTGGAGCAAGGGGACAGTAAGAGACAATATCAAGGAAGAAATATGTAATGGTGGGCTGTGGCCACGAATCAGCAGTAGAGAACCTGTCTGGAATACCTCAGTGAGAGACTGGGGTGTGGCTCAGGGGTAGAGTCCCTGCCTAGAATCCCCCAGTGAGGGGCTGGGGTGTGGCTCAGTGGTGGAGCCCCTGCCTAGAGACCCCAGTGAGAGGCTCGGGAGTGGCTCAGTGGTAGAGCCTCTGCTACCACCCCCCAGTGAGGGGCTGGGATGTGGCTCAGGGGTAAAGCATCTGCCTAATGTGAGTGACCCTGAATCCCAACTCCAACAAGAAATCTATCCTGGAACAAGGAAGGGAATTTTACCTTTTCCAAATATCTGTGTTATCATAGTTTGAGCACTAATAGCTCTAACAGACCAGGCTTGGCCGCACATATGCTCCATATACCAAATAAAGACATAAGAAAGAGGGAGATTTAATATAACTTGATTACACTGGGAAGAGAAACAAAGAGGCTCAGTGACCCTCAAGTCATCTTCAGGGTCCTGATAAGAAGTTTAGTGTAATTAGAGAGCAAGAGGTGTATACGAGTAAGCAGTCCTGGTTGAGGTGTGGTGCTTAGTCCATCATTGACACATCCTTGTTTGGCCCACAAGGTGTTCCAATAAGTTGTCAAAACTGAGGATCTTCTGGGTGGTGAGTTCATCCTATAGGTGTCATCTGGACTTTAGCTTTTTGGTTACCCAAACATGGACGCCTTTTGGAAACATTAATTCTTTTTTTTTTTATTGAGCTCTACATTTTTCTACGCTCCCCTCCCTACCTCTCTCCTCCCCACTTCAACTCTTCCCCAAGGTTCCCATGCTCCCAATTTACTCAGGAGATCTTGTCTTTTTCTATTTTCTACTTCCCGTGTAGATTACATCTATGTAAGTCTCTCTTAGTGTCCACATTGTTAGTTCTCTGGGATTGTGGTTTGTAGGCTGGCTTTCTATGCTTTATGTTTAAAAAACACCTATGAGTGAGTACATGTGATAATTGTCTTTCTGTGTCTGGGTTACATCACTCAAAATAATATTTTCTAGCTCCATCCATTTTCATTCAAAATTCAAGATGTTGTTATTTTTTTCTGCTGTGTAGTACTCCATTGTGTAAATGTGCCACATTTTCCTTATCCATTCTTCAGTCAAGGGCCATTTAGGTTGTTTCCAGGTTCTGGCTATGACAAACAATGCTGCTATGAACATAGTTGAGCACATGTCCTTATTGCACGATTGAGCATCTTTGGATATATATACCCAAAAGTGGTATTGCTGGGTCTTGAGGAAGGTTGTTTCCTAATTTTCTGAGAAATTCCAACACTGACATCCAAAGGGGTTGTACCAGCTTGCATTCCCACCAGCAATGCAGAAGTGTTCCCTTTTCCCCACAACCTCTCCAGCATAAGTTGTCATCAGTGTTTTTAATCTTGGCGATTCATACAGGTGTAAGATGGAATCTCAGTGTTGTTTTGATTTGCATTTCTCGGATGACTAAGGACATTGAGCTTTTCCTTAAGTGTCTTTCAGCCATTTTAGATTCCTCTGTTGAGAGTTCTCTGTTTAGGTCTGTACTCCGTTTTTTTTTTTTTTTTTTTTTTTTAATTGGATTATGTGTTCTTTTGATGTCCAATTTCTAGAGCTCCTTGTATATTTTGGAGATCAGACCTCTGTCTGATGTGGGGTTAGTGAAGATCTTTTCTCATTCTGTAGGCTGTCGTTTTGTCTTGCTGACCATGTCCTTTGCTTTACAGAAGCTTTTCAATTTCAGGAGGTCCCATTTATTAATTGTTTCTCTCAGTGTCTGTGTTGCTGGGGTTATAACTAGCAAGTGGTTCCCTGTGCCAATGCATTCAATGTATTTCCCACTTTCTCTTCTATCAGGTTTAGTGTGGCTGGCTTTATGTTGAAGTCTTTGATCCATGTGGACTTGAGTTTTGTGCATGGTGATAGATATGGTTCTATTTTCATTCTTCTACATGTTGATATCCAGTTATGCCAGCACCACTTGCTAAATATACTTTCTTTTTTTCCATTTGATATTGTTTGCTTCCTTGTCAAAGATTAGGTGTTCGAAGGTGTGTGGATTGATATCCAGATCTTCTATTTGGTTCCATTGGTCCTCCTGTCTGTTCTTATGCCAATACCAGGCTGTTTTCAGTACTGTAGCTCTGTAGTAGAGTTTGAAGTCAGGGATTGTGATATCTCCAGATGTTCTTTTATTGTACAAGATTGTTTTAGCTATCTTGGGTTTTTTGCTTTTCCATGTGAAGTTGAGAACCGTTCTTTCGAGGTCATTGAAGAATTTTGCTGGGATTTTGCTGGGCATTGCATTGAATCTGTGGAAATATTAAATCTTTGGGGGCTCTTTGTTCCAAAAAGTCTGATAGCCAAATGGAGAGCACAAACATCTCTCTCTAAAATATCTTCTCTCCTGCTAGACTGGCTATATTGCATTCCCATTTCACAATCTTCTCTGCCAAGTCCCATTGTACAGTGCCGCAACCTCCATTTCCCAGGTCTCCTGTGAGTGAGTGAGACTCTACGTGTGGCCTTGATTTTTGCTTTTTTTTTGTTTGTTTGTTTGTCTTGGTTTGGTTTGTATGTTTTGAGACAGAGTCTGCTAAAATCAAGGCTGGGCTGAAATTTACTATGTAGCCGGGTTTGGCCTCGGAGTCCTGATCCTCCTGCCTCTGACTCCTAAATGCTGGGACCGCAGGCAGATTCTACCACACACGGTTTGTATGGTGCTGGAGGTGGAGCCTAGTGCTCTGCGCATGTAAAGCAGACACTCTATGAGAGAGCTACATCTCCAGAGCCAGCCCTTGGTGGTTTCTGTAGGAAGAATGCTCACATCTGCGCATGTAAAGCAGACACTCCACGAGAGAGCTGCGTCTCCAGAGCCCTTGGCGGGTTTCCGTAGGAAAAATGCTCATCTGCGCATATGGAGCAGACACTCCACGAGAGAGAGCTGCGTCTCCAGAGCCCTTGGTGGGTTTCCGTAGGGAGAATGCTCACATCTACCCCTTCCGAGCTGTTGTCCACTCAATCTATGGCTCCTCCACTGATGCTCCAGGGGCCTGGGATCCGTCTCCCACTGGACAGTGGTGCTTTGGGAACATAGCCCAGGTCGCTGTTCAGAGGGTGTGCCCATGACAAACTGCTAAGGGAGAGAGGAGAGGCTGGTTGCTCCCCAGTCTGCATCTCCCAATCCCTCTTCTCCTCTATGCCCTAGATTCACCCCCAACTCCACCAGTATCATCAGCCTCAGGGGAGGCTCTGGGGGCTCTGGATGAAACAAATCCATTTTCTGGGTAGGAAATGTCACACAGTGCCCAAGGTTAGTACAGAGAGAAAGAAGACAGGATCAGGCCCTGTATGGGTGAATTTGAAAGAGGCAGTTGCCTTCTTCGGCCTCAGCAGTAGATCTGGGTGGTGGGTAGCTGATCTTCATGGCCCAAGGGCCCTGGCAGTGCCCGGGTCTGAAGCTCCTCCTCCCAAGGCAGCCACTGTCCTGGCCTCACCCCTGCTTCGGGTGGGGCTTCCTCCAGGTCTTGCATCTCTTAGTTCCTCAGAGAAGAGCCCAGAGAGTCAGACTTGTGGTGGCCCTGCAGCTTCAGCTTGACATGCTGCCGCTGTGGCTGCTGCTGCTCTGGGGGATGAAGGAGGTAGAGGGTGGGACTGAGGCCATAAAGGGTTACAGCCTGGATGTGGAAAAGACTGTGGTGGTGCAAGAGGGCCTGTGTATCCAGGTACCCTGTAAGTTCACCTACCGCAAGGAGGAATGGACTGACTCAGACCCAGTTCACGGATACTGGTTTCTGGAGGGAGCCAATATAGAGCAGGATCCCCCAGTGGCCACAAATAACCCAGAGCGGTCAGCACTGTCTACGACCCTGGGCCGATTCTCCCTGCTCGGAGAACCACGGAAGAAAAACTGCTCCCTGAAAATCACAGAGACCAGGAAGGACGACGCGGGGTCATACTTCTTTCGCCTGGAGAGAGGAAAAGCGAGGTTTAGTTATATTAAGAACATGATGACTCTGCAAGTGACAGGTCAGGCGGGGCTTGCAGAGAAGCCACCAGGGAAAGCCATGGGTGCCACCGGGCAGGCCTGGGGTAGGATTCCGTCCTGGGAGTAGTGGGTCTGAGCATCAGGTTCAGGGGAGAAGCTGGGTCAGAGCTGGGGCTTCCTGTGACGCTGCACCTCACCCCATCCTGATCCTCCATTTCTCCCCTCTCCTCACCAGACCTCACTAACACCCCCCACATCCTTATCCCGGAGACCCTGGAGGCTGGCCGTCCCAGCAACCTGACCTGCTCTGCGCCTTGGGCCTGTGGGTCCCCCACCTTCTCCTGGACTGGTACCTCTGTGTCACTCTTGAGCACCAACACCACTGGTTCCTCAGTGCTGACTGTCACCCCCCAGCCCCAGGACCATGACACCAACCTCACTTGTCAGGTGACCCTGCCTGGAGCTGGTGTGACCACAAGAACGACCATCCGTCTCAACGTGTCATGTGAGGCTGCGCTGGGTGGCAGAGTGGTCCCCAGGGTGGGGTCAGGGTCTGGATACTGGGCCCTAAAATCCTGATAAGGGGGCGTGTCGGGATGGAGGGCCCCTGCCATACCCACCTAGACAGCTGCCGGGCCGGACGGTGGTTGATGAGTCCACTCTGTCATTCTCTCTTAGATGCTCCAAAGAATCTGACTGTGACCATCTCTCAAGGAGCTGACTCAGGTAAGAGCTTTCCTGGGTAGGAGATACGGCACCTCTTCAGCTCAGACAGGAATTATTCTTCCCCATCCTGAGCTCACCTGGAGTTGGAGGCTCCTTGTTGAGGATCCACCGGACCATCCTCTCTGAAGGCACCAGTCAGTGTCCACCTCTCGCTCCCCCAGATCTGCACATGCCTTGACCACCACAGGCACAGGGTAACATGCACACAGCAGAACCACCCCACCCAGGACCTTCTCCGCACTTATGGATCTGTCTGCGTGCCCCCAAAGCTGTGCTCTGGGTTCTTGTGCAGAGACACAGCTACATGGTTAGACATTGAGGACACACACTCTGTTCTCAGACGCTCAGTCTTCAAACTGTAGGTGATCAGTGTCCTGTTCACATCAGCTGGCAGAGCCTGGCCTTGTCCCCCTGAGGTTCTGAGAGGAACAAGATGTCAGTAGCAGAGATGATCTTTGGTCTCCATGACTGCAGTACCCCGCACAGATGGATCCAGTCCTGTGGGTTTCTAATATCAATGAGCAATAAGGGGAGGGTGTTCATTCTGCCACCAACAATGAACAGGTCTTGTATCTATGACCACAAGTGTGTGACTGAGTAATAAACTAAAAGCAGGGAATGTGGCTCAACTGATGAAAAAACACTTGTGAGCAAGCCCAAAACCCTGGCTGGGTTCCATCCCCACGACCACATAAGCTGGGCATGGTGGTCATTCAGGTCATTCTTGCTGCATCATGAGTTTGAAGCTAGTCTGGGCTACTTGAGACACTGCCTTCAATTCTCTCTCTCTCTCTCTCTCTCTCTCTCTGTCTGTCTGTCTGTCTGTCTGTCTGTCTTTCTCCCCCACACATTTGTCCGACTCTCATCATCAGTTCCAGATATATGCCTGGATCACACGTTTTCTCCAATTTTGAGGCGTATGGTCAGGCAGCTCACGCTGAAATAAAACAAGCTTAGATTCTTGCTGTGATGCTAGAAAAAGTTTGTGTTTTCCTGTCCTTTCCTCCCTATCGGTGTGTCAGTCCCCCTTTCTGGACTCTAGGGTCCCTTCTCTTAATCTCATCACACTGGCTCTGTTTCTTTCTTTACAGAATCCATAACTCCAGAGAACGGCTCATCTCTTCCCATCTTTGAGGGCCAGTCTCTACGCCTCCTCTGTAGCACTGACAGCTATCCCCCTGCAAACCTGAGCTGGACCTTGGATAACCTGAGTCTGTGCCCCTCGAAGCTGTCCAAACCTGGGCTCCTGGAGCTGTTTTCCGTACATCTTAAGCATGAAGGAGTGTACACCTGCCAAGCTCAGCATACCTTGGGCTCCCAGCACTTTTCCCTGAGCCTGTATCTACAGCGTGAGTGACGGGGGGTGGGGTGGGAGGGGGCAGAGGCAGGTGGCAGGAGGAGGTCAATACCAGGCCCATGCTTGCGGTCTTCCCTTAGCTTCACAGGGGAGCTGAGCTCCAGGTTGTGCTGAGCTGTGAGGACTGTAAAGATTTAGGGTCTCACTATCTTATTCCTGCGACAGGGAGGGTGTGCGGGTCGAGGAGGGGAGTCATCCTAGGATGCAGCAAATCCTGAGGAGAGGGGCTGGGACTTAGATGGGTGAGCTGTGCACACAAGGTCCTTGCTTCTCTAGGCCAGGAGGAAGGGGCATTTGCCAAGAGTATAAAATTCAAGAGAAAACTGAACCAAAATAAAGAAGCATAAAAACAAATGCGAAACACCTCAGTAGTCAACCTGTAGTGGTCCAGCCCCTCACTGGGGGATTCTAGGCAGGGCTCTACCACTGAGCCACACTGCTGGTCCCTCACTGAGGGGTTCTAGGCAGGCATTGAACAGCTGACCTATATCTCCATCCCTCTTTAATTTTTATTTGGAGATAGGGTTTCACCAAGTTTCCCAGGCAGTCACTGAACTCAGTCTCTAACCCAAACACCCCTGAACTTGAGATCCTCTTGACTTAGCCTCAGAGATAGCTGAAATGACAGATATTCTTCACACATCTGGCGGTGATGAAATATTCCTTTACCTGTTTGTGAAAGTGGGGTTGAAGCCCAGGTACAAATGTATATGGAGAAACATTTAATGATCCAATAAAAACGCAAAATAATCCTATGCTGAACAAGATACCAAACTAAATCAAGACAAACTGCTGCCTAGCCTTTTAATGTCCCCTTTGCCATCTCTGGTCCTTCCATCTGTCCCTTCCAGTCAGGTTCTGGCATCTGAACTAGGGATGAGGAAATTAGGAGGCCCGGCTTCCTGCAGGGGCTAGGGGAGGTAGGAGAAGAGAGGAGGTCTCTTAGGGTTTTCTATCTCCAGGCGGTACAACTTTATCTGAAGTGACAATGGGGGCCTTTGTGGGTGCCGGAGCCACAGTTCTCCTCTTCCTGCTTTGCAGCATCTTCTTCCTGGTGTGAGTATCAGTGTCAGTGGGGACAGAGAACCTGGGGTGACAAGGGAAAAACCTGGTACCTGACCCTGAGCCCAGGCCCAGAGGGGGACCTGGGCAGGTGGGGAGCCTGAGGTCAGGGGGAGCGTGGTTTAGGCATGTGGTCTGTGTGGGGGACTTGGGAGTGTTGCAACCCTCAGGCCCCACTGTCCCAGATGGTGGGAGCCACTTTTCAACACAGGAACCTCTGTAACAGGACCACTGGCCACCTTGACCGGTGGCTTAATTGCAAGTAGAGTGTGGGGGGAGAATGCCAGCTGCACCTCCTCCTGCCCTGCCCACACTGAGAGGTTCCCTGGTGTCCTTGCACCCAGGTTGAGATCCTGTAGGAGGAGACCAACCAGATCAGCTGTGGGACCTTCAGATCCAAACGCCCTCAAGGGCTCAGTTTCTCAGGTGAGTGACCAGCATCCTCTTGCCTGGACACCACCCCTAAGATGGATCCCAGGTTGTTCCAATGAGTGTGGCCCAAGTTGGGTGTCCTGCGAGCAGACCTCTCTAGTCCATCCCCAATCCGACAGTGCAGACTTGTCCTCCCTGCTTGTTCTCTGACCAGGAAGGGAGGAGAGCTCGGCTCATCTTTCTCCTTTTCTCCTGTTCTACCTCAAGTTCATGGGTTCTCATCCGGTTTCCCTCATCAAGATACCAAGCTGCAGGACCCTCTCTGCGTTTTGGCTCCTGCCATGACAGAGAGAGAGAGGGGGGGGAACATGTCTGTCTGTCTCTCTCTCTGTAACTCCCCCTCTCTTTCTTTCTCCATCTCTCTTCCTCTTCTCTTCCTTTGTCTCTGTTCCTCCCTTTGTCTCTCTCTATCCCTCTGTCTTTTTTTTCTCTTTTAGTTTTTCTCTCTTTAACTCTATCTTTCCCTTTCCTCTCTCTATCTTCCCTTCCCCATCTCCCTTTGTCTCTTAGAATTTCTCTGGGTCTCTCCCTCCTCCTCCCCTCTTTCTCTTTCTTCCCCCTCTCTTTCTGTCTCTTCCTCTTTTCCTCTATTTCTCCATCTGTCTGTCTGTCTGTTCTCTCTCTCTCTCTCTCTCTCTCTCTCTCTCTCTCTCTCTCTCTCTCTCTCTCTGGGTGCCTCTTATTCCCTCCCTTCTCCTCTTCCTCTATCTCCTCTCTCTGTCTCTCTCCTCCTCTTTCCCTATTTTTATTCTTCTCTCTATATTCCTCTCTTTCATCTTCTAACTCTCCCTCTCTTGGTGTCTCTCTCTGTCTCTCAGTGTGTTTCTTCCTCTTTCTCTTCCCGCTTCCCTAGCCCTTGGCCTCCTCTGTCTGCTACCATGACCAAATTATTAGCTTTATCCACTTCCTCCGCATTTGAATAACTGTTCCTGGACCCCACTGAATATAGTATTATCTCAAAAAGTGCTTAGGGAGGGTGGACTGATGCTGTAGCTGCTCAGCTTTGCTGCTGTAACATGAAAAGCACCATAGGCCACATGTAACTGACGCCTATGGCTGTGCACTAATAAAACTTTATTTGTAAAAACGAACAGTGGGCTGGAATTGACTTATTGACTAGTTTAGAACATAAAGACCCAAACTCCTCAACCCCACATGGTAAAATGGGAAAGTTGCCTCAGATACAAATTAAGATGGTGCCGAAGTATCAGTTACTGAGACTGTGTGTGTGTGTGTGTGTTTCAAAGGTCAATTTTAAGTGTTGCTCCTCAAGAGCCATCCCTGAGACCTGCAGCTTGCAGATTAGGCTGAACTGGCTGGCAGGGCACCCCAGGGATCCTTCTGTCTCTGCCTCCCAGCTCTGGATATATGCCTACAGACCACCTCTGACCTTTTATAATGGGTTGGGGGGATAAAACTCAGGTCCTCAGGACCATGCAGCAAGCTCTTTGCTGACTGAGCCATCTCCCAGCCTTGATGATCCTTTGAGTTTTTCCTAGATTCAGTGAATACTGCCTCTCCATGCTCTGTTCTTGGAATTGTCTCTGTCAACCTCAGGTCAACCTCAGTGAAGTTCTTATTGCTTCTGCAAGGGCTTTAAGTAGTAGACTTCCATGTGTCCTTGTTTTTTTCTTTTTCCTTGTGTGTGTGTGTGTGAGAGAGAGAGAGAGAGAGAGAGAGAGAGAGAGAGAGAGAGTGCATGCATGCGGATACTCGTGCAAATGGAAGCTTGAGGTCGATCTTAGGGATCACCCTCACTGGCTCTTCCACCTTGTCATTGAGGCGACGCCACTCAGTGAACCCCAGAGATCGCTGATATGGCGGCTTGTCTAATAGACAGCTTGCTGTAGGGAGCCCCTACCTCTGTTTCCCAAAGTTGGAATTATAGGTGTGCCACCACACCCACTTGGCATTTATGTCATTTCTAGGGATCCAACCTCTGACCTCCTTGTTTACACAGCGAGAATTTTGTCTCTGAGACATTGTTCAGGTCCCATCATTCCATCTATTAGTGAAATACTGTGTCCATACACAGAAGCCAGCCGACCAGGTGCCAGGGACCCATCTTTCAAGATCCTTAAAGAACCCTGAGCTCAGTCATGTTTATTATAGCCAGAGGTGGTTATAACAAACTCAAACAACAAAGACCAATGTATGAATATGGTAAAAGATTTATTGCTGGGAAGATAGGCTGTATACTAGTTCATTTCCTATCTATCCCCTCCCTCCCTCCCTCCCTCCCTCCCTCCCTCCCTCCCTGTCATCGGTGCTCTAGAATTTGGTAACCCCATGTAGCACAAAACTCATTGTTGTTGTCCTTTCCGCACACACAGTTGTGTAACAGATGCCTAGGATTTTTTCATACTGAAAAACTAGAAGTTTACACTGAGCGACAGCTCCCACTGTTTCCCCAGCCTTCGCTTCCCAAGCCCCTGGCCCCCACCTCCTGCAGATACCTGCTATATGGGACCACACTGTATTTGTCCTTTAGTGACTGTTTTTCCTTACTGAAGACATGTGCTCAGGATCCGTCATGTGGTAGTATACTACAAGATTGCTTATCTTTCTAGAGGGTTGGTAATATTCCACTGTGTGCGTATTCCACAGTTCCTTCAGCCAACTTCTGAGTTTCTTCTGTGTGTTCACTGTTGTGATGCGCACACTCAGAAATGTGAAAGACCAAGACTGCAGCTTCAATTATTTTAGCTGTGTGTCTGTGCTGCTGGGTCATTAGTTCCACTTTTCATTTTTTGAGAACTTGTCATACTGTTTTCCACGGTGGTCTAACCATTTTACATTTCATCTCAAGTACACAAGGGATCCCATTTCTCCATCAACGCTGGCTATTTTCTGTTTTCTTTTGTATTATTTTAATAGTGGATATCCTGATGAGTGTGAGGTGTTATTTCTTTGTGGTTTAACTGTACATTTTCTAATAAAAATAATGATGATGATGATTACTGTACAGTTTCTAATAATAATAATGATGATGATGATGATGATAATAATAATAATGAATATCTCTTTTCTGTATATCTTTCTGGAGAAATGTCCACTTGAGGTCTTTGTCTATTTTTCAGGTGGGGTTGTTTGTTGTTGAGATATTCTTTATCAACTCTGATTCTTAGTTCCTTGCCTGATGCATGGCTTCTAAATATTTTCTGTAGGTTGACTGTGGTTTTGGTTAGTGACGAGGGAGACTGGATTCTGCCATTTGATTATTCCAGGTAGAGGGAGGAACAGGCACCAATTCTCAAAAACAGGAGCAGCCAGCTAGTGAGAAAGCGGCCCCCAGGGCTGTGAGAAAAGACAAAGGAAGCTGGGCCTCCTCTACAGGAAGTGAGTTTGGAGAAGTTGAGTGTGTAAATCAAGTCTGGGCAAACCACTTTAAGAGCAAAAAGGAACAACCTAACTGCAACCTCCATGGAGAAAGAACACTCTAATTTTTGTAGATGCCTCTGGATGCAGCAGGCAGGAAAACCTTTCACAAAGGAAGAACAGAGGCAGAGGCTTAGGAAGGAGACTGGAGATAATGTGGAGGGAATCTGGACTGACTGGTAGGTAGCTCATGAAGCCGAAAGGAAGGGAACAAGTGTGGGCAGGAGATGGAGGATGCCGAGTGAAAGAGGTCGGAAGCTGACTCAGATGTTTGCCTTGAGCAAACAGGAGAGAGGCGCCCATCTCTGAGGGTGACGAGATTAGAGGAATCAGTCTGGGGCAAAAAAGGAGTGCAAAATAACAAAAATCGAAACAGTTACAAAAGGACAAACTCCTTTTCTTCCTCCCTCCCTCCCTCTCTCCCTCCCTCCCTCCCTCCCTCCCTCCCACCCTCCCTCCCTTCCTCCCTCCCTTCCACAATACTATTATTGTTTAATTACACGTGTGAATACACACTCTTGAGTGCAGTACCTACGGAGGACAGAAGAGGGAGCCAGATCCCCAGGAGCTGGAGTTACAGGTGATGTGGATGCTGGGAATTGAACTCTGACTCTCCCGAAGAGCAGTGTATTCTCCTAACCTCAGAGCCATTTCTGCAACTCTATGTGTACCATTTTCTGATTGACAAGGATTGAGTGTTTGGGTGCAAATGTTCCAGGCTCACAATGTTTCCAGTTATAAACTTTTAGACCTATGAGTTTTCTTTTTAAGATTTTGTTTATTTATTGGGTGTTTGTGTGTGTACGTGTGTGCGCAAGCGCACGCACAAGCAAGCCAGGGTGTAAATGTGGAAGTCAGAGGACAACTTTCAGGAGTTGGTTCTCTCCTTCCACTATGTGGGTTCCAGGGACTGAACTCAGGTCATCAGGCTTGGCAGCAAGCATCTTTACCCCTTGAGCCATCTTGCCAGCCCAGCTTAGAAGTTTTTAGCTTTGACATCACATCAAAGCAAAACCCGTTCTGTGGAAACCATACTTCTAAGTCTGAGCTGTGGTTATCTGCCGCACTGTCTGGTTACCTGCAGCATGTGGTACAACAAGTTCCTGTCTATGGCCCCAAGACCATGAGGTTTTCTTTTCCTTTTTTTCTTTTCAAGACAAGGTTTCTCTGTGCAACAGCCCTGGCTATTCTGTAACTTTCTCTCTCGACCAGGCTGGCTTCAAACTCACAGAGATACCTCTGCCTCCCAGTACTCTAAAGGCATGTGCCACCACCGCCTGACCTGTAAAAAAAAATGTGGCTATTCAATACATCACCCACACTATTCAACACTTTATTATAAATAGACTTTGTGTCCAATGATTTCGCCCTACTCTAGATGACTGTTAATGTCCTGGGTATGTTTGAAGGTAGGCAAGAGAGCTCAGAGTTTAAAAGTGCTCTCTGCTCCTTCAGAAGACCCAAGTTCAATTTCAGCACCCACATCAGGCAGCTCACATCTGCCTGTAACTCTAGCTCCATGGGATCCATGTAGCTCTTTTGATATCCTTGGGTACTACATTTACCTGTTCTCTCTCTCTCTCTCTCTCTCTCTCTCTCTCTCTCTCTCTCTCACACACACACACACACACACACACAAAATAAATAAATAAATAAATAAAACTACTTTACAACAGTACATGTAGGCAGGGTAAACTTGGACACTCCTTGGGTTATATGTATTAATTAAAAGCATTGTCTTGTTGGTCAGTGGTGGTGCACGTCTTTAATCCCAGTACTCAGGAGCCAGAGACAGGAGGATCTCTTTGAGTTTGAGGCCAGTCTGCTCTGCAGAGTGAGTACAGGACAGGCTCCAAAGCTACAGAGAAACCCTGTCTCAAAAAACCAACAATATGTAATAAAAGAGGCCGTGGTCCTATGACTGGCACATCCATTCCACCTTGGATTATCCAAGCACCACTTCAGAATCTCACACATGTGTTCCTAGCACAATACTGGATGTTGGGGTCAGAAAAACTGGATTATGGTTTTGACTGAGATTTTGGTTTGGGTTTCTCTTTATGGTCTGTTATGATAGTTCAGGTTGGCCTTGAACTTGAAGTGAGTCTCCTGCCTCTGTCTCCTGAGTCTAGAAGGGCAGCTGTGCACCAGGTTTGCCAGGGAGTCTGTACGAGTTGCTTGTCTATTTCCATCTCATATTCAGTTATATAAAATAGAGACAAAATAATATCTTACTGGTGGAGCTAGGAAGACTGGGTGCTCATGCATGGAGAAAGCAGGAATGAAAGATTTCAACAAAAATGCACACAGGAACCTGGAAAACAGGCCCAGTAGTCACAAGAATGTGTTGCTCTAGCAGACCTAAGTTCAGTTCCCTGCACCCACATCAGCAGCTCACAGCCTCCTTTAACTCCAGCTCTAGGGAATCAGATGCCCTCTTCTGGACTCTGTGGGCACTGCACCACATGCGCATACACCCCTACACACACACACACACACACACACACACACACACGTCATTTAAAATTTAAAATGTATGTAGGTGAGTGGATGAGGGCTCTCAAAGGCCCTGCATCCTACTCTGACTCTCTTATCCTCTCTTTACAGAGTCCTCTGGTTGAACCCCAGGCAGACAACAGCTCTGAACCCCTGCCTTCCGCAGCTGAGACAGCATCCTCAGCCACAGAGGAAGACATACATTATGCATCCCTCAGCTTTCGTGAGATGAAGCCCAAGAGCCCACAGGGGCAGCAGGACACCACCACTGAGTACTCAGAGATAAAGTTCCACAAGTAACCTGCATGGCTGTGACCATGGCTGGCGGAATATGGCTACGCCAGATAGAGAGTGAGAGAGACTCGGATCCTGGCTGGCTCTGGAGAAGGACAGAGTCACTAGGTCTGTGTGCACAGGACTCCGGAGCCATTCCTCCATCGCACAGGAGTTCTTCTACCGCCCATGCCCTGCACTCCTTGTCCACCGATTCCCAGGCTCTGGCAACCACTGGTGCCCAGGAAACCAAAGCTTGACTTTATTTTGATTGTTTGTGTGTGGATGTTTTGCCTGCTTGTATGTCTGTGCACCACTTACATGTCTTGTGCTTGCAGAGGTCATCAGATCTCCTGGAATAGGAGTTACGAAGGGTTGTGAGCTGTCACAGGGGTGCTAGGAATGAACTCAAGTCCTCTGCAAGAGTAGCCAGTGCTCTTAACCACTGAGCCATCTCTCCAGTCCCTAGGTTAGTTTTCTAGATTTAATTTTTGTTTAAAAATTAGCACATATCATTTACACCATGAGAAGTTTTGTTATATTTTCTTCCAAGTGTATCATGGACTTTGACCTTACTTGTCCCTGTTACCTTCTTCTTTCTGTATTCTGTTAGCTACTAGTTCCCTTTCTCTACCCAAACAGTCCCCTTTCTAGTTTCAATGCTGTATGTATTAGTTACTTTTCTTATCTTGATGACAAACACAGAAACATGAAGGGTGGAGGGGTTTATTCTGGCCCATGGTTTCAGACTTTCATGGTGAGCAGGGCAATGTGATGCTCAAGATAGTGGGTACATGCGGTGGAGACTCCACACATCTTGGTGGATCAGGAAACAGTGGGTTCAGGCCAGAACCAGAAGTAGATATTCATCTTCCAGGCCCAGCCCCAGATATCTACTTCTGCAAGTTGGGCCACATGTCTGAAAGGCTCTGTGGCTTTAGAAAATATTGGCATCAGCTGAGTATCAAGTATCCAAATATATAAGCCAGCATGGACCATCTACATTCAAACCGAAACTAGATGGGTAGATGACAGAGATGATAGATAGATAGATAGATAGATAGATAGATAGATAGATAGATGATAGATAGATAGATAGATAGATAGATAGATAGACAGACAGATAGATGATAGATAGATAGATAGACAGACAGACAGATAGATGATAGATGATAGATGATAGATAAATAGATGATAGATAGATGATTGATAGATAAGTAGATAATAGATAGATTAGATAGATAGATAGGTAGATAGACAGATAGATAGATGGATGGATGATAGATGATTGACAGATAGATAGATTAGATAGATAGATTTGATAGAAAAGTAGATGGTAGATAGATGATAGAAAGATGATATATAAAAGATATATGGTAGACATAAGATAGATAAATAGATGATAGATAGATGATAGAAAGGTAGATGTAAATAGATGATAGAAGATAATATATAAAATGGTAAACAAGATAAATAGATGATAGATGTGATAGAAAGGTAGATGGAAGATAGATATAAAAGATAATTGTAGATGTAAGATAAATAGATAGGTGATTGGTAGATAGATAGATGAGAGATGATAGATGATAGATAGATGAGAGATAGACAGATAGATGAGAGATAGATAAGAGATAGATAGATAGATAGATAGACAGACGGACGGACGGACGGACGGACGGACGGACGGACGGACAGACAGACAGACAGACAGACAGACAGACAGATAGATAGATAGATAGATAGATAGATAGATAGATAGATAGATGATAGATAGATGATAGATAGATAGATAGATAGATAGATAGATAGATAGATAGATAGATAGATGAGAGATAGATTATAGACTGATCATTTGACAGAGACACCATTCAACTCTGCTTTGCTATTTTGAATACTTTGATGAAAACAGCTCAGAGAAAGTGGCAGACAGAATACTGTGGATGCTGAGGAGCTTCCCGAAGTGTCCTTTTCCAGACTTTTAAAAAAAACAATGAATGTCTTTTGTGAAGGAAAACCACTTTAGAATAAAAAGCATAAAGAAAAAAACTAACATAGGAGGAAAAACTGGTAATACTTAATATATTTTGCATTTTTTTTCACTTTCATGTGAACATACAACTGGACTAAACCTGTATGTGTGCTGTACATATTATACCTATCACTGCTATTAATCTATACTTTTGTGGGTTTTTGAGATAGTGTGATGGTTTGAATGAAAATGACTCCTATAGACTCATAAGGAGTGTTATAGCAGAGGCATGGCCTTGTTGGAGTGGGTGTGGCCTTGTTGGAGGAAGTACATAACAGAGGGTGGGGTTTGAGGTTTTAGAAGTTCAAGTCAGGCTCAGTGTCACTCTCTCTTCCTGCTACCTGTTGATCTGGATGTAGAACTCTCAGCTCCTTCTCCAGAACCATGCTTCCTGCCATGATGATAATGGACTAAACCTCTGAACTATAAGCCAGCCCCAATTAAACGTTTTCCTTTATAAGAGTTCTCATGGCCATGGTGTCTCTGCACAGCAATCGAGCACTGACTCACTGAGACAGACAGGGTCACGTGTATCCCAGACTGGCCTAGAACTTGCTATATGTTTGAGGATGACCTTGAGCTCCTGAGCCTCCTCCTTTCAGCTTCTAAATTCTGGAGTCACAGGTATATGCCACATATTTTCATAAATATTTATCTATATGTTCAAGAAAGAGAGAGAGAGAGAGAGAGAGAGAGAGAGGAGTGCAGTTCTTGTTGAGTTCAGATTCCCTTGTAACTGGAGTTACAGTGATAGTAAGCCTTTCCAACATGGGTGCTGGAAACCCAGCTCAAGCCCTCTGCAAGCGTAGTACACACTCCTTCTCTAGTCCCTGATCTGTATTTTCTGTCTCTGATGTCATCTCTGTGGCTCTGTGGCCATATCAGATGTAGCTGTGCAAATTCCCTATGACTTAGAAGACACCAGCCTTCCTCATTGGAAGCCCCTCTTGTCGGTGCACCTCCTAAACCTGGGGAGGGGGACACATTTAAGCAGCTGACACCAGTTGTTTGAACTCAAAATTACTTAATTTCTCGCCATTGGCAACACTGAGCTAGGCATCTTCCAGGTTCTTTCAGGATTACCCAGTGTCCGGGAAAGGACGTGGAGCCATAAATACTAGAGGTGGTGATGTCTGCGATTAGAGCCTGGAGCTCTCATACCACCCTGACCCAGCATGGCCAGGGCTGATTGGCAGATGCTGCTTCTAGTGGCCAGGCTGCCCGTGATATTACCCCTTGTGCAGGTCCCCAATGGGGTCTTCCAATTCGTCTGGAAGCCTTGGTTTCTTCTATTCACTGAGAATGACTGGTTCCCTCCCCAGACCCTGTACTGGTTCAGTTCAGTCGGTCCCCATGGGAGACTTATTCTCCCTTTCTCTCCTTCACCTCCTTGCCCAGCTGGGGTGAACTCGAGGTCTGCCGTGGACTCTTAGGTCTGGTTTCTCCTGAGGGAGGAAATGAGGGAGAAGTCATGTCTTGTGTTCCTAAAGTCCTGGGAAAGAGATAAAGGGACCCGACTCTTTCCCACACATGTGCCTGTGAAAGAGATGGCCCTGGGCTTAACCTCCACGGAAGAGGTGACCCTGGGCTTAACCTCCATGGAAGAGATGACCCTGGGGCTTAATAACCTCCATGCCCAGAGTCCCTCGCATTTCCAACCATAGTTTTTAGTTTCAATTTTTTTTTTCATGTCAGAGGAACAATGAGCATAACCCACCTTCCTAGTCTCACTTCCGTTGCTGTGGTAAAATACCCAACCAAACAAGGCTTCGTTCCAGTTGACAATCCCAGATCCCAGCCGGCCACGGAGGGAGGCGGGCCTGTTTGCTGCCCCACACAATATGACGTTCAACTGAGAAACTCATTCGCAACCAAGGGGAGCACAGCAGAAGCCATGGAGGATGTGGCCTGCTGGTCCCACAGCTTTCTTACGTATTGTCACCATACCCATATCACCAACATCAGTATCAGTGGTGCCAACACTGTCACCATAATTTCTGCTACATATTGGTCCTAGAATGTTCTCTATAGAGAACACGTTAGAGGTTTAGCCCCTAAGGTATTGAGAGTTGTGAAACCCTTAAGGGCCTAGTGAGAGTAAGCCAGGTTACTGGAAGCCTCGCTCCTTGCTCTCTCTTTGCTTTCCACTCTGGCCAGAAGCCAGAATGTATTGCTTTGGCCCTGGTCCAGTACCAATGGGGGTGACTGACCATGAACAGAAAGTTCTAAAACTGTGATCAAAGATATATCTTCGTTTTTATAGGCTAATTGAGTCAGGCATTTGTTAGAGGAACACAAAGCTGGCTGAGACCATCACCACTGCCTTCACTATCACCGTCTCCACCGTCCACTGCCGCTATAACACCACTCTCTCATCATGTACCTCCTAGCTCCTAGGACTCACTGTGTAGACCAGGCTGGCCTAGCACCCGCCTGCCTGATACCTCCCAAGTGCTGGGATAAAAGGTGTGTGTCAGCGTGTCCAGCTTACCCTCATCTTTTAGGAGTCTCTCATGGCCCTAGAGTTTATGATTTCAGTTAGACTGTTGGTTGACCAGTAAGACCCTGGAACACCCCTGCCAGCACATCCTCTGGTGCTCAGATTACAGGCGCACACACCCCCATGAATGGTCTTTGCATAGCTGTAGGATATGCATTTAAGTCTCCATTCTTCCGTGGCAGAGTTCTACCACTGTGGCATCCCTCCAGCCCCATCTCTAATACTGAATCTCATACCAGAGCACCAGGGTAGGTTTTTTTTTTTGAATTTTTCGAGACAGGGTTTCTCCGTAGCTTTTGGTTCCTGTCCTGGAACTAGCTCTTGTAGACCAGGCTGGCCTCGAACTCACATAGATCCGCCTGCCTCTGCCTCCCGGGTGCTGGGATTAAAGGCATGCGCCACCACTGCCCAGCTCAGTTTTTTTTTTATTGAAAATATTTCCGCCTCCTCCCCGCCTCCCATTTCCCTCCCCCTCCCCCCACCCCTCCCCCCCTCTCCAGTCCAAAGAGCAGTCAGGGTTCCCTGTCCTGTGGGAAGTCCAAGGTCCTCCCCGCTCCATCCAGGTCTAGGAAGATGAGCATCAAAACAGGCTAGGTTCCCACAAAGCCAGTTCATGCAGTAGGATCAAAACCCAGTGCCATTGTCCTTGGCTTTTCATCAGCCCTCATTGTCCGCCATGTTCAGAGAGTCTGGTTTTATCCCATGCTTTTTCAGTACCAAGGCCAGGGCAGTTTTGTGTCCCCACCCTGACCTTTGTAGTGCCTGGAGATGTTTTGAGCTATCTAAACTACAGTGGTGGCGGGTGTTCCTACTAGCATCTAGTGGTCTGGCGCCAGGACCAGTGCTTGACACCCTGCCATGCACAGGAAAGCCTGACTCCCCATGTCTCAAATAACCAGGTCTCTATAAGCCTGGCAGCGCTGAAGCTGAGACGTGGCCTACTCTGCCAAAAGCATGGCAGATCTTCTCATCCTCCAGCGTCTGCCTCTAGTTCCCACCAGCTACTGGTGCAGGAAATCTACTTATCTGCCTCATGAGAAGCCTGGTGTCCAGTTTCTGCCCTGTTTCTCCATCTGGCCACATCTCCTGAGTCATGAGGCCCAGCCCTGACCCCATGATGTAGGACAATGGTCACCTGATGGAACAAAACATAATCAGGGTGTAGACCAGGATTCCACAGACATAGGGCTGCCCAGGGACGCCAATATGATGATAAATATTATCAAGGATCCTGAGATTAGGGAACTTTGTGGGCAGCAGGCAGTGGCCCTGCACGGAGAGGACAACAAGACATCAGGACACCGTACCCATCAGCTCAACCCTTCACCCACCGTCTGAGTCAGAGTTTCTTTAGCTGTGATAAAACACCATGACAAAAAGCAACTTGGAGAAGGAAGGGTCTATCGTGAAGGGAAGTCAGGACAGGAACTCAAGCAGAAACCTGGCTGGAGTTAGAAACTGCAGCACAGGCTTGCTGGTTTGCTCCTCGTTATCTGCTCAGCTTGATTTCCTGTATAACCCAGGACCACCTGCGGCCCGGGGGTGGCACCACCCACAGTGCACCGGGACCTCTCATATCAATAATTAATCAAGAAAATGTCCCACACGTTTGTCTATAGGCCAATCTTATGGAGTTAAGACGCCCTCTTCCCAAATACGTCTAGGTTTGTGTAAGTTGACAAAAACCAACAGCACACTGAGCTGTGTATGGCTTCCTCAAAGACTCATCAGTATTCACTATGCACAAAGCACTATTCGGGTACCAGGGATCCAGCGAGTAAAGCCAAGCAGGCCTGATGACCAGAGCTCCATGCTAAGGAGGAAGGAGAAGGCTACAGAGCTGGTCTGCAGCCTTGCAGGCGCACTACAGCGAACGGCAGCCCTCTATACGTACACGCCATGCACACACACAATGAAACATGCAGATGGGAGGACGTGATTCTTGATATTGTCAACTTGACTGACACAGCATCACCAATGAGACACAGCTGTGGACTTGTCCGAGAGGTCATTTCCAGAGAGTTGTGGCTGAGGAAGGAGACATCCTGGGGCTGAGGTCCTGGCCTGAATCAAAAGTAAGTCGAGCATCAAGATTAGCGTCTCTGCGTCCCGACTGTAGGCACAGTGTGACCAGCTGCCACTCCTGACACCAGCATTTCCCTCACCCCAGGTACCAAGATGATCCATCCATCATCACGCTGACTTCTGTCACAGCTGTGACAATGGGCAGAGGTGGCCGGCCGACACGCTAGTTCCTGAGGATGAGGAGATGAAGGTGCTGATGACACGGGGTCGCTAACTCACTGAAGAGCATCACAAAGCACTGCTCACATGCCAGACCTTAGAGACTTGTGGAGTTTCATACGCATGCCACGCCGAATCAGCTCACAGCTCTCTTTGGGCCGTGCAGGCAGGCTGGCCACCTTTGGGGTAGTTTCCTATGGTGTTTTGCTTATCACAACACTCCATTGTAGACGGACTTGTCCTTCAATGACACCTTGGAAAACTGAGTTTGGAAATGGTGGAATTCTTGCTTCTGGTTCACATTAGTAGCAGGGGTAGAATTTGAATCTGAGTCCTTTGATTCTAGAACATGTGTGTGTGTGTGTGTGTGTGTGATCATGTGCGCAAGTGCATATAAGTGTAGGTAACGTGTACATGTGCATGTGTCTGTTCATGCACGTGAAGGTCAGAGGTTAACCTCAAATTTCATTCCTAAGGTGTTACCTAATGTGGGTTTTAAAAAGCTTACATTTAGTTATTGCCTGTGTGTGGAGATCAGAGGACCCCTGGAGAGCGCCGTCCTCTTCTTGAACTGCTGTAGGTCTCTGAGATCGAACTCAGGTTGTCAGGCTTGGAGGCAAACACTTCCCCCTGCTGAGCCATCTTATTGGCTCACTTGTTTTTGTTTTAGTTGTGTGTGTTGTTTTGTTTTGTTGGGTTTCTTTGTTTGTTTGTTTTTTGAGACAGAATCCCACTGTATATCTCTGCCTAGCCTAGAACTCTCTATGTAGACCAGGCTGGCCCCCAACCCTACTTCTACCTCCCATATGCACAATATCCACCCGCTCTGCCTCCCAAATGTCACAATATCTGACCTCATCTCAGTTTTCAAGACAAGCTTTCCCAGGGGCCTGGAGCTCTCAAAGTGGGCTCGGCTGTGAGCTCCAGGAATTTCGCTGTCTCTGCCCGGCCCGTGCTGGGATGACAAACACACCACCACAATTGACCTTTGCACCCGGGCTCTGGACCCTGAACTCAGGTCCTCTTGCTCACACAGCCGGCGCTTTACTGAGTCCCCACTGCCCTTTCCCTTAGTTCTCTCCCTGATTATGTCCATCGCTCTCCTTCCAGCGAGCATCTGAGCTGTGCATCTGCTGGGGAAAAAGCGGTACTTTCCTCACTTGCAAAGTTGCCCCAAGTTCCTGATTTTAAAACCACAAGAAATATCTATTTCTGCAGTGTCTGGACTCTCCCTACCTCCCACTATGGGAGGGGCCATATGAACACATGGAGGGCAAACGCGGTAGGGTCAGGGTGTCCATCAGCAGCAGAGCCTTAGGTCAGCTCCTTAACTCCCTGGGGCTGGGTTTCCTCACTTGTGTGAGAGAGGTAGTGAATCACTCTCTGTGCCAGGAAGCCGGGACGGTCACACAGACCAGGACAGTGGCTGGTGCGCAGAAAGTAAATGCTGGTCAGCATTGTATCTGGCAGAATTTGCTCTGACTCCAGGACTGGAGACTCTGGATGATTAATAGAGTAGGCAGATTTGGACAGGTCCTTAGAGGATGAGGAGGGTGCCACTGACCGGCTCAAGCATAGCAAACATGGCTCTGGCCTTGCTAAACTGTTAGGTTGCATTCCTAAAGCTAATCACCAAGGTCTATCCCCTTATTTGGCCTCTTCCTCCTCCTAAGACTGACCACCAAGGTCCAGCTATCAAAGTGTTAAAGTCCAGCAATCAAAAGCCCCCTTTGGCCACCATAATTAACAAGTCCAGTCAAAATTAAACACCTCATCCTCACGTGGGGTTTCCCCTTTCCCTTTATAAACTACCATTTGCCCAGAGATCACATCCGTCTGTTCTCTATCCAGAGACAGAGACCCAGCCCCCTCTCCCTTGTTCCTTTCCCTTCTCCCTCACTCTTTCTCTCCTGTTTTTGTCTCTTATTCCCTGCTCCTTGTCCCTTTGGGGCAAATAAATCTTCTGTGTGTTGAGAACTTCGTCTTGGTGTCCTGTGCTAACACTGGTCCTGTCGTGTCACCAGAGGCTGTGAGTGAGTGTGAGGCTCCTGACATGGATACCGCCTAGAAAGTCTGGAGAGCATGGTGATTGCACTCACGAGGCCTCTGAATGGTGACATCCTGTAGAAGGCCAGCTGGGTCTCCAGGGTCTGCACAGGACACCGTAGCTGCCCATTTGCTCCCAGGACAGAGGGAGCTCATGCTCTCCTCTGAGACACTTGGGTTCAGGCCTGAAGAAACAGGCACATTCCGATTGCACACTGGTGCCAGTGACAGCAGTCAGCACAGCATTGAAGACACCAGGCTGGGTCTGCGGTGACACATGGTCTGGTCCGTCTGTAAAGACAGGGCAGGAGAAGACAGTTATACTTCTGACCCTCTGGGATGGCATCCCATCCTCCAGACACAAGGTACCACTATGGGCAATGAGCCCACGCCAGGTGACAACTGAAACACTAATGGGTGCTTCCATTCTGAGTGCTTGTACCGACTGTGGGGTAAACCTTGGTCGCCCTACACACCGCAGCCAAAGGCATACAGCAAAGCAGAAAAACTCATCCCGCCAAATGCGAGAAAGGAACCAAGCTAAGCTCTGAACATATTTCACAAAACACATGCCATTTGGTCCCAGAAATGATCCATCTTACAGATGCAAATCTCAGAGGTGAGGAAGAGGGTTCAAGTTCTGTGTTCACATAACAGTAGCCAGCAGCCAGGGCAGTCCCTACAGTCTAGGGGGTTCCAGTCTTGGTTCCAGCCTGAAACCCGTGAGTGGCACATGGAGGTCAGAGGTTATCTGTCCTCCTGTGAATTCGTTTCCTGCAGATGGTACCACAGCCTTCATCTTAGGAAACAGGAGGGCCACTGAGCAAGTCCTAACTAAAATGAGAAAATCATTTGAGATGTCTGATTATGGTTTTCAGTTGAAATGAATGTAAAACAGCCCTGAGGTTGAGAGATTCTGAGTGGGTGTTGATGAGTTCCTCGTAGTCATTGCTGCTGTGCTTGGGACCACATGGCTTCTTGCATGCTGGCAGGCACTCCACCACCGAGCTATACCCCAGTCCCTCACCGGGGCAGTCTATTCTGGGATTCTGTCACTGACCTGTATCCCACACCAAGATTAAAATTTCAAATCCAGCTCGCTGCCGAAGGGAGTATAATCTGTGTACTGGAGCAAGAATAAAAAGTGAAGGCAACATTCCTAAATTAAGAAGAAAAGAACAAAGTCAGCAAACAGATATGAAGGTTTTAGAAAGTTAATAACTAAATATTAATTTAAACATGACTGGGGATGAAGAGATGGGTCAGTGGCTAAGAGCACTTGTTGTTCTCATAAGGGACCTGAGTTTGTTTTCCAGCACCCACATCAGGCAGTTCATAACTGCTTGTAATTGTAATTCCATCTCCAGGAGAGCTAACACCCTCTTTGGCCTCTGTTGGCACACACACACACACACACACACACACACACACACACATATATCAACATGGATATACACATAAATAAAAGCAAATAAAAAGGCAAAATTATGATTTGAAGATAAAAGATTGATTGTAATCTGCTCCTCTTTGTGTGTGTGTTTATGAATTGTGTGGTGTGGTGGATCTATACACATATGCATGAAGGTCTGGACACATGCATGACTTCCATGTGCAGATCAGAGGTCAACATCACATGCATTCCTCAACCACTCTTGAGTCATCTTTAATTTTTTTTACTGAAAAAATGTTTTCATACGATATATTCTGATCATGATTGTCTGCGTTTCCGCATACCCTCCCCACCACCTTACATACCCAACTCCTTGCCCTTTCTTTTTCTCTCTCTTTAAAAAGCAAATAAAGAAACAAAGCAAACAAACAAGCAAACAAATGAAAGGGACAAAGTGTCTTTCTGACCTAGAGTTTGTCTGTTCTGGCCAGGCTGGCTAGCCAGTGAGCCCCAGCTACCTATCAATCTGTCCCTACCTCCCTAGTCCTGGGATTCTAGGTACACACCACCACACCCAGCATTTGTGCAACTGTCAGGGATCCCAATCCAGAACCTCATGATTGTTCGAGGACAGCACTTTCCCAGTCCCACATGCCTCTCTTAAAAACAAACAACAACAATACGCCTCAATAAAGTCACACTGGCATTTCTAATCTCGAATGGGGATTACATCCCTCTTCTGAAGTCCAAAACCCCACGGGGAGGGTATTAGTGAATCTTCAGAGCTAAATGGCCAGAGCTGGGATTTTAACCACACCAAGCTGACTGCAGGCTGGCTCAACCTTTCTCATCAGTCCATACTGGAGTCTGCCCTTGGCTTCCCTTCCCCTGTTAACTCGCAGGCCACACTCAGTGGTATCACCTCACTTCTCTGAAGTATTTCTGGGAAATCTTCTATGGCACACTGAAGATTGTGGTCATAGCGACTGACTCTGTGGATGGCCAGAGTCTTACCATCTGGGGAAATCCTCATGTGGTTACGGCCTAAAGTTGGTACAGAATTCACATATCACTTGGTGTCCCCACTGCCCTTCCTTTGGTTCTCTCCCTAATTATGTCCTAGCACCCAGTGGAAACTGTCTGTTGTAGACAGAAAGCAGCCATGCTACTTTCCCCAAGCCTGGCATGACCATTGCTATCATGGAGGAGATTGCGACAGTGAGCTACAATACTTGGTCCTATAGTCATGGCAACAAAAAAATATATAAATAAAACAACCCAGTGATAGCTAGATCTATGATCGTATAGACACCAAGAAATAAGTTCATCCTCCAGCCAGGAGGAGGTTAGGAGGAGATTGTTCCCTAGAGAAGTCTCCACATGAGAACACAGACCTTACCAGCACATTTGAGATGCAGAGGCTCAACTAGTTCAATGCCCGGAGTTCTGGCCTACAGAAGTCATGTGACAATAAACTAGCTGTAGCAGCACACAGCTATGGTCCTAGCACTCAGGAAGCAGAGGCAGGAGAACTGAAAGCGTTAGGAATTTTTCCTAATGTGAGCTCTCTGCCGATGCAAAAATTCTAATCAAGCGAAATCACAACAAGCCAAATTAAAAATATCCAGGTTTAATGGGATTCCTGCGCTCTTCGGTATCCCCAGGGGAAACTGGGAGGTTACTACTAGCAACTTCAATATCCAATGCATCAGTGGGGTTTACAATCTTAATAGGCATGGGGCATTGATAATGGGCAACACACAGGCACTTCAATATCACAGTTATTAATCCTACTAATCCTAATACATAAAACCAATTCATAACCTTAATCTAACTTATCACTTATCTATAAAATGCTTCTTAACCTTAATACAACTTATCCGTTAACATTTCCTAATCTTATCAATTATCCATAAGACATCTCTTAACATTTCACACACTAAACATATGTATTGACACATCTATGTTCTTCTCTTAACATCTCATACACGCATGAAATAGCATCATACGACCTGGTATTCTTCAGCTTAAAAAGGACTTTTTTGAATTCCTTCAGGCTGGATGCCCGACAGTTCTGGGGGCTGGACAGCGAGGCTCAACTCTTGACCCTGTAGTCTGTGCTCAGGAAATAAGGCGTTCGATGTCCTGTTCTCAGGTTGGTTATCAGGTGCTGGATCAATTTTTGACTGTGCAGTCTGTGGCCTGGTCTCGGAAGGCAAAGTGTTCTGCCTGTGCTCGAGAAGGCAGAGAGTTCTGTCTGCAATTGGGAAGGCAGAGTGTCTTGTCTGTTCTTGGGAGACAGACCTTCGATGTTCACTCTCAGGAAATGAGGCTTTGCATTCGGGATGTAAGGCATTAAATGTCTGCTTTTGGGAGATGAAGCTCTGTACTCAGGAGACAGAGCATTAAATGTTTAGGCAAGGCGTTTAATATTGCTGCTTTTCGGGAGGCAGGCTTGGAGGATCTCTCTCTCTCTCTCTCTCTCTCTCTCTCTCTCTCTCTCTCTCTCTCCAAGGCTTGGCGTGTCCAGGCCATTGTGAGAAGTGAGATAACTGCCCTGCTTCTGCCCTCTCTTTTTATGCCAGTTTGAAACTGCCTCTTGTTGGATCCTTCTGATAACCAGATGTCCTAGGTTATCAGTATCAACTGGCCACAGAAGGGTGGGAGTCCTTCTCCTGTGGCAAGATTACTTTGTTACCAAGGATGCTGGGTGCAGCCTTCCTATCTGACAGGGCCAGATGGGTGTGGCAGCCTTCAAGCAGGCAAATGTTTTCCTAATATGTCACCTTAGTAATTTTCCACACCACACACAAGAAGAAATGCTTTTACACTACCCCAAGTTGCATTCATTCTTATTCTATAAATTTCCTGTTCTATCTACACTACAGATTTCCCTTTATTTATTCATTCAGAGGAATCTGTTTCCATGCTCATCACACTAGCCTACAGAGACCCCTAGCATCAACCCTCACTTCTATAAAAATAAGTGATTAGCTGGGTTTTGTTTGTTTGTTTTATTTGCTTCTAAAGTAGTAGTTCTCTTTGAGGGCTGTGACCTCTTTAAGATTGTATATCATATATCATGCATATTAGATATCTACTTTATAACAGTAACAAAATTACAGTTATGGAGTAGCAACGAAACAGTTTGATGGTTGGGGTCACAATACATGAGGAACTCTATTAAAGGGTCATTGATTTACAAAGGTTGAGAATCAACACTCTAAAGTACGGATGTCACACAACAATGGAAAATTGAACTGAGTCCTTGAAAGTGTCGAGTGACCCATCTCTGCAGGGAAACCCAGAAATCCACCTTCATAGATTTCAGTGTCACTTTCGGGCAACAGAGACACTGGACAATATGTCCTCCAAGGGGTCTCCCTGTCAGAGTCCCTAGGACTAGTCTCCTCTTTTTGTTAGGGAGATTAGTTGCCCTGCCAGCTCACTTAGAATCTCAAGTCAGCCACTCTTTGAGGCATAGATGTTCAAAGTTGAGACTTCACCTAGATGGATTTTTCCTGTGGTGAATATGAAATGTCGTTTTTCATCTCTTTTGATTAATTTCAGTTTGAAATCTATTTTGTTAGATATTAGTATAGCCTCACCAGCTTGTTTCTTAGGTCCATTTGATTGGAAAATCTTTCCCCAATCCTTTACTCTGAGGTAATGTCTGTCTTTGAAGTTGAGATGTGTTTCTTGTATGCAGCAGAAGGGTGGATCCTTTTTTGTTATCCATTCTGTTAGTCTGTGTCATTTTATAGGTGAATTGAGACAATTGATATTAAGAGATATTCATGAGTAGTGATTGTTAGCACCTCTTATTTTTGGTTTTGTTGTTGGTGGTGATATTGTGTGTTTTTCTTCTTTGGGTTTTGCTGGTGTGGGATTATATATGGCCTGTATTTTTGTGGGTGTTGTTAGCTTCCCTAGGTTGGAGTTTTCCTTCTAGTACTTTCTGTAGGGCTGGATTTCTGGATATGTATTGTTTAAATCTGGTTTTGTCATAGAATATCTTGTTTCCTCTATCTATGGCAGTTGAAAGCTTTGTTGGGTATAGTAGTCTGGGCTGGCATCTGTGGTCTCTTAGTGTCTGCAGAAAGTCTGTCCAGGACTTTCTGGTTTTCAGAGTTTCTATTGAGAAGTCAGGTGTAATTCTGAAAGGACTGCCTTTATATGCTATTTGGCCTTTTTCCTTTGCAGCTCTTAATATCCTTTCCTGTTTAGTTGTTTAATGTTTTGATTATTATGTGGCGAGGGAACAATTTTTTTGTTCCAGTCTATTTGGTTTTCTGTAAGCTTCTTGTCCTTTCATAGGCATGTCCTTCTTTAGGTTGGAAAAGTTTTCTTCTATGATTTTGTTGAATACATTTTCTTTGCCTTTAAGCTCAACTTCTTCGCCTTCTTCTAGCCTTATTATTCACAGGTTTGGTCTTTTTATGGTGTTCCAGATTTCCTGGACATTTTATGTTAAGAGTTTGCTGGATTTAACATTTTCTTTGACTTATGAATCTATTTCTTCTATCGTATCTTCAACACTGGAGACTCTCTCTCACATCTCTTGTATTCTGTTGGTTAACCTTGCATTGGTAGTTCCTGACTGTTTACCCAGATTTTCCATTTTCAGATTTTTCTCAGTTTGTGTTTTCTTTATTGCCTCTATTCCAGTTTTCAAGTCTTGAGCTGTTTCCTTTACCTGTTTAGTTGTTGTTTCTTGGCTTTCTTTGCTTTCTTTAAGGAATTTGTTGTTTCTTCCATTTTTTTGTCTTTTCCTTCATTTCTTTAAGGGAATTTTTCATTTCATCTTTACGGGCCTCTATCATCCTCATAAAGCTATTTTTAAAGTAATTTTCTTAAGCTTCATCTGTGTTGGAATGTTCAGGTCTTGCTGGTGCTAGTTTCTGGTGGTGTCATTTTGCTCTTTATGCTATTGAATGTGTTCTTATATTGCTGTCTGTCCATCTCTCCCTCCAGTGGGTGCAAGTGGGGTCTGTGCTTCAGGGGGTTCCTCTTCCTCCAATTGGTATAGGTAGGGCCTGTGGCTTAGGTGAGCATTCTTCCTCCAGGTGCAGGTGGGTCTGTGCCTCTGGTGAATGCTGGTAAAATTCTGAAGTTTCTTCAGGTGTAGGCAGAGCATCAATATACAAAAGTCCATACCAATGTGATGTGGGAGTGTCATATCAATCTGTTGCTTTCATTGGTTAATTAATAAAGAAACTGCTTGGCCTGATAGGTTAGAACATAGGTGGGTGGAGTAAACAGAACAGAATGCTGGGAGGAAGAGGAAGTGAGCTAAGACACCATGCCTCTGCTCTCCAGGGTGGACGCGATGAAGCAAGCTGCCATGTCAGATATGCTGAATCTTTCCTGGTAAGACTGGTGCTACACAGATTACTAAATATGGGTTAGGCAAGTTAAGTCACCACCTCGTGGTGCTACACATATTAATAGAAATGGGCCAAGCAGTGTTTATATGAATACAGTTTGTATGTTGTTATTTCGGGTAAAGCTAGCTGGTGGCTGGGAGCCAGGTGGCAGGAACGCAGCCCGCAGCTCCTTCTACACCAATGTAAAATATTTGAGATTAATAGCTCTTTTTATTTGAAAGTAGATCCAACAATCTACCCTTTTATCCTATCATTTCCATACCCCCCCCTTTTTTAGAAAGAGATTCTTAAATCCAACTTCCCTTGCTTAGTTTCCTCCCTTACCATGACCCGTAACAATTTGCAACCAACCACCCTACACAATAACAAACACCCATAATCCATTAAATGTCTGAAAACCACTTACCCTACCTCTCGGGAATGTGGGTGTCGTGTTCTCTACACTACTTCCTGTTGTCTGGGGGTGACAGCGTCTCTAGTGGACCCTAAGGAAATGGGGACAAAGGTCAAGTCCTGGAGAGCTAGTTGTGTTATTTTTTTGTTTAGTCTCTGTGTGATGGGAAAGTGTAGAGCTTATCTGAAGTCTGACTGGAGTAGTCTGTGAGGCTAGACCACCTCAGACAGTAGCTTTGAAGTTGTTCTGAATTTAGAATTTTGAGGAAATTGCAACAGAGGCATTTTGAGAGGCTGGATCACCTGGGCTACTTCTCTTCATTAGTGTCTGATCATGTTTTTGAAAATACACAAACCTTTAAAGATAACACACACACACACACACCTGCAGTAACACAATTATGGAATGGGTAGTGTGTACAAGTCAGATAAAGACGATTTTCTGTTCTATGTTTGAGCAGATAAAAGGCATCTGTCAACTTTATAAATCTATTTGGACTGTATAACCAAACTTCTACCATGCCATATGAAAGGATGACATGTAGTAATAAGTCATGAGGACTCTGGAGCCAGCAAGACTGACCATGTCTCATCTAGTCTCAGAGCTGCTCCCAAGTCAAGGGATCAGCATATACATCACCTGACTTGTAGGCTTTTTTCTTTCTTTATATCTGTAGACAAGATTTTTTGGAGGTCTTTCCCAATCAAATCTAATCCTTATTAGATTATTTATTTTTATTATTTATTAGATTATTTGAAGAGAACCATAACTTTTTTGTTTCTTATGGAAACAAAGACATAACCTCTTCCCCAACACAACATAATTTCTGACTACCATTTTGAAGTTAATATTCTTAAAATATATCAGTTGACTTAATTTAGGAGTTTCTGTAACCTACTGTCTCTTAGTAGAGAGACACTGTTTTTTTTATATTAGTATTTTAAAAATTCAAAGTCCACAAAACACCATACAGGATCCAGACACCCTGTGTATTTCCCATCTTTATGTGGCTTATTATTTTATTACTTTATCCTTAAAGACTTTACTATTATTTTTAAACTATTTTTTTCTGACTTTCTATACTCATTTTCTGTTTTTTCTTCAGCATCTAAGCGTATTTTTAAACATTCCGTACCTTTTTAGAGGATTTCTGTGTCTTGACCCCGCTTTACTAAGCAAGGGCAGCATTCTTTGACCACTGCCATGTCACTGCTTCATGCTCAGCTTAGTGCATGGGCCAGCGGCTGGCTCCTATCTGCAGGCAGCAGCTGCTAACCTGCACCTACCTGTCTATGCTGAAAGGCACCACCTGCCTGAGAGACTGCAGGACTAGGAAGCTGATGGAGGAGGATCATCTGTCTATCTGTTGCTTTCATTGGTTAATTAATAAAGAAACTGCTTGGCCTGATAGGTCAGAACATAGGTGGGTGGAATAGACAGAACAGAATGCTGGAAAGAAGGCAGTGAGTCAGACATGATGAAGCTCCAGCCCAAGATGGATGTAGGTTAAGATCTTTCCCGGTAAGCCACCACTTCATGGTGCTGCACAGATTATTAGAAATGGGTTAAGCAAGATGTGGGAATTAACCATGAAGAGGATAGAGCTAATGGGCCAAGCAGTGTTTAAATGAATACAGTTTCTGTAATTATTCTGGGGCCAAGATAGCCATGTGGGAGCCAGGCTGGTCAAAAAGCAGGTCTGCCTGCAGCTCCTTTCTACAAATTGTGCCCAATGTGGGGCTCAAACCCAGGACTCTGAGATTAAGAGTCTCATGCTCTACCAACTGAGCTAGCCGGGCTCCCTACCCAGAACTTTTCTGAGCTTTCTCAGGTCCAATGTTGGGATATTCAAGCCTCCACATTGGAATTTGTTTTTCACTGCCAGCCCCAAATAACAAGGAGACTTAATATTATTTATGGAAGCTCAGCCTTGGCTTAGGCTTGTTCCTAACTCGTTCTTATAACTTCACCCATCTTTTTAAATCTCGATTCTGTCACATGGCTTGTTACCTCTTTTCTCTGTACTGCCCATCCTGCTTCTTTCTCTCCACCTGCCTGGCAACTTTGCCTTTCTTCTTCCTAGAGTTCTTTCTGCCTGGAAGTCCCGCTTACACCTTTGGTCTAACTATTAGCTGTTAATTTTTTATTACACCGATCACAGTAATACATGTTTATATAGTGTACAAATATCCTACAACATACCACAGCTAGATAGTGAAAATTTATCTGGGGGGTAAAGCAGACAGTATTTTCTGTCTCTGTCAAGTGACATGAAGTACTAGCTAATCTAACAGCTTCCCAGTCACAGGAAACCCAAGCTCCTCTACACTGTTACTCTGTGATGTTCTTGTCTCTCCCCTTCTGATCCAAGATGGCAGCTGGCTCCACCAATGTGTCCATGCCTCAGAGAGCAAGAAGTGGGAGGTCTGAGGAAAATTCCCTTTAGTGAAAGATGCCTTCTGAGAGTGACTCATGCTTCTGCCTATATCTCACGGGGCCACCCTTAACTGGAGGGAAGCATGGTGGATGTAGGTTATGAAACCTCTTTTCTGTGAACTCTCATCTATGTGAGGAAAAGGGGAAAATCCAGCAAATCCTTCATTGCACTTTTCTTTCTGATGCCAGGGATGGAATCCAGGGTCTTGCACACCCTAGAAAAGTGCTCTACTATTGAACCACATGCACTTATTGTGGAGACAGGATTTGTATCGTAGCCTAGGCTAGCCTCAAATTTTCAATCCTCTTGTTTCTAATTCTTGAATGCTAGGATCATAGCTATGTGTCACCACCCCGGCTATCTCTGTAGCTTCTTAGCAAAAGAGAAAAACAAAAACAAAAACAACAAAAACCCCACAGTTCTTCTCAGGGCAAAAGGCTTCCCTGTACAGCCAGAACAGATGCTCATAAACACCTGTGCCTCCCTCGTTATCACTTCTGACAACATAGGGAATGTTAACCTGGGATCCCTGGTGAGCAGAACACGCCTGCTTAAACCCTATCACCCCAAACATGTCTTACCACCAGGGGGAGACAGGGCACTTGAAACAAATCAACTTGGATTGTAGTCTAAATTCTCTAGGAGAAAGGAGAGCTGGATGAAAAAAAAATGAAGACAGGAATCCCCAATAAGCTTCTGGAGAAGATGAGAGTGGAATGGGAGGGTAATAGAGAGGTTGCTCAGCAGTTGAGGGGTTTGCTGCTCTTGTAGAGCATCTGAGTTTGGTTCCCAGTACTTACATGGTGACTCACAACTACTTGCAACTCCAGCTCCAGGAGATCTTATGTTTTCCTTCCAGCCTCCTCCAGCACTGCACTCACATGTGCACACTTGTGCACGCACACACACACACACAACATTTACAATCATAATAAATCTTTAAAAATAATGTCAACAACAGTGATAGCATTAAACATTAAGATTGGGGAGAGGCTCGGCCCGTAAAGTGTTTGTTATTTCAGGATGAGGACCCGAGATTCCCAGAACTGATTTAAAATAAAGCTGGGCATGGTGGCATCTGTTTATGTAAAGGGGGGCAAGCTGATCGCTGGATTCACTGGCCAGGTAGCCAGCCTAATGGACACAATTCAAGTCCCTCTCTAGGACAGGGA